>NW_025335268.1:5168824-5419447 GCF_004798865.1 Varanus komodoensis | reverse complement strand
CAGGAACCAGATGCAATGAGTCAGGTAAGATACAGCAACTGAACCACAGCTAGGAGGAAGACCTGCATTACTGAGACCACCTCTGGAGGGGAGAGCTTGCTCTTATATAGCTGTTCCCCACGTCTCACAGCTGGCACTTCTCAAGAGTTTAAGCATTCCAAGAAGGGCTGTGTCCAATCTTGTAATTACTACAATTGCCCTTCCAGTTCTCACTACCAGATGGAGACCTGGGGCAAGGAGGCTCGAGCAGCATCAGGATGCATCGTATCCTGGCAGCTCCAGTTTTCCTTCCTCCACTGACACTCTGGAACTTGCTCTTTATCTCTTCTTCAACCTCAAAGAGGCAGCCATTAATGGGAGAGGAAGATCCCAGCATAGCTCAGGGCTGGAGGTCTGTCTCTGACCTCAGTCTGGGAATCCAAAGACTCCTATGCCCCCCTAAATGCTGTCTGTGAGGGATAGGATCACTCTTACTTTGTTCCAAAAAAAAATTCCCAAGGCTACCTATAGAGTTAATGACTACAGTAGAATTTGAATTTCTGCTTTCATGATTAAGGTATATAGTTTTAGCTATTGGATCACAGAGATTGTTTCCAGCAGAGTCAAGCCATGCTATTTTTGCAATCAAAATAATCTTGTCTTCACCATTACCTCAGCAGTGAAAAATATAACATCAATGGGGAAAGTAGCAATTTCCTGCTCTGTGATAGTACTCAGTATCTCCTGCCTGCAATGGCCATTTTATTCTGCCCCATGCTAGAAAAGACCCTGATTTAATCAATGATCAATATGTAATTAAAAGAAGTGACATTCATTGTGTCAATGCACACAGTGCAGTAAACTGAGCCTGTACAATATAAGACAGGAAGACAGGGCCATGAATCTTAATTTAATTAATGGAGGTGACGGCCATCCATTAATATTAGCAATAGCTTCATATTGCCTCCAATTCAGAGAAAGTATGCCTTGTTGCTTTCAAACCAGTTGCTGGGGAATGTGAGCAATAGAGTCCAATTTTACTCAGGTCCTGTTTGTGGATAACCCCTTAACATCTGGCTCGCCGCTGGGACCCAACCTGGCTCTAGTCATACAGCCATGTCTTGCATGACTTCTCTTTTGCCTCTATGCTGCTGCTGCCCACTCACCAAGTTCTGTGGTTCGAAAGTAGCATTTTCTAGTTTTATTTTCACAATAACAATATTGTGAGAAGGAAGCTGGTACATGGGCTACATGGGACATACTGGGCAGAAAATACCTACTGTACTGGAGTATATGCTATCGCTGTATGGCATGGACAAAATAACTTTGTCCATGCCATACAACCATAACTAGAAAAAGTCAATCCATAGACACACAAATTAAATTGGAGAAGCTCAATTCATGGGACCATAATTCTGGACAATAGGCTAAACATGAGCCACCAGTGCAATGCAGCCGCCAAAAGGGCAAATGCTATATTGGGTTGCATTAACAGAAGTATTACTTCCAAATAGTAGTAGTTCCTCTATACTCACTAGTCAGACCTCATCTGGAATACTGTGTCCGGATCTGGGCACTAAGATTTAAGAAAGATGCTGGAAAATTAGAAAAGGTCCAGAGGAGGGCAACAAAAATGATCCAGGGTTTGGAAACACTTCCCTATGAGGAGAGACTGAGAGAACTGGGCATGATCAGCCCTGAGAAAAGAAGACAGAGGGGGGACATGATATCCCTCTATAGGTACTTCAAAGGCTGCCACAAAGAGGGAAGGTCAAGATCTCCTCCTCAATAGGACATGGAATAATCAGCTCAAGTTGTGGCAATCCAGATTCAGGCTAGACATCAGGAAAAGCTTCCTCACTGTCAGAGCATTACAACAGTGGAACCAGCTGCCTAGAGAGGTGGTGGGATCTCCCACACTAGAGACATTAAAAAAAAGACTGGACAGCCACCTGAGTGGGATGCTGTAACATGGTGTCCTGCAACAGCAGAGGGTTGAACCTGATGGCCTTCATGGCCCCTTCCAATTCCACTGTTTTATGACTCTATGATAAATTATGGCCCAAAACCATATTTTATTCTAAGCTTTGAATCTACACACATATCCCCAGTCAATTGTTTAAGCTTAGACTATTTGAATCAGCTCCTTGACATTAACTTTTACTATAATTCTTCTCCCTGCTTTCATCAGGTAATACTCTGACAAAGTCTGAATTTCTCCAGTGGCTTCATTAAATGAAATGGAATGGTCAATTCTTTACATTTTTTCAGATGCTAAATACAGTTTGTAGGAAAAGATGCCTTGCAGTTAATACTATATTTGGCACCATTTTGTCTAATCCAGAATATACTATGTGCTCCTTGGGAAATGGACACATATTTGGGCAGCTCCAGATAAGGTATCCAATAACTCTTCACTCCAACCCCCTTATTTCTTTCCCTTCTTCCAACAAAAATTGGCTGAATTCCCCCTTAGCTAATTTTTGTTATGAGTAGGATTGTTATGAAAATGTACTCCAGTATTTTTTTCATTGACCTCTAAAGTGAACTCCCTAATTAAGTGGAAATGGGAAACCAACTTGGAGCAGGTTTTCTTGGAATTTGGACAGGAGAAATGCAGTAAAGTTTATGAACCTGATATGCAGTATGGAACAGCAAAAATTATTTCTATTTGCTTTCTTAGAGCAGACCTAGAATATTGTTTCACTGAAAATGGGAGATTCATAAACCATCTGTGTGTCCTGGAAGTAAAATAATGTTAATGGCAAAAGGTGTTGACTGGTTATTTGGGATTATGAGGATTTGGAATCTGAGCTAATTATTTATGCATGAACATTTTTCTATCTTTCAAGTTCAATTAGGCATAATTCCAGCAAATTATGATGATATTCAAAATACACCCCTTTTGTACCAAGGGATAATTCTTTTCAAGAAATTATCCACATTCTTCCTGAAGGAGATCAGAAGCATATTTTTCCAGTAGTCTGAAGGCTTTGAAGAATTATTTGTTACTCCCAGGAATTTTTTTCCTGCCCCCATATGAACCAAATTATCCTGTGCTTTCTTGCAGGAGGTGGGAACTCACCATAAACAGTGGCAACGGCACATCTACACTCTTTTCCTCAAGGAGTTTGTTTTCTTATTTTGGCCACTGCAAGTGACAACTGTGCTGGTAGCCTGGCTGCCATTTGCATACTCCACAGTGCATGGGACCTAGAAACATTCTGGAGTGTTGTGGGGGAAACGGTGGCTGGGACAAATGCTAGGTTATTCTGCAAAATGGTCCTTTTTCTCTGGAAGAGGGTGTTGAAGAAAAAGCATTCACAGATTTTTTTCAGTGAAATATCTCCTGAGAAATTTTGGCTCAGCTCTAAAATACTTCCATAGTTTCTATGAAGGTGGAAAAAGACAAATCATTGGATAAATGAAAGGTTATTCCCCTGTGAAGGACCAATGGGAAATTGCCTTTTACTACCACCCCAACAATTCGCCCTTGAAGTACCTTTTTCCCACCCACAAAGAAACAAATCCCTCTGTTAATTCCTAAATAGCCATGGAAACAACAGGGCCCAAACTTCAGGGATGTTGAGAAGACTACATACAGTACTGAGAATGACTCACGGGGAGAGCTTCAAGCTGCGTTTTCACTTTCATTACCTTCACACTTCAGTATCGCTCCTAGAAATAAATTTGCACAATAATTTGCATTGCTCTGTTTTTTAAGTGATGAAGTGGCTTGGGTATGCCACACCAGGAAGCCACCAAGGAGAAATCCTTGCACTCTGCACTGATCTTAACCAGGAACTAGGACGCTTGTTGCAGAAACAATGAAAATGCCGCATGAACAACTTGTTCCAAGAAAAAACTGAAGGGTTTTGGTGCCCCCAGGGCCACACCACTCCCAGGCTCTGCCCATCCTTGAAGAGCAGAAGATCTTCTGGCCTGAAACCTAGTATTCCTCCTCTTTTCTGACATTTCCCCCATGCAGATTTCCTGCACTAAGGAGTCAAAATGGGGATACATGTCCCCAGCATGAAGGGGTTCGGTTCCTTTGTTGACTGCCACTTCAAGGGTAAACAGATTCCAGAGCACCCAGCTCTGTGAATCACCATGCTGGAGCCTAGGTTGGTTTTTAGCACAAATGTTTGAGTCAACTAAACCAAACTCACTGAAGTTCTATCATTTTCACCCTAAAGCTCAGGTCACTACCATAGTGCAATCTTTCCTTTTTCTTTTCCCACAAAAACCTATGCTTATTTTCATGAATGTCTTTCCACATGATACACCTTTTTGAAATGTGCAGTTTCCTCATATTTACACCTGTCACGGACTCTCAGCCCACCCTATCACACAGATGTGTTGTTGCAGGGATACAAATGAGAGCAGGAGCAAGAGAATGATGTAAACAGCTTTGTGTTCTTTGTAAGAAAAAAGGCTGGATATAAATCTTATAAATACGTGCATAAATAACAAAGGCAAATAGCAACCAGGTCAATGACTTGGGACATCTGGAGTTTGAAAAAAAATATTTATTTATTTAAAACATTTGTATGTCACCCAATTGTGCCACAGCACCCCTGGGTGGCTCACAACCATGAGATAAAAACACAATAAAAACATAATAAAAGCAATGACACATTAAACACAACAATAAAATACAATAAAACACACAAAAGTCTATTTCAAATAGTTATTAAAATGTTTTTTTAAAAAGGAAGGTCCTCACCTGGTGCTGAAAAGAAAGTAGGGAAGGTGCCAGGCGAATCTCCTTGGGGAGAGCATTACAAATATGGGGAGCAGCTGCAGAGAAGGCCCTCCTCCTAGCAGCCATCCGTCTCTTGTTGCTACCTATGAAGGTAGGAAAAGAGAAAAATGGTGGGGAAGGCATTGCTGCCACTAGGGGTGAACTGCTGCTGGGAAGTCTGGATCATCTGAGCTCAACAGACTTCCTGTCCATTGCTAATCCATTGATCAGCAGCAGGTCAGGTTGGCTTTTTTCCCATTGAGTTCCATCTCTAATGCAGCCTTAGCTTGAGCCACTTGTGAGCAGTCAAACAACAAGAGGTCATGTATACCTGTGCAAAAGGTGTCACCTCTTTGAAGAAAGTCTGCATCTATGCATCTACCTATATAGATGCAAATGTGCACATAAATATACTATGAAAGCAATGCAGTAAAACTTGCCGTAGTGTGGAAAACTGTGAAAAACACGCTCGCTTTGCTCAGTTTCAGGTGTGTTTGAAGGGCAACTTGAAGGCCAGGCAGGATGGAAGAGAATCAGCAGGGGTGCAGGCACCACTGGAATCTGCCCTTAACCTCCAGTTTTCCACATGACAAAACCTAGTAACTCAGTAGGATTATACAAAAGCTGAGAGAAAGAAATGGATGGTGTTTCCCCATTGCTGTACAGGAGCAGGAATTTAAGAGAAAAAAGTTAACGGAAAGATAATGTCCTGGCTTACTCCATATTTCCTGGATGGTTTCATCTTGTAATTACCACTGAAAAGGGCCTCAGCAAGGACTTGCCACTGAAGCTGTGTATTTATGGGGTGAAAAATTCAGCAAAGCAACTGTCTCTGTTTATTGATGTGCTGCCATGCTCATAACCATTGGCATACAGGGGGTCCCAAGGGAGTATCCGAATTCAATATACTTATAGCCTAAATAAGTATTTTTTTAAAAAAAGAATAACCACATTCTTACATTCATAGTTTATAAACATTTTTTATTGTTCTTCTAGGACATGGGCTCCAAGGGTTTGAGCAGATGTTTATTACCCCTAATATTAAATTGGAGAAAGAGAGAACAAAAGAAGTCATTTTATCAAGTACATTTCCTGGACAAGGGCCAGTGTTCTAAGGAGTCCTGTGAAGTAATCCTGAAGTAGGTGTTAGTAAATAAATGTAAGGCAAATTGGCTTAAAAAGTAAATCATTTGATTGCATGAGAGCCTTGAAACTCCTGCTAGTTGTGAATATCAAGTCGACTGTTGTTTGTTATGAAGATCAGTGGCTTTCAGGAGTGAGGCAGTGTAATATAGTGGTTAGAAGACCCAGGTCTAAATCCTACTCAGCCATAGTTTGCCAGGTAAGTTTGGGTTGGTCACTCTCCTTGAACCAAAACTCTCTCAACAGGATGTTGTACGGATGCAAAGAGTGGAACAGAGTGTTAACCACAAATTTTTCTTAAATAAATGTAATATTAAATCTAGCATTAAGAAAAACTTTCTACTGTCAAGGAAGTCCTCCTAAGTGAACTTGCCCATCAAAAAATCCCTTCTTGTTTGCCACAGATCCCCTAATAACTATAGAGGATTCTGGAGAAAGTAATCTAGGTTTAGACAGAGTACTACTGTTAACACCAATGCATTACATTTCTAATCCACCTTTCTTCCTCTTGCAAGGAAGCCAAGGGGGCTTACAAGTTTCTCCTCTCCATTCCATCGTAACAACAAAACTGTAATGTAGGTTAGGCTGAGAATCCTTGACTGGCCCAAAGTCACCCCGTGAGTGTCATGGCTGAGTGGGGACTAGAACATGGATCTCCCAAGTCCCAGTGCAGGAATCCTCCCAGCTCCACGCTGGTTTCCTGAATTTGGGCCTTATGATCATTCCCAATTAATTACATTCAACAGAGAACACACACTCAACTCTCCACTGTGGAGACACATTACCAAGAATGGGGAAAAAGTTATCATACCAGGAAGTCTCTCTGATCTCCTGAGACAGTCTGCATAAGTGGCTGGGAACCTCCAGGGTTCTCTGGAATACATACCGTGTGTGTGTGTATGTAAAATAGGAGTGGAGTGGCTCTATCATGTATTGGTTTCACAGGTCTGAGGACTTCCTAAAGTTCCATGGTCTAGATCTAGGATGGCCATGTATCACCTTTTACAGAGGTCAGTCCATTGCTTAAAGGGCTGCCCAGGAGCTGTGCTCTATTTTAAAGTGCCCTCTACTTGAAGGGTTGTCCAGTACAGATCCAGTATAAAAATAAAGACCCAGCAAAGGGCCCCCAGTGCTTGTACAACATTAGTTTGGTTGAGGCAACCTGAAATGAGTGGAAACATTCATTTCTAGGAGGCAAGTTAGCAGAGCTTACATAAGGGAGCTCCACCAACCTGCCTCCTTCCATACGGGATATAAATCCTGAAATATTTCCACTCCTTTCAGGGCTTCCTTGTATACACTGTGGGTCCTGCTGGAGCAACGGAGTTGGCAGGACGAACTGCTTCTGCATGGGAACCGGCAGAGCAGAAGGGAATCAGTGAGGGCATAAGAGAACTTTAGGAAGACAGTGCGGTGCAGTGGTTAAAAGCTCAGGACTGGGCCTTGGGCAATCTGGGTTCTGATCCTTGCTCAGCTATTAACTGGGTGACTTTAGGCCAGACTCTAAGCCCAGCCTACCTCACAGGGTTGTTGTGGGGATAAGATTAAGACAAGAAGGAGAATTATGTAAGCCACTTTGAGTTCTTGATATGGAAAAGGGTGGGATATAAATCTAATAAATGTTGTTGTTGTTAGTCGCAAAGTCGTGTCCAACTCATCGCGGCCCCATGAACAGCACTCCTCCAGGCCCTCCTGTCCTCCACCATCTCCTGGAGTCCACCCAAGTTCACACCAACCGCCTCAGTGACTCCATCTAGCCACCTCATTCTCTGCTGTCCCCTTCTTCTTTTGCCATCTATTGTTCCCAGCATTAGACTCTTCTCCAGGGAGTCCTTCCTTCTCATTAGGTGGCCAAAGTATTTGAGTTTCATCTTCAATATCTGGCCTTCTAAAGAGCAGTCAGGGTTGATCTCCTCTAGCACTGACCGGTTTGATCGCCTTGCGGTCCTAGGAACTCGCAGGAGTCTCCTCCAGCACCACAATTCAAAGGCCTCAGTCCTTTGGCGCTCAGCCTTCCTTATGGTCCAGCTTTCACAGCCATACCTTGCAAATGGGAAAACCATAGCCTTGACTATACACACTTTTGTTGGCGGAGTGATGTCTCTGCTTTTTAGTATGCTGTCTAGATTTGCCATAGCTTTCCTGCCCAGGAGCAAGCGTCTTTTAATTTCTTGGCTGCTGTCCCCATCTGTGGTGATCTTGGAGCCCAGGAAAATAAAATCTGTCACTACCTCCATTTGTTCCCCATCTATTTGCCAGGAAGTGAGAGGACCAGATGCCATGATCTTAGTTTTCTTAATGTTGAGTTTCAAGCCAACTTTTGTGCTCTCCTCCTTCACTCGCATCAAGAGGCTCTTTAGTTCCTTTTCACTTTCTGCCATGAGAGTGGTATCATCTGCACATCTGAGATTGTTGATATTTCTCCGGGCAATCTCAATTCCAACTGGTGATTCATCTAGCTCCGCCTTTCTCATGATGTGCTCTGCATATAAGTTAAAATATAAATAAATGATATGGCATTCTTTCAGTACTTAAGGCAAAACAGAAGAAGATAACGCTTATTCACACAATTAGAAATGAGATTATCTGAATTACATTGTGCCAATGTTGAGGTCCTACTCAACATGTAAACAACCCACACGTTCACGAGCAATAAAACTAAAGTCCTTTATTGCTACTTGTCTACAAGATTTACAACTCTATAGATAAGCTCTTCTGTTGAGGTCTTTGGAATGCAGATGTTAATCCTCTAATGGTGTCTCTCCCCAAGCCCATGTGGGACTAGCCCTCCTGGTCACGCCTTTCTTCCCTCTGGTGTAACAAGCTCTGCCTTTGCTCGTATCTTCTAAGAATTCTACGATTGGTCGCTAGAGAAGTCTATTACGCCCCCTGTGTCATGTTCAGAAAGTTCAGCGTCAATAGGAGGAGGAACAGCCTGCTCTGACTCCTTCTGAGTAGAATTTGTAGTGTCTTTTCTCTCGGGGCTCTCTTGCTTTGATGTGGGCTCAAGTGTTTGCTCAATGGGCAGGGAGTCAGTGGGAGGTGCAGCTATCTGCTCAGCCACCCTCAAGCTAGGTTGCAGGGTTGGCTTTTGGATACAGGGTCCTAAGCACAAGACCTCCTCATGAGGTGCTGTCTCTGTTGGGGCTTCAGGCACAACAGCCAATGAGCTTCCCGATATTTCCCAGCAAGTTTCCTAGCATTAGCTGGCAAAGAATTAGAAACTTCCACACAGAAGTCCAAACATGGTGACTCTTGGATTGCTACAGCTGTGACAAGAAGCAGCTACCAGTTAGGCTGTTTTAAGAGGCCTCCATCACTTGACTAACTTCATGTGTAAACTGGTTGCAGTCCTTAATTTACATTTTTAGCACACACAGAGTGCCTCCTCTGTGCTACTATGAATTTGCCTAACTTTATCAAAATAAACAATATGTAGTTGCATTGTTTTGGCATTCCAAGATGGTGGGAACTGATTTTCTCCTGCAAAATACCAAATTCCCACCACAGTGTAAATGGATTGTGCATTACAAATGCACCAATGAGTAATCCTAATGACTCCATTTGAATGTATCACTTTCATACTTAAATGCCTTGAGGAATTAGGTGCTGCGTCAGTGCATTCGTACTGCAGGTACCATGTTCAGGTACCTTGTAGCTAAACTGTAGTCCACTGTGAGGTGGGTGTATTCGCCTTAGTTCCATTCCTAATCAGCTTGGCTTTCCTGCTTCCTTCTGCAGCAATCCATTGTCCTCACCAAAAACACAATGACCCTGCTAGGGAGGTATATGGATGGCTGCATGAAGGAGGGGTGAAGACATTCCTATTGTGCCCGCAGACTTCTACTAGCATACTGGATGTCATGTAGCCCTGTATCTCTACTTCGCCAGTGTACATCCAAAACTGTAGTTATTGTCAAGAGCCTGGACATAGCTGCTTTTCAGGACAGAAAACAATAGACCTAAGTCAAGGCAGCTTTGAACTAAATAGGCAATATAGATGAAGAGTTGGTCCTTGGCTATTTTTATCCACTTCCATCAGTATCCATCAGACCTAATCTTTCACCAGGCTTCCTGTAGATGACTATTGACCTGTTTCTCCAAAAACCACTAATCCTTGACTAGTTCTGAATGGAACAGAATATTAAGAGAAACCTTCTCTGGAGCCCAATAAAAGAACTTGACATTCTTCCAGTTTTTTGAGCCTGCAAATCCTTCAATTATATGTGTTTTTTTAATCTGGTCTAAGCTACGTAGCTCTTTCTGCTTTCAGTCATTGACAGATATGCCTTAGTGTTGTTCTTGTTTCCCCTAATTTAATTTCATGAACTGTACTGTGAAGAATGACCTTCTCTGTTTCACTCTTTCGACTGTTCCCGTAGCTGCTCTGAAAGAAGTACAATAGCACAGTGCTTTAAACAAAAAAGTCTCAAACTTTGGGTTATGCACAGCAGGAGAGGGGATTAAATTTAGATTCAGGATATTGAGGGTCTTGTGTGGAACAATTATTGATCTCATGTCCTAGTCTTCATCTCAGCATCTCTACACAAGCCATGTCATTTGGAAATGTATCATCATTCTACAGTCCAGTTTATATAGGGAATAATCAGAAATAAATGATAAAGGTCTTCTAAGATCGTACATCTTCAGTGGCTGGCAGGGCATTGCCTGTGTGAATTGAAGAGGCAAAGTTAGGGGACAGCACACTGGGATTGCAACCCTGCATCTTTCATTGGGAGCACTAGCTCCCTAGATCTCTGGAATGTAATCTGTCCCACTACTCCTCTCAAATAGGCCCCAATGATCTTGATGTACCTGATCCGCAGTGAGTACCCGGCTTTTTTCCAGTAAGTGCTTCATCTTCTGCTGTTCCCCCTCTTGCATCTTTCTGCCAGAGGTATCTTCTGAAATTAAATGCCCACCTCTTCCCTGACCAAATACCCCATGTTGTAAATAGTGCCCTTTTTTAGGAGATAAGTTCCTTCATAGTATTTAGAGCATATGTAAGTTAGAATATGCAAATATATGCCATTTATTTATTTGTTTATAAGCCTTGAATCTTTTGAGCCCTGGATGTTTTCTGTACCCAACAGTCCTGCTGAAATTGTTCCCAAAAGAATTAAAACACTTGTATATAGTTTCCCTATAACAACACAGGGAAGTCATCACACCACTGCAAAGACTAGACCAACTTTTTCTCTTTGTTTAGTTATGGTTTCCCAGCGGCAGCCCCAACTGGTCCATAGGACCCAGATGCACCAATAAGGAACCAGTCTTAGGAAAACCCTTGCCACCTAATTCTGTCAATAATATAAAATAGTCCTGTGCAGATGAGCAGTGGAACAGCAGAGTAGTGAGTTTTTAAGAATTAACTTATTTGCATTTTTCAACCTATGACTGGACAAAACGGCCCTTAGTAATTGTATTTAAATTATGTTGATATAGTATAAACCTTTCAGAAAGCTCATGAGCTGTGAACGGTATATAAAACTTGTTAAATGAAAATAAATGAAACAATTAGATGCTTTAAAACCAAGTGGAAGTTACTTTGTAATTCAACAGGAAGCAATTTGGATGGTTTGTTAAATGGTATGCTTGAAAACTATTTGGCCAGCAGCTCCAAAGTGCTGGCTCAATTTTATTACCTGTGTGCAAACAGGCTAGTCCACCAGTAGATGCTAAGGAAATGAAAATCTTGCTAAGGAGCAGTTTTCATTCGCCTTGGTAGTTCTCATCCATTGTTTTCATTCAGAGGTATGTTAATACAGTTCTTTCACACAAGTTTTCACAATACTCCTGCAATTCTTTGTTTTGTTTATAGAAAAGTTTCTCATTTCTTTGTGCTTGTGGAAGTTACCACACAGAGAAGTTATGCAACATCCAGCGACTTGAGGTCACTGAAACAGTTTGACTTTAAAATTAACTGAATTAGCTTCATAATTGTTGCTTAAGACAGATGTTTCTTTGGCAGCTTATTATTTACAATTATTTATTATAAGAATAAAATAATAATAATAATAATAATAATAATAAGATGATGATGATGATGATGATGATGATGATGCATTTACTCATTTTTACTGGGGTTGATGTAAATAAACTGCAATCCCATATGCCTTTAACCTGGGAATAAGCACCACTGATCCCAGTGGGACTTACTTCTAAGCAAACATATATAAGATTGCCCAGTCCATTTTTGTTTAAACCAATAACAAGACAGAAGATTAAATGGGGATTATCTAGAGGCAAGTGATTCAAGCAATCCATGCAGTTTAATTCCTGGATTCACTATCATAATATGAATATCACATATGCTTTCTTTAAAGTAAGACTATACCTATTCAGGGAGGAAGAGAGTATCAACGGCTCCTAGCTGGGTGAACATTGTTTCCAGCATCATAGGCAGTATGCCTATGTACAGCAGTTGCTGGGGAACATGGGTGACGGGTAACACAGCCCTTGTGCCCTGTTTGTGGTTTCTCCATCTGGCCACAGTGTGAACAGAATCCTTAACTAGATGGACCCTCAGTGTGATCTACCATGGATCTTTTTGCACAGTGCTCAGTGAGCTGACCTGGGCTATTTACTATGCTACCCACTCAAAACAATAATAAAAGGTGCATTCAAAAGATAACAGGAGGAGGAGAATGTTTCTGAAATTTGCTCTCACCTTAATTTCACCCTCTATGTTGGAGTTTCACACTACCAGGATTTGTTCCAAAAGTAGAATAGATGGATTTGAGATCTTCTGCAATTGGTTTTTTTTTAAATTCCCAGATGCTACACAGAGCCTGTTCAGTTTGAGCACACTTTCAGTTCCTACGGCACAGGTGCATCTTTCACTTCTTCTGTACCACTGATGTGCAAAGACACATTAAGAAAACGGTACCAAAACTAAATATGGGTTTAAGATGGAAAGCTCTGTCTGTTCCCAGTCTGTGTCACTTTCACATGTGGTTGGTCAGAAATCCATTTCGTTCTGTTTACAAATTCATCTGCAACAAAAGAAATACAAAACATGTGCCTCCACATGCCCATTTGTATTTAAATGGCTATGTTCCTTTCATGTTTTCTGACCAAATGCGTTTCAAAATGCATGTTATCCTAAAATAGACATTTTAAATGCAGTTTGGTAAAACTGCAGAACTGCATTGCTAAAGTCAGAGAATTGCAGATCAAAGGATATAAGGTTAATGATCTTCCCATTAGCTCAGGAGGGGTGAATCAGGTCAGTCAGCGAGCAACAAAAATTTGCAAAAATTGGATTCCTCAAGCATCACTAATCTTGATCTGACTGTACTTTTGTGTTTTACTCTGTACCACACAGGAAGTGCAATCACACATAAAGCCATATCAAAATTGCCTCTTCATAGTGTTTATGAATATCCATGTTCACACTGGCAACATGAAGCAGAAAAGGTAAACAAATTTACTGAAGGATTTTAATGCTTTAAAAAAGATTCCCATTCCAGAATTATTACAATTCTCCCCATCAAATTAGAATTCATGAGAAATGGGACAGAGGAAACTTATTAAATAATAAAGGAATGAAGCAAGGGCAATTAACTCATCCCAATAGCTCTGGAGTAAAGAATTTGAAGGGGAATACATGGCTTAATAGAACTGAAAATTAAAAGAGCTTGCAGCTATTGTGGACAACAGGATAAATATGAGCCAACAATGTGATGAAGCCACAAAACAGGCAAGTGATATTTTGGGATGCATTAATAGAAGCATTACCTCAAAATCATGAGAAGTAATAGTTCCCCTATACTCTTCACTAATCAGATCTCACCTAGAATACTGTGTCCTGTTCTGGGCATCAAAATTTTAGAAAGATGCAGAAATACTAGAAAGGGTCCAGAGGAGGGCAACAAAAAATGATCTAGGATTGGGAGACATTATCCTATGAGGAGAGATTGAGAGAACTGGGCATGTTCAGCCTTGAGAAGAGAAGACTGACCAGGGGCATAATATCACTCTGTAGGTACCTCAAAGGCTGTTACATGGGGAAGTCAAGATCCTTTTCATTGATACGAGAGTGTAGGACACTGAATAATCAGCTCAAGCAAGCTGTGACAATCCAGAGTCAGGCTGGACATCAGGAAAAGTTTCCCCACTGTCAGAGCAATATGACAGAGGAACCCGTTACCTAGACATGTCATGGGCTCTCCTGCAGTCAAAGTATCTGCTCCATCATCTGAGTGGGATGGTGTAAACTGGGAGTCCTGCACTCAGCACAGGGTTGTACCCAGTGGCCTTGCTGGCCCCTTCCAGCCCTACTATTCTATGATTCCATGAACTTATACCACCCCGTAGCCAAAGTTCACTTTGAGTGATTCACAACAATGAAAATCATAACATACATGATACAACTTAATGTAAAAATATAAAGGGTTAAAACTACCATAACACCCCCCCAAAAAAACACACTAGCATACAAAGATTTAAAAAACAATAAGGGCACAATCCACTCAGGATTCTTGCAGCTTTCTGAACCAAGAGGATTGTGTCTGCTATGCAGGGCTGGAAGAACTCAGAGAAAAAGCACTTCTCCTGTTTCGACCTTGGAGAAGCAAACAGAGCAGCTCTTTCCTTCTTTTTAAATCTGGGGCAATCTTATGGATGCTCTCTAGGCACTAGGCAAGTCTATTTGGTGAGTTCATGTCACAACAAAAAATGGCTAGCAACAAGTGAGTAACTTGGATGGCCGAGGGCTGGAGTTTATTTTATTTACCCAGTTCACAACTTCTGAGCCTTTGAGCAAGTCTGGAACAGTCTTGCTTTCCGAAATCTGCAGGTTTTCAGGCTTATCGGTGCAGCTCATCTGGTACAAATGTATATGACAAAAATGTATCACAAATTCCTCCATTCGTGCTTTGGCTTACTTGAAAATAGTGATGTTTTGACAGTTTATATTTCAGTCAACTGTCACCATAAATCTCACTGTTCTCACTGAGTAAAAACACAGAAGTTGAAAGCAAAGGAAATGGGCTGATGTTTCTTCTCGAGCTCCTATAAAGTTTGAGAGTAGAGAAGTGAAGAATGAGATAACATGCTATGTCTTCCTGTTTGCCTGAAGAACGTCTGCTTTATTCCCCAAAGAGCTGCATTATGTTTGGCCAGGATATCTGGCAAGAGTATTTTTTCTTAAACATCATGGAGACTGTCTTTCTTCAGCATAATGCTTAAGAGCCCTTCCAAGGTAGGATCTTAAATCCAGTGCATTCAGCCAGCTAGGTAAAATCCATCTCCTGGATCCATGCATAGCCTGTTTACTTGGAAGTGAGTCCCACAGAATTCAGCAGGGCTTAGATCCAGAGGTAAATGACCCTGGGATTGCAGCCTCATGGGAAATATTATCTACAGGTTGTTAATAGCAGAATTGCACATCTGGAACACCTAAGGCCAACCCAGGCCCAAGGAGGAAGAGCTCCTCTAATCTAACAGAGTATCTCTTATCATATCACAAGCTTATGTAGGCTGTAGCCTGGTGCTGAGTTACACAGATCAAAGGAAAGCACTTGGAAGCACAGACCAGCTTTCCTGCGGATATGGACACATGCACTTAGCCACAATCAATTGCTCTTGTAACCAGGTACTGGATTTTAGCCATACTCTTCTCTGGTTCCTCTTACTTTTGGACAGATGAAAATGGCTGTAAATGAAAGCTGTCCAGTTGAGAAATTAAACGTATAAATACAGGTTCACTGTGTATTCAGTTTTGCTTCTTTAAGGGACTCTATTATAGAAGTATGAATTCTGAAGAGAGAGAGAGAGAAATATATCTCCAGATGCAGGCATCTTAAATGTCCTTCAGCTACCTCAATCTGGGTCCAAAAACCTCTTTATTTGTGTTCATTTCTCATAGCAATAGGAAAGGCGCTGTTCTGAGGTCAAAGTGAAACAGCTGTAAATTAAAAAACCAATTGTATTTCTAAGGAAACTGATTGTTCTCTGCTGATATAGCGGATAGCTAATGTTAGCTCCATCTGGGATCTGTGTGAACACAGGCTTTTCTTTCTCTTCCCCCACCCCCCACTGAAACTCTCAGTCTATTTAATATAACAGGTGCACAGACTTGGTTTTCTTCCTTTACTCCTAAGGAAATCATAAACAAAATATATTGCTAGAGGATGGTTTCTGGGGTGCCCTGTGAGCAAACAGAGAGGGAAAATGGACCAATGAGTGATCAGTGGGGACAATAAATCAACACACTAAAGAGAGAGCTCAAGATACTTGCTGGGCCTCAGGAGCTCAGCTCAAGGACAAGGTCCCTGTCAGTCAGGGCTGAGCATTAATGTCAAAGACAGCTGTAGCTGGCAGCTTGCAGCTCTGAGGAAATGATTGAGCTGTCTGTCAGTTGCTCATGATCCACTAGAGGCCCTTGTGGCATAAAGGAAAATGTTGTTCTGCAGAGAAACAAGCACTCTTTCTCATTCAGTCGCTTTTTGGTTTAACTGCAACAGCTACTGCTGAGATCCACAAGTGAGTGAGATTAACAGTTGCAGTCAGTTGTGCCCTGCTGAAGTCAACAAGATTTTCATATCCCAAGTATCACATGAAAGCAAAGTTCTAGTTCTCCCCAGAACTTCGCTCCACATCATGTGTCCAAGGTTAAAAGACTGCCATCCCCTTCCCATGGACTTTAAGAAAGAGTAGCAAAAGAAGCAGGGTTATTACTACTTTTATCAGGTAGAAGTTAATGCACCTCTAATATGTATCTGGCAAGCAGAAATCTTCTTTAGATGCATTTTATTTAAACATTTTATAGGTGCATTTCCCCATCAGATAACTGTAGGTTAGCAAAATGTTCACCTATTGATTGCTACTTGTTTTAGATCAGTGCAAGTTCCAGGTTTGAAGAGTACTTTGCTCCATAGCAAAGTACATTCCAGGGACCCCATCCTACCTTGGAAACCAGTTCCATGCAGCCTTACCTGGGGGCAGGCAATGCCGCAGCAGTCCTTCAGTCAGAGTCAAGTGTTTCTCCTTCTGAGTTCTCACTATGCCTCTCATGTGGCATCACCCCATGACTTTGTGAGAAATAAAAATGTCATATGTCCAATATCAGTTGATGGAACAGCTACAAATTGGAGTCCAGAGCAGGACTAAAAGGTACATGGATGTTAGATGCCTGAAGGCACTTGCACAGATAAATGATAATTATGTGACAGCTTTCTAGGGAGCAACTTGGCATTGCTGCTGCTGGGACCTGTTCCTACAGCTGGGAAGCCCCAAGAAATAGAGAGAGCCAAGAAACCTGTTATCAGTTACAAATGATGAAGCTTGTGCACACATCTCTGTCATTCATGTGGACCAGAATGAGCTGAGAGGATCCCATACAATGAAAAGGTAGAGGTAGCTGGCTTGCTCCTTCCCACCTTTACCATGGTAATGAAATGATGCTTGTGTAGCATAGCACTGTCATGAGAGTCCAGATCAGGGAAGGTAACCAGGTACCCCCCAGATGTTTTGGACCACAAGTTCCATAGTCCCAGAGCAGCAGGCATGGAAGTTGGAGATTATGAAGATAGTCATCATCCAAATAGCTGGAAAACACCAGTTGCATACCCTGATTTCAGCCAAAAAGTAATCAGCACAGCAGGTCTCACAGTTGGGTTTCATCATCTGTAAGAGGGCACTGCATTGTTCACCGTGAGGCCTTTCTCCATAGCAAGGATGCAGTTAGCAAGACTGTGCTACTTACTCTCTTAAATAATATATGGTTCTATGGCCCATGTGATATGGAAGTGTCTGTTGTCTGCTTTAAAGATGGTGAGGGCAAACTGCACAAAGTTCCCAACCACTTCTCTGTAAGTTGTGAAATGTCCCCAGCATCACAATGGAAATCACATTATGCAAGATGATTGTTGCAGATGTCATTTCCTGACAGCATATAAAGCAATAAGCTAGGCCTTCCTCCTTTGGACTGGATCCCACAACTATATGGCAAACTGCAGTTTGCCTTGCAGCAGAGTAGCATTATTCCATTAAAAGCTTCAGTCCCTGATTTCAATTGCTCATAGAAAGTCCAGGAAAGCTCAGAACTGTGTTTTTCCAGACACATGGTGATCCTCTGTTATACAAAGAGATTCTCTGATATTTGAGGAATTCCCACTTTTTTCACAAAAGCTGTCATCTTAACTGTACTTACCTGGAAGCACATCCCAGTGAGCTCAGTAGGTCTAACTTCAAAGAACATAAAGTCAGAATCTGACCTATCCCTCTCATGCTACACTTTTCTTTGCGGCAAGCAGCATGGACAACTTGCCAGGATTAATGGGGCATGATCATTGTTTCAGTTCAGGTCTTTACTCATCAGTATCATGATGACAGATAACAGGAGCCCTATTAAGGCATTGTACCCCTGGAAAGGGTGCAGTGGTACATTTGCTGGCTCCAATGCTTATCTTCCTTGGTTGAAGAGAACTAGCTGAAGACGAACAGATGCTCTGCATGTTCAGCTGAAGGAGCTTCAACTGGGGATTCCCACTGCTGAGTTTTCTCAGTCGCTGGAAGGATTGTAACATTTTCAACCAGTCGTGAAGAATTCTCCGGTCAAAGCAGTGAAGTCAGGGATGCAGCTGGCACATGAAGAGATGGCAACAACTCTTGCAGGCCTTCCCTCTGCCTTTTCCAATGGGGTACAATTTCACGGTGCCTGAACAGAGCTAGGGAAATGATTGGGAAATGGTTTGTGAAGACCACCCAGCAGAGCTGGCATTCAGGTGAAATTCTAAGCTGAAATAGGTGCAATCAAAAGAAGTTGAAAGAAATGATTGAAATGTAAGCAATTAATACATGTTACCTTATTAACCAAGAATCCCTATAACATATTAATAATAAAACCGCAAAGAGTCCTGTGACACTTTCAGGGCTAACAGATTTTTATGGCACAAGCTGTCATGGAGTGAAGGCAGATTTCTGGCTTGCAGGATCTACATTTTTTTACTAGACCCACAAGATTACCAAACAGAAACCAGAGCAAAAAATGTATGCTTAGAAAATGTATGCTTAAAAATCCTGAGCCCAAGAAATTGTTTTGACTACAAGAACTAAATGATGCTTACATATGCTCCTGCTTACTCCAAGTTTTCTTAATTTCAGCAGTATAATTTGGAAGAGATGAAGATCATCAGTGTGCTGCTGACACTCGGCTCTACCCCTTCTTTCCATCTAATCCAGGTCAGGCAGTGATGACTCCGAAACTGTCTGAGCAGAGTGATAAACGATGAGGGCTAATAAATTAAGTTTAACCCAGACAAGACAGAGGTGCTGTTGGTAGGTGGGGCCTCTGTTCAGGGGGATGCTATTCCACCCTGTCCTGGAAGGGGTTGCATTCCGTCTGAAGGACAGAGTGTGGTACTTGGGGGTGCTCTGGACCCAGAATTGTCTCTGAAGTCAGTGAGGAATCTGTGGCCAGGAGCCCCTTCTATCAACTGCGGTTGATATGCCACCGACATCCCTATCTGGACAGGCAGATCTCTTTCTGCCCATCTTTGGACTTCATCAGCTTTGACAAAATGAAATCTAGTCCACAAAAACTTACATGTACAGATTAATCTACAATTAATCTGTACATGTTTAAGAGACTTTGTTGCTTTAATTGAACAGAATGATACCATTATCCTATCCTGGAAGCTGTGAATAATAAATAACGATCGATTCTGAGAACAAAACCAGCCATTCACCCAACTGTCCCCACCCATGACTGCTTTAATGGAATGAAAAAAGACAATCAGTTTATCTAATCACAGAACTCCTGCATCACATCTCATTTGGTCCTGGTTCTTAAACCAGCTTTCCCAAAAATGATAACCTCTGGATTGCTTGGACATCACCCCTACCCACAACAGCCCCAGACAGAATGGCCAATGGCAGGAATTCTGGAAGTTGAAATCCAAAGCATCTAAAGAACACCAGCTTGGTGAAAGTCTGCTCTAAACTATTTTTATCCATCATATGTACCATTTCACCAGTTTTCTAACAGCACATGGCATTACAGTTATGGACAGGAAAAGCATTTCTACCTTTCAAAAAGTCAAGAAATAATTCAGGAAGTATGGACTTGTAACACAACATGGAAACAACTCACTGGCAAACAGTGTTTTCTAGATTTCTTGAGAACTTTTTATAGATTACTTCTAGGAATAAGTCCAAAATAGAGAAATGAGAGTACAGATACAGAAAAAAATTCCTAACTAAAACTAGTTGGCTTATTCTCTTGATAGACCAACCCTAAAAGAGGCATGCATAAACCCACTGATTTCAAGAGGTTGTAGGCGGCTTATGATTACTAACTGCTCCCCTTAGCTGCCTCCTTCACAGCAGTTTAAGATCAGCAATGAGGAAGTGACAATGGGAATTTTTTGTTGTTAGATGCCATTAAATCATCTCCAATTTATGGTGATTCTGTGAAAGAATGCCCTCTAAAATATAATTTCTTAATTATTGGGCTTAGGGATTATATTTGTGTAACTTCTTCCATTAATAACTAATTTGTCTGATGTCTTCCCGCTTATACAAAGTTTTTACTATTGAAATTGAAAAGGCCTAACTTTGGTTAAATCATTTGTGCTCAGCAGTTTTATATGGTTTCTGATTTGACTGTTTTTACTGTTATATGATGTAAGCAGTTTTGGAAACCTGGTTTGGCTACTTAAGTGGGAAAGCCATTTAAAGGAAGAAAATATGACTGTCTTGTGGCCCAGGCTTCAAGGGGGAAAAAAATCTTGCTGAGACCTTAAAGAAAAGCACTAATTGATTTGGCCTTTAGAAGAAAGATTTTTCCCCTTTCTCATAATTTCCTTGGGATAACAGCTAAATCTGTCTTTTGGATGTGTTAGCCAAGTCACAAACAGATTTTATTAAGCAGAATGTAGGTGATTGTATTATAGATGTTGAAAGAAATCTTATTTTAATGTTCAATTTTAACCTTTAAAGATTTTTTGGCTAAATATAGAGTTTTTGAGGGGGGTTTCTTTGTGACTTCACCAAGAAATAATGGCTAATAGCTAAATAATAACTAAATAATAAGTAACTGAACAAAGGAAGTAATACAATAGCAAGAGCAAATGTAGCAGCTTTGCCCATGAGAAGCCTTCCAGAGGGTTTGAGCTGCAACTCACATCACCTTCAGCTTGCATGCCCATCAGATCACGACTCCCAACATTCCTGACTTGAATGGCCATGATACCTGCAAATAATGGGAGTTGCAATCCAACCACTTCAGAAGGTATATGGTTGACGAGCCCTGGTATATAGTAAAAGTTACAAGCCAATTCTGCATGTCCTGATCTCCCCTCAAAACCCAGCTCACCTCTGGATATTTTCCCCAACTCACTGTTTCAGTCCCGAAATGCAGCTCCCTTAGATTTACACCTAGATGTTGAGGTTGTTTCTACAAGTGTATGAGTCAGATTAACGGTTCCTGTATTGCACACCAATGACTGCTAAGTTGTTTGCTTTAAAGTGATTTAGCTAACATTCTGGCTGCAAGAAAGAAAAAAAACCCAGAAGGATATAATTTTGCAATAAATATTCAAACGGCGCCTGTCAAAAGAATTCTACAGCTAAACAAGGCAAAAACCGCTCTGCCACAATTTTGTGCCAGTTCAGCAGCTAAGATTCAGTACAAGCAACTCTGCATCTTCAAAGTGTGTACTTCCTTTTTCTTGGTTTGGGTTTTCTTTTCCTTTTTGTTTTTTGTTTATGTATGCAGCATTTTTGTGAGAATTGTTGTGCTTCTTCAATATATTGTGTGATGCTAACATTATGCAACTGGTGTCAAAAAGCTGCCCAAAACAGCAATGTTGTACCATTCCCTTGTCTGAACCTCAGCAAGCAATCAGAGCTCTCCAGTACCAGCAGGAGGGAGAATGGTTTGACTATGACTTTGGATTTGCACAGGTTGGTGGAATTTCTTAGAATGACTCAACAAGTGGAAACAAATAAAAAACCACAGCCATATTTGTTCCTTCAATATGCTTTAAGTAACTGCATTATGACCGCAGTTTCTCCTTCTCCACAGTTTCCCGTTATTGTGATTGCACATTGCCATCACTTCCTTAAACAGATATATTTATTTGTTTCTTGAACTGGTTTTATTGCGAGTCTTAATAGTGTGTGGAGAAGGGGGAGGGGAGAGACATTCTTCTGCAAGAAATCTTCATACCTTCCTGCCAAAATATATTTAGAAAGTATTTAATCTCCTTTCTAAAACCAGTTCCATAATAATGTCGGATCAAATCACACAAAAGATATTCAGAATGGCTTACAGTAAAAACTCATACATGATACAGTAAAGGAGGACAATGGAATGATAGTGAAGTCATGCCAAGTTTATTTATGAATCCCTTTTCTGCAATTAGTGTATTCATTATGGGTTCCCAGCAAGATGGAAATACAATATTCCATAACAATTGGTGTCATTCTGCTGACAGAATGCGCTTTGATCCATTGAGGCTTCCAGCACAGGAATAGGAAACTCATTAAGAAAACGATGAATAAGTAATCAGAATTAAGTAAGTCACAGAAAATAGCCATTTCAAGTAATCAGTAGTGACATGGAAAGCTTGCAAACCGTTGAAGTGGGGAAAGGAAGGTCAGCCAGAGGAAGGGATGATGGAGCTCTGCATCATCCAGGAAGGCATGACTAGAAGGCTGGAACACTGAACAAGAGCTGCAACATTTTGTTGCAGATCCCATTTATTCAAGGGATTTAAATGCCTGAATGTGTAATATCTAACCCCTTTCACAGCTCCCAGCTCTTTCTTTCCCATTTTACAAAATTGATTAAACTTGGGTTTCATACTGAACTAGTGACATATTCTCTCGCCAACTCATTATGGCAGTTTCAGGGGACTCAGGAAGAAAAGTGGTGCAGAACATCCTCTTCTCTAGCCTGCTATTTCCTGCAATTCATCAAACCAATATTTTTAAAAAGCTCTGAATGTCTTTTTTCTTCTTTTTTTTTCCTGGGGTACCATATATCACAGACCTATGGCTTTTGACCTTTTTCGTATAGATGCTGTATTTGTATTTGAAACAAATAACATAATGCCCCTGAAAATGACAAAAATGCATGAGGTCCACTTAGTGCTCTGCTTACCCCTGGGCAAATATATATAACATTGTAGGGCAGCAGTTTTAGATAGAGCAGCAAATTCACTGCAAGCAACTTGGGGCCAAAACGCTCCCTTCCAGGGTCTTTCTTGCTCAGGGAAAGGAAACGAGAAGGTGGAATGGAGGCAAGAATAGGAAGCATGTACGTAAGTTTAGCATCAAAGCCAAAGTATGTAAGAAAATGCCTTTTCCATCAAATCATTGGTCTATTTGTACCAGTAATATCTACCTGGACCTTCAGCAATTGACCAAGATCTTCCTGCTGTTTTCACCAGACCTGTCAGAGGTTCGGGCTGGTTCCCACCACTGCACTAGGCCCTTTCCATGAGGAATCCCTGCATCACAAGATGCAGATTTAAAATAATGTCTGCTTTCACATGATGGTTGCTGGAACCCACCAGCATTAGTGCAGAAGTTTCTAGCACTGAACTACATTCAACAGTTGCCTCACTTCCTGGTTACACAGACATCCTGCTGACTTACCAGTGCATTAAATTAGAGATATAAGAAAACAAAGACATAAACTAACAATGGTGACTCATTGACCTCCTGGTGACACTCATGTTTTCTAAGACTTTTAATGATTGTAACAAATTTTCCCTCTGTGAACTCAAAATGGGTCACAGTCTTCTAAAGCCAAAAATGAAAGATTAATCATGGAAAATTATAAGACAACTCCCATAATACAATTGGACTTACTCTTCTTACATAAGCAAGCATTGTAATACAACCATGGTATATTATAGTATTGAAGCTGAAAACTCCAACAATCATACAAACGTAAGGGAAAATGTGCATTATTCACCTTCCAAAAGTGTGCTTTAGGTTATTTCACATATTATGCAGAAGAAAATCCAGGTGTGATGCTCAGTAAACTGTCACTTCTTTTCAAGTATACCTGCACCAAACATCTTTGCATGTTGCATCTTTGATGTTTGCATTTTTTGGTATACAATCAAAATAGGGTAGGTCTAACCTGAAAATGTAACATATGAACTTGCATTTGTTCACAAGACATTACAAAAGAGCTTTTGTTAACTTATATATCCTGAGAACCTGAAAAACTATACTGCTGCATTATAAAGATATGATATATATAAATATTCTGAAAGAGATTTTTTTCCATGCTTATAAAATTCTGGCCCTAAGTGAACTCACTTGCTGTCATTTTTTATCTATCTGATGGCTTTAAAACATATCTAGTATCAAATTGTTGTACTATTCATCAGCAGAAAAGCTCCCTAATAAATTCCATAACGCAACAATTTGGCCCATAAGAGCTCTCATCTAGGGATCATACACTGAAATGAATGCCAACGGTTCAAGCAGAATGGAATGTAGAAGAGAGAGATTTGCTGCACAGATAGAACCTCCCTGGAGTATCAGGTTGTCAAAACTGATCTTCTTTTCTTCACTCATATAAAAATATTTGAATGTTGTTACACTGAATGAGAAAGAGGTCATAAGAACTCCAAATTTCTCTGCAATACTGTGAAAGTCCCAGAGTTAGTTTAGGCATAGCTAACCTTTTTAGTAACTAATCGTGTGTGTGTGTGCGCGCGTGCGCGCGCGCGCGCGCGCACACACACATATGTACATATCAGCTTTATTTATTGTAGGCAGCTCTCTCTTTTTTTTTGATCTTTTAACATATGAGATTTTGGAAGCTACAAGATTTTTAGTATGTATTGTTAGCGAAAGAAAGTACAATAAAAGCAAATTGACCTTTACGAAAAATGAACTGTGATAGCTTTGTTTTTAACAAAAGATATTAGAAATAAAAAATAATAGCTAGGAACCATTTCTTCCTCCCTGTATTTTCAATTATCATTTGAACTGAAATGAATCACTGGCCATATTTTTTTTCAGTTGGAAACAGTTTTACTTCCCTTTTCCCCTCTGGACACATAATTTTGATTTATAAACATGGTAACCCAGAGCAAAAGGAAGTTTTAAGCACAGTATATTCTTCTACCGGGGCTCTTGCTGCCCTAAATGCTTTGCAGGTGGAGAAAAACATGATGGACACAATCCACCAGATGCTACTACTCATTAACCTCTATTCTGTTCAAGGGGGGAGTTATAATCTAATGCAAGCCCCATTAAAATCAATGCAGGTTAGACAGCATTCATGTTGAGTGGATTGTGGCCATTTTTAAAAATTTTGACTAATGGATCATCTTGTAATTTAATTGACTCAAGCTTTAAGGTTCATCTTTCACCAAAGGTCTCACATTATGCATTTAGTTATGGTTTCCTCCATTTGAAATGCACTTTTAAACTGGGATCAAACTGTCCTCCAGTTCTAATGTCTTTTAAATCTCCAATGTGATATTATTTATAGTTTAGCTACTGCATGCTTACTTTATTGAGTCTGAATGAATAAATCAGTTTTCCACATCTTCCCATTCTCTCTGCTGCTGTTTTGATTTGGTGTCTACCCAAATGTCTCCGATAGTCAGTGCATGATTATAAAACCATCTTATGACCAGACACCCATTTTATAAATAAGGAATAGAGTTAACATCTTTTAGATATTGATTTCACAATGCATATGCATTTTGCAAAGACTTTTTTCTTTTTAATGCAAATAGTGAACCCACTGGGTAATGTAAAACAAGAATGCTGATTCACTGCCCCACAATCCATTTTTTAAAACTGAATCAGGCTTTAAGCTGGAAGACGTCTGTCTAACTTAAACAAAAAATCAGCTTTTATCTATATAAAAGGTCCCAGAATTCAGGATTTAATTTAAAAAATACTGCAGACACATGGTTTGGCAGTGCTGCACATCCTCTGCATACAGAAGCCATATATTCAAACTCTTACATCTCCAGTTAAAGCACTGTTGGAAAAGACCCTGGAAAAGTGCAAGGAGTCCAAGCACACGGTTCCATGACAAAAACACAAGCAACATGTGTTTTGTTTGATTTTGGAAACTGCAGATAGCAATGAAAAGCAATGCATCAGGTTTTCGTTAGGTGCACTAGCATCCCATGCAAAGCACTGGCATTGAAGCATTCCTAAATCTGTGCTGGATGTCATTTTTACATACTAATAGCCACCATCGTGCCAAGTATAGATCATTACAAAGTCAAGGCCCTATAAGAAGGGAAAGCAGCAGGTTTTGGGGGGAAACCAGGTGTTTGCTGTAGGGATGTACAAGAATTTTGTCAGTCTGCAAATCATCCAAACTTGCCCTGGTCACAACCTTCCATGCAAACATGAAGAGGAGTTCTTAAAAATGTAATCATATTTCAAAAATTCATTTTAACATGCACACTTTGAAATGCGCATTTAAAATACTAATTTTCACATTTTAGTTAATGGAGGGAAGTGCACTTTTTTTTTAAAGTACAAAGTATGAGCTCTTTTCACATTTGAAATGCATACTCTCCCCATTTGAACAAACTGAGAAACAGATCACAGATTACAAAGGAAAACAGGTGTAAGTCCAACTAAGCTTTGAAGCAATGTTTGGAGACGTTCCGTAACCTCTAGCATCCCTGGTTTTGCCATCCCTTCTCTGAAGAAGGATGAAATATCTTTAGAAGCCACCCTGCCACTGCACATGGAAACCAATGTCATGAAGACTGAACTTGATCAGTGGCCACAGAATGGTGACAGACTGTTGGCTGGATGCAGGAATGGAACAGAAAGGCTGGCATGTTAAACAGAGCATTCCACATTGCCATGTTTTGCTACAGACGCCACTTGCTACTTCTGAATTTATGTCCTGTCATGTTTGACAATCCAGAACCACCCCTTTCAAGATGCAGCTAGTTATGCTTGTGATAGTTATGTTGGTTTATTCAGCATACACCAGCCTATCCCAATCTGGCACCCGCCAGATATGTTGGAGTACGATTACCAGCCAGGAACAACGGAAGCTGCACACTAACACATGTGGAGGACACCAGGTTGGGGATGGTTGGGATACATTCTGCAATTCTGGACTCTGAAACTCCAGACTTTGGAATTTCAGGTCTGGTCCTGAACATATGAACCTGCCTCATACTGATTCAGACCATCAATCCATGTTGTTCAGTCATGTTTAGTCTGGTTGGTACCTGATGGAACACCTCTCCCTGTATGGACCTCCTTGAACACCATGAAAACTGTCTGAGGCCTCTCCTCGGAAGATGGCCACAAAGGAGAGGGCCTTCTCAGTGCCACTCAGCCCTGACTGCAAAATACGGTCCCTGGTGAGATACACCTAGCATTAATATTATCAGCTCCTCAGCACCAGGATAAGACTTCCTTCTATTCCTAGGCTTTTGATGGTTTGCAATAGGGTTTTTTTGATGACAATTGTTTTATCAGGTGCTGGGATTTCATTGTTGGTTTAGCAGTTTCAAACAATTTAGGTTTGATATCATGTTTTATTGTGCTGCACCTTAGCATTTTAATTATTGTGAACAGCCCACAGAAATATAGAAATGCAATGAATGAATGAATCAATGAATGAATGTTAATGATTTTGCCAGGTCTGAGACAAAAAATTTTCATTTATATGCTGAGAGAGTTCCATCAAGTGTCATGTGATAGCAGCCGTTCTCCCAGAGTGCCGTACGAAGCAGACGGGAAGCAGGACCATTTCATCAACTCCACTGAAAGACCAAGAACATTTGGCTCTTATGTCTTTGAACTGTTTCTTTTTCTATTGGCCGTTATAAGAACTTCATCACTAAAATCCAGTGGCTGAGATTGCCTTTTACCTTCTCCCTTTCAGTCCTTTCCTTTAAGGTATAAGATTGTCTTATTACTGATCATTATAACTTGCTCTGGGAAGTATTTTGGCTGAAGAACTGGGTAAAAATGTTTCAAATAAATAAACAAACCAAGCATATTTTATGGGCAAAGCACGTGTTCCACCATTAAACTTATATTTCAAGTGCCTAACCACTTCCCATATATTAAAACCTGATGCCATGGGTTTTGTTCTACTGAAAGTATAAATGGATCTCATTTTTCATAGTCTTACTGGAACTAGGCCCTTTGCACATTAACACAATGTTACTTCCTGAGGATATGAGTGATCTAGTGTTCTAGGTATTACAGAAAACGTGCCTGTCGAAATGTAATCAACATGCAAGAGTAGGCTTTAGAGAAATCTCAGTTTCGCCTTCTGAACTGTGCTCCAGTATTTATTTAAATAATTTTAACCCCACTCCTCAGCCAAAAAGACTCCTGGAGCAGTTTAGATGCAATCCACAAAACAAGCCAAGCTGTGAGCCTATAAGCACTTACCTGGGCCTATGCCCCCTTATGGTCAATGAGACCTACTTTTGGCTAGAGCATACGGACAGTGTGGTTTTTAGCCAAATTAAAAAGCTGTAATTAATGAAAAATAATGGGTTGCATAGGGGAGACAAAAGAGTTCAAAATACACTGCATCTGCAACATCTATTACTATCACAAGTGTGGCAAAGAACAAGGAAGTGGAAAGATAAATAGTATAGAATCAAAAGTGGCAGATGTTCTGTGAGAGGAACATGCATTAAAACAGGAAACAGTCACAGTGAGTGCTCCCTAGATTGTTAGAGGTAAAAATATGTCTTTATTAGTTCCTGTAATGATACCACCTATGGTATTAATATCAAAAGAATTAAGAAAATTCATACCATAAATATCTAGAAAAGAAACGCCATTGACACTAGAAAGGGATCAAATCCACTGTTCCCAGTGTTGAACCATGCCTGTTCTCCCTGCCCCTCCCTTCCCCAGACTACCAATTGTTTTGTGGTTGCCCAGAGTTTGTGCCATTTCATCCCATTCTCAGAGGCTAAAATGATTCTCCTAAAACTTAACTACTAGCAGTAAGCACTCTAAGGTCAAACATGCTGGCATTTTGGCCTGGCCCTTTGCCACTGGAATGTAGCCAGCTAGAGTGCCTCCAAAAATACTCTTGGCAATTGGTCTGAAGGAGGTTTTCCATCTCGACACTAGAAGAACCCACTGTTCAAAATGCATGTGTATGCCCACACTTTTCATGCACATATGGCCTCCAGTATCCAAGAATATGTATTATTGTGCAAGAGTATTCATGCAGCATGTGCAATTCAAATTAAATCGAATACATGGAGCTGCCCTTGAAGACAGTCCAGATACTTCAGTGGGTTCAGAACAAAGCAGCCAGGATATTAACAGAGACGGGCAGATATGTACATATAATGCCGGTCCTTAACCATCTACACTGGCTACCTATTGAAGTCCGAGCCCAATTTAAAGTGCTGGTGATGACCTATAAAGGCTTAGGACCTGGGTATCTGAAGGAGCGTCTCCTTCCCCATGTGTTTGCCCAACTGTTAAGATCTGGATCAGAGATCCTTGAAGGAGATTAGGAGGGTGGCTACCTGGAGAAGGGCCTTCTCTGTGGTGGGGCCCGGTTATAAAACACACTCCCTAGAGAGGGATGCCTGGCACTGACACTTTATTCTTTTTGGCACCAGGCTAAAACCCTTTTATTTTCCCAGTATTTTAAGGTTTACATTGCTATTTTAATTGAGGTTGTACTGTATAGAAATGATGCTATGATTTACTTTATTTTATTGTAAAATTGTCCTGAGATTATTTGGTAAGAGGATGGTATAGAAAAGTTTTTAATAAATAATCTGACAGTAACCCCCACGTGTCTTACTTCAGATTTGACATATGTAGGATTGTACCGTAATACTTAGCTTTGAAAAAAGGGGAACACAGAACAAGACAAGAAGCAAAATCACAGCCTTTCATTTGTCTTGCTCTAGAGGGGGTTCTAAGTCCAAAAGAATTCAGGTTAAAGAGTCTGCAATGTACCTCTGGGCCTTTTAAAATATTTATGCCCTTAAAACAAGGAAATGGATAAATATTTATGAGCTCTGATTTTCAAATTAAAACTAGCAATTTGAAAAACAAAGAAATATTTTCCCAAGAAGGGCTTGGATGGTATGAATAGTGATCTTTTAAAATTCAGTTTAGTGCCACATTAAATCAGAAAGCATGGATTTCTAGAAGGAGTCCTAGGGACCTGCAAGAGTAAGTTGCTTTGGAGGTCATGCAGCTTCAGGACTAGCAGGCATACTGGATCTCCACATGCTCAACTTGACAGTTTGCAAATATTCCAAAGCCATTAATACTCTTTGGTACTCTTTCCACATGAAGACCGACATTGTCATGTGCAATATGGGGCACACAAAGCAATATAAACCAAAGAATAATAAGATAGACATGTGCAATCATAGCTCAACTGAAATTAGGCCTTTGGGACCTTAGTACAATCTAGAACATGTATACTTTTAGTCGATGGAAATGAAGTAGAACAAGCCAGGGGTGCTCACAAATACAGCAACTCCCAAACACTTTCCTCACACAGCTCTGCCGTTGTGAACAACCCATTTATGAACAGTGCCATGATTTGCATATTGCCTATGTTGCTGACTAAACCAGTGGGGATTAAGAATGGGAGGGAACATTCATGTGATTCACCTAATTTCACATTTTTAAACAAATGTATGAACTGGAAGTCAATTGTTCTTTGAAACTCACGCTTTGCTGAATTTTGCAATGAGTATCACCAACCCTGCAGCACGTATTAGGGAAAATACTATTTATAAGGCATTCCATTTGGAAATTACATGGAAACATTTATATTAAGCAAACAAGCACACAAAAATGCATGTATTTAAAATATACATGCATTTAATGATAATACTTACGAACTGTCACATGATCTCTTAAGAAACAATTCTCTGAGTTTGGAAAAACTCACAAAAAAACCTAGAAAAACTGAAATTGACAGATTTGCCCATCCCTGGTGTACTCTAGGGGGAGAATGAGTGAAACAAGTGCAAATGCTGAAAAAAATCCTATTTGAAACCCTGTTCATATATCAAATTCCCATAGGGCAGTGTGTATACTCTTAGTAGAAGAGAAAGAAGGCCAGTACCAGATAAGTATCATCTACTTTTGCAAAGGAGAATTTCTGGTTTTCGTTTCATTTTCTTCCGACTTAGCAATCATTTAATGCTGGTTTTATGCAATCATGCATTAAAGTTAAAATACAGTGGGTTTTTCCAATGTGTTATCATATTTCTCAACTGTTGTAAAGATATCTATTAAGACTAGCCAGGCCATACCATACATGCAAAGCTTAGTTTTCTGATTTATTATCCATGAATTTTAATTCAGTTTGTGTGTGGATGGCAGTGAACAATGCACCTTTTGACTGAGATCTAAGAACTGTAAGCTATATTAAATGTTCAGAACGTTCTTTTAAAATTCCAATGTGAAATGGTGAGTTGGCATGTGTGTGCTTATAATTTTTGATTAAAGGCAGGAACCTTATGTTGAACTTCATAGTGAGCTCTCCTGTGATAGTGCTTGCATAACTGCTTCTAAACTCTGTGGGAAGACAATCATCTTTTTGCAAAAGAGGGATGGGGAGATGGTTGGCCATCAGCTCCCATAAACTGCTCCATCCTCGTCAAAAGTTAGGAAGGCTGGGAGCTTAAGTCCAAAACTGCCATAAAAGATGAAAGGGATTATTGTTCTTTTCTTAATGCTGGGCAAACAGCTGGTAGGTTTATTTGTTGGTATGGCTCTTAACACTGGTATTAAGGACAAAGTATGCTTTGAGTCGATTAAGTAACAATTATGTAATGTATGTAATGCCTACAGTCTTCTCAGTACCATTTGACAAAAGATCAACAGGACAAAGCTAAAATCTGTACTGTAGAAACTTAGCTGGGTGGCTGTTCTCATACATGCTATCTTGATTTTCACATTATGCTGGGTCCAGTCTACCTCTACCAGGTTTTCCTTGAGCTCTGCAACATTTTGCCTCCACTCGTTCCAACTGTTGGCCAGATATAAAGCTGTTTTTGCTTTCCCTCTCACATCCCTATAAGCACACCACTCGTACACTCACCGTAGCTGTAACTTAACTGTCCTTCAGTGAAAAATCCCCAAACTAATTTTATCACAGAGAAAACTGGTAAGCAGAAGTACTGTGTTATGGAACTGAAACAGGTATAGCTTAAGCAATCTCCATATGCAGCCTAGGCAAAAACCAAAGCAAATAAACAGAAGGCTATTCCTTAATCAGACCAGGGGGATGTGTGTTTGTAACTCATTGCCTAAAAAAGCAGTCCTGACCTGAATTGTTTCATAATATTTTATAGCAGGTATATATGAATCTAATGAGACAAGTTTGAGTGATACTCCAGCATCCTTCATGGCCGTAGGAACACTGTTACTACAACTGCAACAGTTTAATATATCTATACCAGCTGTTTGCCCAGCATTAAAAGAAGAGTGATAATCTTCAATGTTCCATCTTTTATGTCACTTTTGGGCTTCAGTTCATGGCATTCTTAACAACTTGCTATGCTGTGATGCATTTACGGAAACTGTTGGCCAAAACTTCTAGAGATTTTTCATCTGCCCATCCCTCTTTTACACAAAAGAGGGATGTACAAGCCTTCCCAGATTATCATAGAATAGTAGGGTTGGAAGGGTCCAAGAAGGCCATCAAGCCCAACCCCCTGCTGGTGCAAGTCACCAATTTATACCATTATTTTTATTCAATATGCTTGTTTTTAATTATTAATTTGAATTGTGGTTGGTTTTAATCTCCTGTAAACTGCCCAGGGCCTATGCTAATAGGGAAATACATAAAAACCAAAATAAGTAGAGGAAGGAAGGAAAGATGATGTCTTCCCACAGAGTTTATGTGCATTTTACACAAGTGCCTCCCCTTTTGAGGGTGTCTCCACCCCCACTATTTTCTGCTCTTTGAATGATGTTCCAACATGACTTCATCCCCACTTTGCTCTATTTCCAGAATTAAGTGGGTCCTGTCTGAAGTTGTTCTGCCCTTAATGAACATTATATTATTTCTTACATTGCCCCCTAATCTATACATTTAGAACTGCTTTACTTTTCCTTTAATATATCTCATCAAGTCTTTTCGTCTGTTATCATGCCTTAGTTGGTTGCTCATCAGAATCTCTTACCTGTTCACGTCAGTCCTTTCTTAGGACAAGCTTCTTGCTCCTCTGCTGCAGCATGGAAGGCCTGGTCTTACACAGACTTTTCTCCTCATTCATACCATTTCCTATATTTCAGCCTTTTCAGCGTCTACTCTTCCTCCTTCTAGTTATGCTCTTCATCCCTCTGCCTATATTAGTTTCATATATTAGTTCCAAGGATGTTATCAATAAATATTTATGGAGAAAAAGTTTCAGTTCATTTTACCCAGTTTTCAGCTTCTGAATTGAACATAATCTGTGGTCTAGGTCCTTATATTTCTGAGCTTGCAATGTGCAGGCACAATAACTAAATAAGTAGCATGTGATCATAGAGAAAATATGTGTGAAAAGGGGTGTGTGTGTGTGTGTGTATGAAAAAAATGTGCATGACATGCATACAAATGCTCCTCACTTAATATGTATTACTAAGAATCCATTTTGAAGATGCACATAACTGTTGCATACATTTACCAAATGGACAGGACCATCTTTGATCATTCAACCCCAAAGGGAGGTTCATACAAAGAATCAGGTCATCAAAATGGGAAGAGCTTCATGTGGATCTAATATGGGTAGATTAGTTGTGTCACTCGCCACTGTTTAGCTGTGAGCCCTGCAAGCCTGGTTCTGCTTGTCTGCCTGGCTCCCTTCTGCCTGGCCTGGGAAGGCAGCCTTTGACTTGCTCCAACTACAAGGGCTGCTCCTGCTGCTGAAAGAGCCCAGGGTTGGGTACTTTACTGTACTCTACCATACGCAACTGTACTGAACACCACTGTAGGGTTGGGTTTCCTGCTTTGGAGCGGGGAATCCTTTATTTTGGGGATCTGGCGTATGTTTGAAGGTGTCCTTTATTTGATTTAGTGCCCTATCCAAGTATGGTTGAAAAATTAAAAACCATAAGGAGGGTGCATAGGGGGCTTGGAGTGACCCATGCGCTATGATTGCCTGGACAGCAGGCAGTGCAAGCAGACAGTCACCTACTCACTTCTTCACTAGGGTGTGATGGATTTCTAATGAAATTATAGCTACTGTTTCTAAATTTGCACAGGTAACTTGCATATGTAAATGTTACACAAGTGATATCCTCTTATTTCTCTTTTGTATGTCTACTTTCAATTTTTTGGCAATGCTTAAGTGGCCACCCCAGTGGATCTCTTTTTATTGCTAGGCTAAATGAATTTTGAATGAGTTTGAATGAATTTCTGTGCTATTTAGACATTTGCTTTGCATTTTTGTTATCACTGTTAGGCCTCAGTATGAATTTTTTTAATGGCGTATATGTATTGTGAGATATTTTGCTTACTTGTATGACTATTTAAACTTCGTTATGAGTTGTAACAGTTAATAACTGCCAATGTTGCTCTATTTTTATGATGTTGTTTTAAGCCACGCTGAACATTATTTTATCATGAAAAGGCAGCAATAAAAGAAAACATAATAATGATTTTTTTTCAATTTTTTTCAATTTATATCCTGCCTTTTTCCTACAAAGGGCTCAAGGCAGCTTACATCTCCTCCTCCATCTTATCCCCACAACAGCCCTGTGAGGTAGGTTGGGCTGAGGGTCTGTGACTGGCCCAAAGTCACCCAGTTGGCTCCATGGCTGAGCGGGGACTAGAACCCGAGATAGTCTGATTCCCAGTCCCATGCTCTTAACCACTACACCACACTGGCTCTCATGATGATGGTGTAACTGTGGGAAGAGGCTTGTGTCCACTCATGTCTGACGAGTGTAGGTGCCTTGACAAACATGAAGAGCTGCTGATGCTGAAAAATGACTTAGCTGCTTCTTGTGACTTTAACACCTACCTGATCTGCAAAAACCAGTAACTGAAGCTTTCACAGCACGGAAGAGAGCATTATCACCTGCTAGCATGGGCAGACACAGTTAAAAAGCTGACACGTTCAATGAAGAGAAGTTGTGCAGGAAAGATAAGGTAGGCTGTAAAGCCAAGCACTATCCCTTATGGCTGCAGAACCTGCTACTGTTTGCCAGCTGGAGCAGACAGAATTCAGTGGCATCCACGCCAAGCCGTGGGGCCACACACAGGCTCCATGGCTTTGCACCCACGCAGACATGTTTAATGTTTTGTTTTTTCAAAAGAATGCTGAGTCAGATTCTAAAGGACTAACCCCAAAACGTGCACAAGTACGGCATTTTTTACTCTCAGCTCTCCATTTGGAAGAGGCCTGTTGCTGGTCAAAGGAGAAAGCGCACAATGGTAAGCAGCAATCATCAGGTTTGACCACAATAGTATTCTTGGCTTCTTTCAATTGCTGACTGATTTAAGAGGGTTTTAAGGTTAATAAACCATGGTTGCATGCTATAATCTCTATCATTCTTGCACTCAGACAAGGAATGGCATGTAACCATAGATTTATGATGATCGTACTAGTAATATAAAGGCTTTTTGTTTCTTAGGAACATTTGCCAGCGTGGAAAGTGTGAGCTGATCACCAGTGTGCTACCACACTCAGACTGGAAATTACAGGAGAAAATGTACAGTCAGAAGAGGAGGAAGGAGAGAGGTGGCCAACAGAGGCTCCAGGTTTAGGAGGAACCTTAGACAAGATGCTCTCTGTGGGACCCCTCCTGTTTCTGTCCTTTTTGCCTCCCCTCTGGGCCCAATCTCCAATGGGGGGGTGCAGAAAGTAGGCAGGAGAAGCTGCCCCCGCTCCTCACTTTTTCACTACCTGCATGTGCAGAGGCAGCAGGTGCAAATGCAGGGAGAACAAGAAGGAGCAACAAGGTAGGGGGCCCTGAAGCTGACCGTGACCCCCTTGCAGGGCCTCAGGCTGCAGCAGGAACCCAGCAGTGCCCACCCTGACACCAGCCTCGATTTTGGGGTGGGGCAGGGAGGAAAGCTTGCTCAATAGGAAGGATGCAAGGAAAGCTTGCATCAATATGAAGGCTGCTTGCTCTTCTCCTGCAAGCATTGGATCTCATCCTCCACACAGGACAAGAGCAACACACCCATAGCAAAATGCCTGGAGCCTTCTTAGCATTTCTTCCAGTGGCATTACCTCATCTTCTGAGGTGTGGGTGTCCTTCTGTGTTTAGATTGTGGTCCTCAAAGAAAGGTGGGGAAAGCATGGGGATACTTGAATGAACCGAATGGCATGTCACTCACATAAGGCCAGAGGAAAAGATCACAAATGCTATGGCTACAGGGGGCCATTATCTCCTAATCCCCCATCTACCCTGTCTCCATTGAGAGGACTACCTCGTGCTATAGATTTGTTATCTATTTCTTGCAATGAGGGACACGGAAAACTTGTTAATCCAGCAGTATGGAAGGGAGGTGGCCTTCGCCATTTTCCCCTGCTTCAATCCCACTTAAATCCATCTGCCCCAAAAGGAATGTGCCCCTTTGGAATTTGTTAGAAGTGGGGGAGCAGGTTGCAAGGTGGGGGGGGGGGCGGGGGGATCACTGGAAATCACCTTATTCACTGTTCTGTGAATGGAGGCCTCCACAGGATCAAGGAGTCTTCCATCAACTAATTAGATTTTTCTCCCCTGTACCAAGCTCCTTAGAAGAAGGAAATTGTGCTCAGGTGTGTGGCACCTTCCAGGTTCCCACGATAAACCTGTGAAGCAGGCCAAGAGGTCACCTAAGTATGGTACTCAAATAGATGGGTGGCAAAGAAATTCAAATCAATAAATCTGAATGTGAATTTGAGCTGAACCTGGTCAAGTTCAGGGACCTCCTCACAACAACCCTGTGAAATCAGCCAAGAAGAGTTGTTCTTCCCTTCACATGTGTTTCTGGCTGTAAAAGGGGCCAGAATATCAAAATCAGTCAGCATTTTGCAATTATAGAGCAACTAGCTATGAGACAGAAATGCTCAGTGTGGCTAGTTCCACAATACAGAAGTCTATGAGAGAAAAAAGAACTGGAGGTGAGATCAGACGGGTTCTCAGAAGTCGGCCAAGATCCCTGGAAGAAGGAATATGAGTGCAGCTGTTTGGTCCCTTTCATTTTCTCCTCACAACAGCCAACACACACACACACACACACACACACACAATTGGAAAAACTGAGCAATATATATATTATTCAATTTTCCAATTAAAAACCTCATTTTATTTACAATGTTTGTTTCAAAGGCAAAGTCCAAAAGTTCTTCAATCCACTCTCACAAGGAAAGATGCAGGATTACAGGAGCAGCAGCATTTTGTGATGCACATGTTTCAATCAAAGACAGCAATATAATCTCACCTAAGTAAGCCAAGCAGGAAGGGAAGTGCCTCTTCACACAGTGTATCAAAGCCTACCTGAGCTCCTAGGCTCTCCTCCTCCAGCTCATATGATTTTATTGTGAGAGCAATACTAGAAATTTTGTTTCCAGGGAATACTAAAACCATAGTATTCGGAAATTGGGAATGTGGCTCACGATCAAGCTGTGTTGAGCTTTTGGTATTGAAACATGGTCTTTGTAATGAACATTTTTTCCCACCCCAAATGCACATTTTACTATATCAGATTCAAAACTGAAGCACATTTACTTCCATCTCTAGACACGAGCAACAAAGTAATGGAGATCTTTACCCTGGTTTTCTATTATTCTGGGACCAGTAAAGAGAAAGAAAAAAGCTAGTCGGTTTTTCCACCTCTTCATTCCTCCAAAATGTAAACCTTGCACACAAACTCTGCATTTGTATCCATTCGTTAATCCAAGTCCTGGAAATTCAAGGAAACCCGTGTTTATGGAAATCTGGCATTTCTCTCAGGTTCTGAATGAGCGCTAAATAGAGCAGTTCATCTCATTGAAACGGATGGCTTCTGCCAAGTGGTTTCTGCTACGCTGAGCCTTCTGGCACAAGCCAGCTTTTAGGAATTCATTTATGAGCTTGGGGTTAGCTAGAGACTCTGGAATTCAAATTTATGTCAATGACTTCGTGGTTTATCCTGATAGACCTCTGAGAAGAAATTGTAATCAATTTCCCAAAGTCATAATATGCCGGAGAGACAGCTAGACTGTTTCATGATTACTTGGTTCCTTTTTGTTTTCCATTGAACAGTTTAAAATAGCTATATGTGTAGACACTGTGTAAAGAAAGGTAGGCTTTAATCGCCGTTTCATACTCATGTCAAGGGAACATATTTGCATTTGTGCTTCCAGAAGCAAATTCTGTAGAACATAAACCAGCTGGGTTATATAAGAGATACGTTTGAATTTATTAGTAATATTGATGAAGTGTCAGGATTTCCATTTTTGAAGCCCTTGCAAAATGTGCCATAAATTGAAATTATGGTGCTACTCACTAAATTATATTTGACCTGTGATTTAGTCACTGCTATCAGGTTTAATATTTAATCTGGCCTATGCTATAGTTACATCTTGTTTTGACTACTGTAACATGCTTTATGTGGAAGTATCTTCCAAAACTCTTCAAAAACTTCAGCAGCTCCAGAATGTTGCAACTGGACTGCTGACTGGGGCTGGCTCTAGGGAGCATGTGATGAGGAAAGGAATGGAAAGCTGTCTACCACGCTGTTTTCAGGCAGAATTAAAAGCACTGTGTATGACTTATAATGCCCTGTATGACTAGGGACCAAGCTACTTGAAAGATACCTTCTCCCATTCAAGTCTGCCCCGTTCCTAAGATCTTCTGCTTTAGAGAGGTGGCAGGCTAAGAAAGGGCCCTTTCATGACTGCTTTCAGACAGTGGAACTCTCTCCAAGGGGAATGAATGTTTTCCCCTTCTCTGTTGTCCTTCATTGACAGGAAACAAGTGTTTTATTCAAGAAGGTCTTTGACCCATAAGTGGGTCTGCTGGGTTCAATGATGTTTTTATTTCAGTTTATTCGGTAATTTTTACATGCTATTGTTAATGTGTTGTATTCTTATTTTAATTCATTTTATTTGTGCCTGTAAGCCTTCCTGAGTGCCATTTTTGGTAGAAATTTAACAGGCAAACAAACAAATAATCCAGGGCCAAATATAATCCTGCTTCCATTTCCTTCTAAGGGCAGAGATAATTTTTGTCTGGAAATATACAATAGTTTTCAAGAGACTGCAAAAGGATTTGAGATTTGCCTGTGCGAGTGCTGCCCCCAGTCAAGGACATGGTACCCAAAGCCAGTTAATTATCCTGGCACTTGAAGGAGAAAATTTCATAAGCAGCTCTCTCTACCCCGGCAGTTAAAATCCAGTAATATTAAAATAAACAAATAAATAATATTGTGATCCCCTGATGAATTGCTTCCTATTGTGTATATGCACATCTTTTGATTTACTAGTGCTGCTGTTCAAATTGGCTTTTCAGGTTTTCAAATCACAAAATTCAAAACCTGTAAAACCTCATTTTACCAGAGGTAAAAATACAAAAAGGAAAAAAAAGGGTATATTTCATGAACAGCAATCCCCCTTTCAAGCTGAACTCTCTGAGAGAAAGAAGAAACAATCATTTGTCTCCAACCTCTGTTTCAAAGGTTGCTTGGTCTTTTAATTTATTTATTTTTCCTGATGCATGGAGATTTGGGCCAAGTATAGTTTGCCATATGAGCTGATTTTATCCAAAGAGCATTTACATGTGTATGTATAGCCAAACTCTATTAATTATTCACTTCATTTGCTTGCAAGATTTATCTGTCTAGGAGCTGGCTAACAGCTACAAACTTTAAAAAGGGGTCCATATAAGCTAAAGTTGCTTTTATTGAGCAATGAACGAAAATCACTCTACCCTTTCAATGCAACTATAAATTCACTCCCCTCTCCCCCCCCCTCCATTTTAAAGTGTCTTGAAGATTTCACTGAGCAAATTAACAATTTGGCGTTTTGCCTGCAGTTTTAGTTGGCTGGGGGTTTGCAGGGAGTGACTCGATAAACAAAAGTCAATGCATTCAAAGAGAAACAAAGTCATTTAAATGATTAATCAAGTGTTAAAACAAGTTTAACCTCTCCTGTTTTACAAACTCTATATCACCCTTGCTAGAGGAACAAGACACCCGTCTGGAAATCTCATCTGAAATATTAGATTGAGATTCAAAAATTCAGCCAAGTGGTGTGGCTTGTAGGGATATCCTGTCGGATAATAAATTGCATTAATCTTACTTAAATTTTCCATCTAAATCATGTCTTGAGACCATATTACACAGGGGGAATGTGCCTCATTTTTAAAGCATTGTGCTACTGAAATGGTTATTAAAAGAAGGGAGGGGAAAAATAGATAATGACTTTTCTTGTTTTTTCTCAGACAATTCTCCCCATCCCCCCACCCCAATATTAGGGAACCCATGTTAAATATTTTGGCACTCTATGAACAAAGTCTGGTTTCTGCAGCCAATGCTTATGTTTTGTAATAGGAGATAAGAACCCAGCATATTAGGAACACTTGAGAAATTATTTTTATATTTATTTATATTTGCATTTTTCTTGGCAAGAAATCAGGTTCATGGACCAAAATAACTTCCACAATTTCCCAGCTTCACTGTGAAGTATTTCCCTTCTGCTGGTCATTCAAGCTACCCAGAATTATTCCAGCTACACTGAGTGAAAAAATATGAAATTGTTCCCCCAGGATTTTGCTAGGAAAAACTGCAAATAGAGAAGAGGTTGTAGAAGCTAAAATGTTCTGGCCATATTTTCTGTCAGCATATACTCCTTACTCCATGAACTAAAAAGTGTTGAAATAGCTCGAAACACTCTGATTAAGACCCAGAACTCTCAGGAGATTTGAACTGAAGTAGTCACTAATAGCAGCATGATAACCAGAATATAACTGCTATACCAGAAACTACACAGAATTAACACTTGATTTTCCAGCCAAAGAGCTGCACTACTAGGTCTCTTCCTTCACTCAAACAGCACAGTTGTTACCATCCACCATTATGAACTACAAGGCAGTTGATATAAAGCCATTTTGCATATTCTTTTACTAATAGTAGAAGTAGTAACAACATACTGGAGTTATAGCAAGTTGACTTTGCAATTAAGTTTTGGCATAATACACAAGTCTTTTGAATGCTCCGACATGTGCTGAGATTCATGGTTCACCACATCCTAGAAAACCTTTGAGAGAGAGGGTTGAGCCAGGACCACCATCCTGAATCTGCCCCCTATTAAAGAAGCTTTCTTATTTACAGTGAATAATTGTTCCTCAGCTAAGGACACTTCAACACCAAACATTGCCCATAACTTGAGCTATCAAGGTCTGGGTACAATACAAAATCTGCAGAAACAACAACCAAATTATCCTGGCACGTACCTGATCCATTTTGTTGCACTACAAGAAAGGTGGACCTTATTGCCCACGAGGATGTTGCTGCTGAGGGTGGAGCCAAAGTGCAAGAAACTCAGGAGCTAAATATGAAGGCAGAGCTGAAAGTGATCGTGACGATTTCTTACAAGCCCAGTCAATGCACAGTTGGGCACAATCTTATGCAAGTTTAGTCAGAAAAAAACACTGGCCAGGACATGGTGGGACTTGTAGGATTTTCTCTCTAAACTTGCATGGGATTGTGCTCTACATCTGCTGCTAATAAAGTCTTCTTTAGGTACAAGCAATATTTATTTCAGTTATGCCACACCCTTTTAAAAAAGCTCAAAGCAACTTAAATCATTGTCCTCCTCCTGTTCTCAATCTTTCTCCAGAAGAACAACCCTGTGAGGTAGGTTGGGATGAGAGTCTGTGACTGCCCCAAAGACAAATGTGTGCCTGAACGAGCACTAAAACGGCAAAAGATTACAATGGATATGACAAAAAGATGTGTGTTGGCAGAGTATTTACTATGGTAATGAACTTTGTACAGCTAGAGGTGAACAGACTGTATAGAATGGAGTCAAAGTATTTTTCAACCACACTTCATCCAGATGGATTCTGTAGCAGTGTACAAAGGCATAAAGAATGTAATTCCAATATACTCCAAAATAATATGATAAAGCATCAGAAATTATGACTATGGTAAGGAAGATATGAACTATAAAATCCAGAGCATGCAGAGGCAACATCACCATTTAAAATGCTATGCTCAGGCCAATTTCTTTGGGGAGGGTGCCACAAAGTTATGGTGCAAAGACAGAAAAGGTACACTTATAAGGAAGAAACTTCTAAAAAGAAGGCACTCTCTAATGAAAAAAGAACTCCCCGTTTCCCTTTGGTTTCTCTTTTTCCTATCCTTGTGTTTGTTTTGCTTCATTTCTGCATCAGCTTTTTTTTTTAAAGTGCAAGTTCACATTTTTATGCACTTTTCCCATACAAGTTGATGGATTTGTGACCCCTTTTATAATGTGTTTTCTGACAAATTTTACATACTTCTCCTTAATACATTTTTGTATGCATCTTGAAATTGCAAAGTTCATAGAAGTACAAATATAGAAGTAAAACTGTTTGGTTTGTGTGTTGGTTTGGGAGTGATAAGATCTTAAGATACAGACAGCCTGGTATATATATGATATCTCTCCAGGTGATTTGCAGTATATTTGCAAGGATTTCCATCTCCCTGTTGCTTAATAATGGTGAAAATAGAAAGCCCTCCCCATTCCCTGAAATTAGGCTGCTAAAGCCGGAAATTTTGGAGCCAGGGAGATGGGAGAGGGTTTATGGGTGAAGGGATTTAGAGCCAAGCTAAATTTCAGCTTTGAAAACAAATTTGTGTGCATCCTTTCTGAGCCACAATTCTGCACCTGGGTCCAGTTGGATGACCTCAGGGCTCCAATAAAAACAAGGTAAATCCTACAAATCTAAAGTTCACTCTCCCATCATATTACTGAACTGATGAAAAAACAATACTGTTAACTTATAGTAACAAAATACTGCTAACTCATTCTTTTGGATTTGATTTCCAATTTTTCAGCCTCCATTAAGACTGTAAAATGGACTTGTACCCCCCAAAAAAGGCTATCATAAGTTCCCCACTTCCCCAAATCTGATCCATAGATAAATTTTGTCACTAATAATTAAAAAGGATAATCAGAGCCAAATTGATAATTGTAGCTGGTTCTACTCTTCTTTTCATGCACTTCCTTTCATTTCATTTCTAAACCATCCCACAATGAAGCTCTCTGTTTCATTGTATTATAATGAAAAGCAGGCAGGCAATTTCCTATATAAATAAAATAATTTGAGAATTTAAAATGTGCTGGGATTGTTTGTAATTTTTGGATATTTAAAAATAATTCTAATAGTAGGTACAGCATCTGGACTCAGAAGGGACCTATTAAGTACAACTTGGTTCGGTAGGTCCCTCCATTTCCTTCTCTTCCACTTTCGCCTTTTTTCTGTGGCTCCCAATTTGCCACATTAAACCTGAAGGGCATGCATTACTGTGAATGACTATATCATGGTTTGAATTTGCACTGCTAGCAGCTTGAAGCAAAGCCATCCCTTACTCTGCCAGCTGGGGAAATTGAGAGAGCGAAAATAAACATAGCACCTCATGATATCATTTTACAGAGTTATTTTCTGAGCATAGCAACCACATATTAAAAATTAATTGCAAATAAAAGGCCATTTGCTTTTTATTGCAAAAGCTGACACATTTTTGATGGTGCACCATTCCTTCCCTTCATTAATTTTAATAGATTATTTGAAAGTATATCATACTGCAAGGTCCCTAATTCAGGGATGGCATCTCATCAGTGCCAGTAGAGTTCCCTGACTTCAGGCACCATGGAGTTCCACTCCACAAATTGTTCCAGTTCAGATATAGAAGAACCAATCAATTACTCCTCCTCTACCTCCTCTTCTGTCAACCTTGGCAGGAAATACAAGATTCCCAATTTCATGTTTGCATCACAAAATAGGAAGTGGGGTTGCAGTGGCAAAATTGAAAGAAAAAGACCAAACCACAGTGAAAGGGCACCCACAATGCATTGCACACTGCAGGTCCTACGTTCAAACTCTGTCATGAATTTCTGTCCTGTACTAGCCTATGAGCTCAGAGAAACTCACCACCATTTCCTTTATTACTGCTCCTTGTAGGATTATCTGCCTCAGGTGCCCAGACAACTTGGCCAGCTTTGGTACTGGGCATCACAGCTTGTTGAGGGGAGAGGCCCCATGTGCTAAGGCAAACTGTCTGAGCTGGTATAAGGTAGCTTTCTACTATTTTAAAGCTACTTTTCAGAGTTACGCCCTCCAAAGCAGTATCACACATGGGCCTGTTGCCAGATGTGGGCTGGAGGAGGAAGGCCCCCCCACATTTTCTCCGTGCCCCTAAGCAATTCATACAAATAAGTAAGGAAGAAATATTTTATAACTTTATCTTTAAAAGGTCTGCAAACTAGCTGAACTTGGTTCACTGGGACATACTCCTGGAAAGAGTATATGGGGTTGCAGCCTCAATATGGCAACCAGTTCAGCAGGAGCATGCCCTGCTTTTCCAGTCTGATCTCATAAACATCAATGAATGGTAACTCTTGCTGATGGAGTGAGAAACTCCTGCCAAAATTCCAGGGCCAAAAAGTGAACTTGTATGTCTCTTGATTGGTTCTTTAACCATCAGGCAATCCTGCTATTCCTGGATCTGACTGAAGCAGTGTAATGGGAGGATCAGGCTACATCCAACTGCCTTAATTAAATCTGAGTCAGATTCAAATGCTTTCAAATGCTCTCAATGCATAAATATTAAATGGCATTTATGTAACATTTTATGGCACTTTATTTCTCCTAAGCACATGAGGCTGATGGAGAAAGGTGGAGGATTTGTTCCATGATGAATGGGAGAGAGAGAAAGAGAAAGGGGGAGATCATTTTAGTGATATTAACTCTGACATTTGCTGAGGAATTTGATTAATAAATAAGAATGCGGTCTTCTCTAGCTTGAGCTGATAGCACTTTTTGGTATGTTTGTACTTCAAACCCACAGCAGACTGCCTGGGAAATAGGAGTACCTCACTGGCATCCAGTCCTATAGGTATGCCTTGCTGTTATGCCAGACACCGTGACCTGAACCAGCTTTCATTCCCTGCTAAGCTAGTTCTGCTGTGAATGAGAGATCAGCACTTTATCTCACTGGCCCAGTTCAGTGCCTCCATTCATGGCCCTTGGGAAGCTTACAAAGCATGCTAGTGAAATAACTTTCCTGCTAGAGAGATAACTTTCCTCAATTGTGTATTTCCTTGCATTTGGTAAGTGAAGGTATAGTGTCTCTGGACATAGAAGTTCAATTCTTAGGCCTCCTTCTTACATGCAAAGGGTTATAGAGATTGCTTCAAATTGCATTGGTCAGATGTGTCAAACAGCTTCTATGGATAGGTGGCAGTTAGCTTTTAAAATGGTTGAACTTTTGTTTAATTAATATAAATGTATGTATAGTTAGGGTTACCAGCCATCCCCCTTCCCAACCTTGTTTTTGGTAATTTTTTGGCAGTGGAATTGTTCAAATAGTATGTTGGAATCTTTGCTTACATTCAGCACTAAAGACTGCTCAGTGCCAGAAGAGCTGTCTTTTTTTCCTTTCAAGAAATAATTTCCGGTTCTGGTAAAAGATGTGGCTGAGGTAAAGGACAAGATGACACGCCTCTCATTCCTGGTGGCCAGGTTGAATTGACCGGCCTTTCTGGAAGCCTGGCAACAGGAAAGCAACCCGCTACTACCCCTGAAGACAGCAGGACAGGTGAGCAGTGGAGGACAGACCAAATGGCACATGCTGCTCTGCTCTCCAACTCTTTCCTGCTGCCTCAAATAGTGGCCAAAGTGGCCGTCTCATTTTGCCTCATGGTAGGACTGGCCCTGCTAAGAGAGAAAAAGCACTGGAATGAATGACATGTCATACAACCCTTTTCTCAGATCTGCTTTCAGTGGTCAATAAGAGGACTCTGGAAGAATGCTGTGTGGGTGGATTTGCTTAATATCATATGTATTCTTCATTTCCTTATAACTTTGAATAAAGAATAGCTGCTTATAGGCTTCGTTCATGAATTCAGCTTAATAAACTATGAAACCCCAGCAATACGGTCAAGTCACAAGGAAATTTACCTCACCGGAAAGCATACCTTGATAACTTTTAATGGTTGTTCCCCCTTCTCCAATTGGCACTTGATATGTTGGCCTTTTTCAAATGTCTGACCAGCTCCATGTGCTTTGGAAACTTCCTTGCCAAGCCCAACAAGACTTTGAGAGGATCATAGATGAGTTCACATATTTTGGCTGCCCCAACTTATTAAACAGTCTCCTTATAGGATATTTTTGTTTTTCAGCCTATATTTCCCCAAAATCTGATTTTCTTGGACAGGGAAATTAAGTATGGGTGGGCTTGGTAGTTCTTCAACTCTGGAAGTCTTTTTCCTACCTGGGTTGTATTCTTCAGTAAGAACCTAAGAGCTGCTCAAACAACCTCATTCCTGAGCCATAATTGCCACAGCTTTCATGTTTCAATAGGGCATTTCTATATAGTTTGGCTTTTATCCACATTTTCCTTACCATATCCTCTCACACATAGGTCAGGACATGCTGTAAAGGAAAGGGGGCATAACGCAGTAATTAAACTTATGTTTTTTCATGCAAGTTCCATTGTTGGCATCTCCAGTTAAATACTAGATATGACTTCCATCATCAACTCAATACAACACTCTTCAAGGGAAATACCCACTTATGTCCATTCTTACTCAACTTGTGTAGGCCTCTTATTTTCCTCTTAAATTGCAATCTGTTGAAATGTCCTATAGCAGCTTTGCCCAATCTGGTTCCTTCCAGATGTCGGAATATGGCTTCAACATTCCTAAGTGCCATAGCCAATGGCCAGTGAGTGTCCTGCGGACCAAGGCTCAGAACCAGTGGGCTTCAGGCTATCAGGTGGAAGAACTAGGAGAGGCCCTTGCTTCGAAGGGAGGTGGGCAACCTGGTGCCCTTCAGCTGTTTTAGAGTATAATTTCCATAAGCAGCAGAAAGTATGACCAATGGTCTGAGATGATGGGATGGTCATCCATAGGAAGCAAAAGAGAGAATGCATTATCAGAGGTGATGAAGTGAACAAAATCTTATACAGTGCAAATCCTGGGAACAAACAAAGGATCTTATCCTATGGCTGCCAAGCACTATCTAGATGGCCATAGGAAAAGCACTCCAAGGTCAGACCATGGACTCCAACTTCAGAGCACCCTCCCTCCACCCTCAGGGCCAGTACAGTTTTTTCTACACCCTCTCTGGAGCCAGTGCTAAGGGCCATTCTGGGGAGTGGGGAGAGGAGGAAGGAGGCACCAATGTCCTGTAAGCATCCCTAGAAGCATCTCCAACTTCTCTCCTTGCCAGTCAGTGTAAAACACTGAGATGGATGAAATTGGCCATCTAGGTGTTTTGAAAGGTACGAGGACCACAGATGCAGTCCTTGTCTCTGTGTTCATGCTATCCTTCCTTGGATGCCTGTGATCCTCCAATTTTGGAGAGTTATGGGCAGCCACATCAACTCACACTTACTAAGGTGGTGGTTGTTCTCCCTACACCAGCAGAATCATCCGTGGGGAGGAAGATGGGCTGAGAGTATTTCATGCCATGGGAAATCAGGAAATTATATTGTTTCTTCCCACCTTTGCCATAGCAATGAAAGGATGTTTGTGTAGTACAGCTGCCCTAGGATTCTGGATCCTGGGTAGATAACTGGATATTCTGAACCACAGTGCCCATGCTGGCTGGAGATGCTGGTAGCTGTTATCCAAACCAATGGGTGGGCACCAGGTTGCCCGTACCTGGGTTAAGTTCTTGAAGAGTCACAGCCAGACACCATTGTATTAGATTAGACAGATCAAGAGCTTGCTTGGGCAGAAGGCATTTCCATCATGTATAATAACTTGCTCAGAACTATCTAAGTGCTGAGCTTAATAGCTGAAGAAAGATTCGAATCCATATCCCTCAGGTCTAACCCCAGTATTTCATTCATTGCAATGAACTGGCTTTGTGGCTAAGCTATGGTATTAAAGACATATTTATTATGCCAACCTTCCCTGACCTGGTGTTTCTCCACTCCCATTATCCCCAGACATCATGCATTAGAGCATTCACTAGGCAAAATTAACAGAGACAAGTCACCTGACAGTGAGGTTTCTGTATTAAAAACATCCATGTGAAACAACTTGACAAGTCCAGATGTGATCCCAGGAGTAACATACTGCAGGACAAGCATAGAAGAGGAAAACAATGAAACATCTCTAGTTACCTACAGCTTTTAGCTACAACTCTCCATTGCATCATCAAGAATCTATAGCCCATCCTGGGAAATGACCCTTCTCTCTTATTGGCCTTGGATGGAAAATATAAACTCATTCCCCATATCTGCCTAAACAACATTGTCATGAGACTAATCAACACCAGCCATACTAGCAATGACTTGTAACATGCTACCATCTGTCTGCAATACTTTCCTGTCTTTTCCATTAAGCAAACGTGAGAGTTAATGCACTCAAATTAATTAAGCAGTAAGCAAACATTTTGGTCTCCCTGGTCATTCGGTAGCAAACAAACAAACAAAAAACCTTCAACAAAATAATTTCAAAAGGACAATCCAACATGAAGCTACTGCTAAGCTGGAATTCATCACCAAATTTGACACTGTGAAGCTCAGGCTGCATGGCTATGAGGAGCAACTAGCCACCTATAAAAAGCAGTTGCCCCTCTTTGGGTGTTTATTGTGAATTTGCCTTGCCTGTTCCTCACTGGTCTCCCCCAGCTGGTAGTGGGATATAGTCACATCAGCTGGACCTTGTATTTATTTTATTCTTGCATTCATTTCTCTTTGGTTATGAGCTCAGCTATTGCTCTCTTTTGCATTGCCTGGGCTTTTGGCCCAACATCGTAAATATATATTCTTTCTTGGGCCCACAAATGTTTTCCCCACAATAAGTGTATTTTAGTGTTTTTTAGGTGCCACAAGACTTCACTGCTCATGTGAACTGAATATAAACACACGTCTTCATATAGCATTTCTGATATTTGATGATAGAGATGGATCAATAGATAAACTCCACACCCCAGAAGGAAATAATGTGAATAACAAGTTCAGTTGAGTATCCTAACAACGGAATACTGAAATCATTTACAAGATATCTGTATAATTCATCATGTACATATATAACTTTCCTACAAATCAAAAGTTTTCAAAACTTACACCTGAATGGCTAAGGTAGTTCAACATCAAAAGAAGATGGGTTTACGAGTAGTTCAAGGCATCCTGATTACTAGAAAATATGTGACATTTCTGTTTCTCTCCCAAACAAGGGCATTAGGGTTATCGCAAATTAGTTCAGGTACTTCCACATGACCTAGAGTTGAAACTAGTGTTAGTCTTACTTAGAGTTAGTCTTAATTACTTAGAGTAGACCGATTAAAATGAATGGGAGTAATATTGGACACATCCTCATTGATTGTTGAAATTTGATATGTGGTAGTGCAAAACATTGTGATCACCATAATTCTAGAAAATGGGAGCATTTGGCCCTCCACATCTGCAGGGGTCAGGGAAGCAGGACCCCTGTAAAAGTGGAAAAACTGTGAGTATCTCTACCCACTGTCAAAGCTTAACTCTTAATACAGTTGACCGTGCATGTACTGGTAGCTGCATTGCAATTACCACTTTCCCAATTTAAATAACCTTTAGCTGAAAAGAAGACCCGGCACACTAGAGAGTGGCCCACTCTGAGGGAGCCCATCATGTGTCGCATCACATCACAAGCCTTGCATGTGGCCCCAGATCTGGTCCTGAGTCAGGCCCCCTCCCTGCCCTCAATGGGAGGGGGGATGGCACTACATTCTAGACTGGAAGCAACTGGGAAAGGGAGGCTCCCCACATGGCTCTACATGGAATACTATGCAGTAAGTCACAATACTCCAGAAAATTCCCATTTAATTATCGATTGCAAACTCGCACATAATCTAATCTGCAAAAGCTAAACCCACAAAAGTTGAGGTTCAACTGTAAATTTAACTTTTTGCCACAATTTTTTTTTTTGTGGCACTGAGTATCTTATATATATATCAAGGGGTACCAGTGCCAAGTAAAGCTATTTCAATTCCAGTTAGCAATACAGCAAAATGTGGGAAAGTCAAAGAAGGTGAACACTTTGGGAAGGTACCATTTTTCCCTGTAAAGGCCACAACCAAAGATTGTAGGCATCAGTGTCCCATTCATCTCTGAATGTGACAAAGGAAGGCCACCTATCATAATTTTTAATTTATTGCAATTCAAGAAAATAATATCTTCATCATGAATATTATCTAGGAAACCACCTTCGCTTCCCTTGACCCATCCTCTCCAGCGCTGAACTAGATATAAAACCTCTCCAGCTGACCTAGAGAATTTGCAGGTGTTGCTCACACCGCATTGAAGGAATTGTGCTTCCTCAACTGCTTTCTAGTCCTACTAGCTAGATAGCTAGGACGAGAATGCATCCTCTGTTCATAAAATGCTCTCAGCTCCTAATAAACCAGTGGGAAAGACTATATTACTAATACTATTTTTCAAAGATCAGAAAAACCTGAATGTCTTTTTGGGATACATACAGCATACCTTTAGGTCTATCAAATTTCAGATGAAAAGGAGATTTGCTATTAACATTTACACATATTTGACAAATCTGCACAAACTTTTGCAAATCCAGTCAAGTCTTCTAAAGCAGGAAAGGGAAAGATGGGAAAGAACTTTTGGCTGTTTTTCCTTTTTGCAAAATTCTCCACTAATTTTTTTCCATTTCACTGTGGACTTTTAAGGAGGTGAAAGCTATGAGATTTCTGTGTGCTCTTATTGTAGCCTCAGAGTGTTCACTTTTTTCTTTTTATACCAACTTCATTCCAGAATCTTTCCATTCCACAGATCCGATGAGAATTGTTCCCCCGCCCTCACCCCTCAATGTAGACTCATTTAGAGCTTTGTATTGCACCCGTTCCAGGAATGTAGCCGTGGGAGAGCAAGAGAAACCCCAGAAGAAGTCTGAAGTTCAGTTTTAAAGTAGAATTATGATTTATGAGGAACGGCTGAACTGACCATATGCAGTTTCGCTTATGTCAACCTTGAGGTCACTACTTACCAAGGGTATATCTGAACTACAGCATCAGGGTAAAATTCAGCACAGCTGTCTCTTTAAATCCCATTGACTTCAGTGGGACATCAGCATGCATAAATATGTGCTGAGTGGTACCCTTAAACCACTGCAGCTATCATAGCTTATGGGAATTTTACATCGGGATCCTAAGAATGTTGTCTGAGAAGGTAATCATCGCAGCGTCCAAGGAGAATTGGAAGCATGTTCAGGATTTAGCTTGATAAGTGTACTGAGGATTTTGTTGAAGATTCCCAGGTGCCTTGCAAACTTCACTTCCCAGAGTTCCTTGTGAGAAAGCCATGACAGTACATTCCATGGATATCCTCTTAATCCAGTATGTTTGCAGTGCAGATGAAAGTTTGGACCACAATCCAAAAGAGAGTCAAGTAAGCTTAAACAAATGTTTTAGCTCAATATTTGTTTGTTTGTTTGTTTTAAGAATTTCTATGTCACATTTCAGAATTGAAATAGTCACCTAAGGCAGCTTGAGTGCATCAAAATTGAGTACATTAAAAATGCCCCCCACTGTAAATATAATAAAACGCCACATTAGAACTACACTAAACTTCCATAAAGTTGAAGTATAAAGAATAATGACAGAACAAATAATAAAATCCTGTCTTAAACTCATCACTGAAAAATATAACCAGGAGTTATAAGTAAACCTTAGCCAAACCAAAGATGGAGTGAAACAAAAAATATTTAAAAGAAAACAAGAATGGGCTGGATGTATCTCTCTACAGTGATAGTTCTATAGGAGAGCCACCACCAAAAAGCTTTATGTCTGCTCAAACTTGGGTTTATGTGTGTGTTTGTCTGCACATTTGTCTATGTCTTTCATTTGAATCTGTATTGCTTATGATAATCAGCCACGGATTCAATGTTTTCCTTTGATCCTAAGTTAAGCACGTCTGACTGAGTTTGCACGCATGCATTTCAGTGATGCCCCTTTCAGATCGGTATGAAAGTGCTCCATGTAGACTTGGCCATAGTCTTGGTGATGTACAGATCACTGCACAACAGCAGTGCCAGACCAGAGAAGTCTAGACCAGATGATTCTCAAGCTAGGACCCAACTGCATACAGTGTGCAGTTTGCTCTTCCTTTGTTTATTTCCAAAAAAAACACAGACATGGCAAACTAAAGCAGAAACCTGGTGTGTCTTTTCATGCTGTTTGCGCTGATACATCGTCCTTAATCTACCCATACTTCTGTCTTAACACTTGAGAGGCAAAAAAGTAGAGTGATTTTTAGAACGATGGGACAGAGGGAAAGGATTAAGAAACCACTCTTCCCCCATCTCCTCTCCTACTCTTCATATTCCGTTTTCATTTCCAGCCTCACTGGCTATATTTTGTAAAACTAAAACAACAGAAAATGTCAGGAACTGACTCTACTTGACAGCAGGTCATGAGTCATTTGGTCTTTATTCTAACTGTCCTAAGATGTAAGAACTGGATTATTAATGTCTCCTAATAAAAGGGCAAAAAGAAAAAAAGTGTCTGAAAAAACAGAGCTCCAGAGTTCTGCAGAGGATCAGGCCTGTTACAATTTAGAAGTTCACTCTTGGGAGAGACAGCTTTGGCTTCGCATTGTATTAATTTAAACCAAGTCTGTCTTGAGGATTTTCCTTCATCCTTATCTGTAATAATAGAATCAAGAAAAAGAAAAGAAAAAAGCAGCAGCAGTGCTGGAAAACTTCTTTCTTAGAAACAAGCAGACGGGTCACAACATTTTTAAACAATGATAGCAATATTTATTATATCAAAGCCATTTTATGTTTTATTTGGAACTCTGGCGCCTTTTAAAAAAGGTTTTCATAACATGACAGCAATTACAGTCATCAAGATGTTCCATAAAAGATACAGAGCCAGGGCCTGGATGCTGCTTCCCACTCTTCTCTTTTATAAAGAACATGCATTACATCACAGTGTAGTTTATTTTAAAAAGGACCTCAGGAATGTAATGATAGTCACTGTAGACAAGGGGAAATTAATAGAGCGCAAAAGAGAAGCATTGCTGCACTACAAATTCCAATTATAACACACTCCCCTTTGCTTAGCAGAGGAGCCTCTTGTTAGCAAGGGCTTAAAAATACAAATTGTCTGATGCATTAAATAAACATTGAGTTAAAATTATCTTCTTTTTTTATAAAAGAAAAAAGAAAGCAGTCTTCAACTTCGCCCTGTGCATAGATATTCTGCCTCTTTTTCAGCTACCAAATATTGTCAAATACCAAAACACTGTGATAACATTTCTGCTAACAAATACTCACAAAAATAAGTTTATTAGAAAAATATCCTAAACAGCTATAGAATAATACCATAATAAGTATCAGCTAAGATTCAAATCAGTCTCATCCACCCATGGTGGAAAGAATGTGTATGTGGCTGGAAAACGCTGGTTCTCCCCACTGTTAATGATGCTTTAGGACATCCATATCCCCCAACATGCATTTACTTACTTGGGATGTGAAGGAACCAGATCTGGCCCAATCAGTATCCTAGAGATGGGTAAGAATTTTGGTTCAGTTTGGCTTTGGAAAGATATTACCAATAGAATGATAGAATTCTCCATATCTGAGACAAAAAGAATTTGAAATTAAAAATTCAAATGTGGTGGAAAGTGACAAATTTATCCATCCATGCCAGGACTTTGCTCTTAAAAGTCTTGACCTGAATCCCTGTGTGTTCCACCTTATTAGCAATGAATTAAGGTTGCCATCTCCTCTCTTCCTCCCTTCCTTCTTCCCACTGAGAAGCTCCTTATCTTTAACAGTTGTTTCACGGTCAGATTCATCCTGGCCTCTCCATGATGAAAATACCTATAATTGTTGAATTTGGCTGATGCAGATGGATTAGGATGTCATTTTGGCTGTGTGTGTGGAACATGCGTGAATTTACCAAAATTCACAAAGTTCTTCATACTCAGGAAAGAATGAAATTGAGGGGTTTTTTTTAAAGGACTGCAAGAGAAAGTGAAATTCCTTCAGTGTGCTAGTGTAGCACAGTAGTCAGTGCTGGACTGAGACTCAGGAGATCTGTATTCTAGTCCCCACGCAACTATTAAAAGCACTGAGTGCCTTCAGGCTAGTAAGTTACTCTCAGCCTAGCCTCTCTCAGAGGGATGTTGGGCAGGAAGGTCATGGAGGAGGGAATACTTAGGAGTAAAATAGGTCGGTTATAAATTGTTTTTAGGTCCCTCTTATGGAGGTGCTGTGCACATACACATTTGTGTGTATATATCAAGCTTCTTCACAAGCCAGCCATACACATGGACAACAGAAGGTGTAGTGATTGTGCAGGGTGGTAGTGGCAGACTAAACATGACCAAAAATTTTAAAAGCTATGACAAATTTGCTACACATTTTAGAGAGGTTCACTTGCATCCATGCCAGCCAGAATGTGTGGATGTTACTATGGGTGCTTTTCCATTTGTGCCACCTTGAGGACATGGACAACCGCTTGGAAGACTCAGAACTCTCACTTGGTCCTTGGATGCTTGCCTATGCTTGCTTGTAAAATCAACCAGGGTTGGGCTACAGAATTTAAACCCTGGAGGTGCTTACTGACTCATTGAGGGATTGTGTGGCCTTTGTTGTCTTGAAGGAAGCAGCAGTGAGGCCATCATTGATTCTGGTTTCTAATACTTACCAGCCTGTGCCAAATCTGCCACTCATAGGCAAAATGTTAAAATGTTAGAGAATGTGGCGGCTCCTCAACTCCAGGTAGTGTTGGAGAGACTAATGATTTCACTCTGTTCCAAGCTGCTTTGAGGTTTGGTTCTGTGATGGAAGCAGCCTTGATCGCTACAGTGGATGATTTATACCAGGAGACACATGGAGAATTTGGAACCCTACTGGTTCTCTAGACCTCTCAGTGGCTGGGTTCATGCATCATTAGAAGCCATGTTGCTTTTTCACCCATGCTGGTTTGTCATGTCATCTGGACCCAGTTGTGGCATTTTTGGTACCTTTAGTTTTCTGAAACCCCAGAACAAAACATGGTTTGTTCTAAGGTTTCTGTGCATCCAGCTTCTCTCCACAAGATCTCCAGTTAAGATAAATTCTGTTGGAAAAAGCACCTATCAGCTAGCAACACATGTGTCATCATTTGTTTTATTCCTATTGGATGAGTGATGTGTCCACCTCCCTGCTTTCAAAAACAGCAACAGAGTGGGAAAATTCATGGAGGGGGAAAGGGAGGATCATGGCAAAATTGAGAGGATTTAATAAAGATTCTTTTGTGGGCTGGAATGGCTAGGAAGCATTGCAGAGATACACATACAGTTCTGAGAAGGAAGAGGGAGAACCTGCCTCAAACGTCAGTGGACCAAGCAGAACAAGGCTGCTAAGGTCCATAGGAAGCAATAAAGAAGGATGTTTTCTTTGCAGGGGCTTCTGGGAACTGAGAGTGGGAGGAGAGAGTGAAGAGCATGGAAGCCATGTTGCCCAAGAAACCATGCAATCATCTGACCAGTAAGTTCAGACAAAATTCCACATGCCACCGGTTTATTTGCCATGACATGTGAACTCAGACAGTCATGGTATCTTTTTGGATGGTTCTGGATTGGACTTAGGTAGCATAGTGTTATAGTAGTTTTGCTTCTTCCTGGAGCATCACTCCCAGAAGGTGGTACTAGGAGACATCTGTTACACTAGATGGTCACAGTCTACTGTGTGCCATGAGGTTGTATCTGATCTCCTGTGCTTTTCAATGTCTAAATGAAACCAGTGTGGAAAGCATCCAGAGATACAGGCTGAAGCTTTACTGGTATCCATATGATATTTGGCTGTGCCTCTTCTTTCCATGTACTTCACCCAGGGAAGCTGTGGAAAATTTGAACCAGTGTCTGGGAACCATTCTAAACAGCAGGTGGGCAAATAAACTGAGACTTAATCCAAACAAGTCAGAGCTACTATGAGTAAAGAAAGCATCTTCTCTGGATGAAAGTTTACAACTGGTCTTAGATGGGATTGTGTTACCCCCTGAAGGACCAAACATGCAGCTTGGAGGTTCACTGCACTAACTGGGAAAAGCTCTGGCGTGGTGATCGAGGTTGCAGTGGCCAAAAGTGCCTTGGATTATTGCTGCCAAAAACCACTGTATGTTAGAAGTCAAATACTAAACATTTGTAATCCATTGTGAACCATCCAGAGAGCATCAGCTATGGGGCAGTACAGAAATGAAAAATTAACATCATCAATAAAAGTAGCAGCAGCAGTATTTTGGCTTACCAGCTACAATATACTGCTAAATACTAAATACTTTATATCAATTCTAAAATGTAGTCAAATGTGAAATACCATGTGAAATACAGTGCCAAATTTGACATGACATTTCTCATGTGAGTTGTCCTGGCATGGATTTCTTTTCTTTTCTAACAAATAGTAGACAAGGTGGAGGAGGAGGCAAGAAAGATTAGAACCATGCATGGAAAGAAGGGGATTGTAATCCTTTGCATTTGCCATGGTCCCAATCAGGATCAAGCTTCCCTTTGCACCTCCTATTACAAGGGGCAGAAACAGGATGCAGCCCTACCACCTCCTCATGCTTTTACTGCACGGTGGAAATCTGTCTGATCCCTTCTCAGACTGGGGGAATTTCAGGACTCAGAATACTCTAGTTATGTTTCACACATAGCTGCAGCCACAATATCTTTCAAACTGTCAATAACATATCATAGGACAAATTAGTAGATATGTTTGGTACATGTTTAAATTAAATATCTTTAACTCAAAGAGCAAACAACTGGCTTTGAAATCAAGGGATAAGGGCATATGACACAATAAACAGATACAGCCAGTAGTTGATGGAAAGGAGCTTTCAACAATGGTGGCAGGAGGCCCTGGGAACTGAATCTTGATATACGAATGAGGATATTACATGCCTCTATTTCCATGACGGCCATGGGGTCTCTCAGGATGGACAGAAGATAGATCCAGATCTACTGGTAGATTTCTGGCTGATTTGCAGCCATTCACAAAGACTTCTGGCTCCAAAAAGTTTAAAAATAGCACATAAAATTGTATTTTTTAAATCTCCACCATTTCTGGCCTTGTACATAAATATTAAATGCCATTTAGTGTGTGTCACCTGTTAAATGTATTAGTTCCTTTGTGCATTCAGCTGACCAGCTGGAGAGTTTTGTGTTACAATCCCTAACTGATAGATGTTGATTTGTATCTATATATACCTTCATGTGCAGACATTCTAACACACTTGTGGCAAATGACTCCAGTGTCCCCACTCCCGAGAATCTACACTTGCATTTGGTTAGCAGAGAGGGTGGCCACCTAAACATTGGCAAAAAAGCAGACATGTATCACCAAAGATGACAAAAGGGGGCACTGATATGCACAACATGTGTGTACATGCGTCTGAGTGAGAGTAAATTATGCAGATTTATAAATCATGATCATTTAAGTGCTAATACAGTCTGTTTCACCATATTGAAAGTCTTCCATCATACTGTGGAAGATTGACCAGGTGACCTGCATTGTCCACTCTGTTGCCCACATACTGTCAATGGGCAACATCCTTTTGTGGGTCTTTTACCTTGGGGAGAGACCGGACAGCCCTTCACGCAGAAGATGCCTTCAAAATGAAGAACAGACTTCTGGCAGTCTGGAGAAGTGGAGACATGGCCACTCTAGACCTCAGGGTTTCTACTAAAAAGCAAAGTAGATCACATTAGTCCATCCCAGTCTACATCCTCATGCAACCCTTCTCCCATCACACAGAGTTGTCTGAACCAGTCCTAACTTGGATCCAGAATAATTTAGCTCTCTTGTTGATTTGGCCATGCTGTTTAAATTCCACACCACTGCACTACCAAATTTCCTATTTTAAAGCCATTTCCCCAGTGCCATTGTGAAAATCCAGACACTCCTCTTAATAAAAGCACAGAAAAAAAGGTAAAATGCAGCGAAAGCAAAAAAGTTTAAAGTATTAATTTAGGCCACAATCCAGTAGGAACATCTTCTGAAGTTTTCACTGATTTCTGTGATACTTGTGTAAGAGTGTCTTCTGCTGGATTGTGGCCTTATTTTAAAAAGATCACATAATTTATCATTAGTAATTATCATTTCATATTTTCAAGTGCCTAAATTGGATAGGCACTGTGCAGCTGCATAATTTACACTTAAAACAGTGATGTCTCCCTCATTCCTCACCCAGCCAACAAACCCATTTCTGTGTATTTAATCAGACTATGCTTTAAATCACACTACATAGTATACTTTGTGGCAATATGCGATGGCCAAAGCATATAAAATATGGTGAGATTTAAGAAGTAGCAGCTGAACCAACAATATATTCTCTTGGAAAGGAGACATTAAATAAATTGTGGATGTTTTTTGATAGCCAATTAAAGTCCCTTTAAGAACCCTGTTGCTTTTGTCTACATACTTCAATCCAAGCTCTTGGAACAAGCATTCTCATCATAAATATTACCTAAATTACCAAAGACTTAGCAATGAAACATGTGTCTCGCTAGAAATATTAACCAGGGCATTCAGAAATAAGTCTAAGCCATTTCTTGTAAGGAAGTAATATTTTTAAATGGCATTGAATATCCACAGCAATCTTAATTTCCATGGTATTCATGTAAAATGTAAAGAATACATTTATAGAAATTTTCCATGCTTGATTCCAGCCAAAAGAGGATCTTTTTTTCTCACCAAAGAAAGAATGATTCTCATATTTAAAGCATTTTCTATTTCCCTTATAGATGCCAACTTGGTGGTATTAAATAATTCCATTTTGGGGGAATATTTACCAGTGATCTTGCGGAAAAAATCAAAATGCAAATGAAATTTTGTTTCTGGGTCCAGATGTTGTCTTCCGTAAACAGAAGGAATGTGTTTTAATGGAGGAATCTTGCTGGCAGAAGACTTGGTGACAAGATTTGCTGATTCCCCCTCTCTCCCTTGGTCAGGATCTGGCTGCTCTGGGCCTTCACCTGATGGTCAAAACCCGAAGCCTACCGTAGTATTTGCAGGATCAGTCCCAGGCCCTGCTGGAGCCCTCAACCTCCTGATGCCAGATGGGGGCCCTGGGAGCAAGCTCTTCCCTCCACAACTGGCTGCAGTAATGCAGGTTTTCCAGTTTGCTGTAGTGCCTGCATCTTGTCTGACCAGTACCTTACTGTCATATGTCAGCAACGTGGATCTTCTTGCTGGCTGTGTTTATGTGGGCCGGGGGCAGCTCCTGCACCTTGCCTGACCCTTGCTGCATCATGGCTTGTAAGCCATCCATCATGGCACTCTGTTCTCCGAGCAGATACTTGACCCAGAAAGTAGCACATGACAAACATCAGCACTGTAGCACTTTGCAGAACCCTCTTTCCAAGTCTGCCAAAAAGCGGGGAGGATTCCAAGGACCCTTCCCAGCTGGGTCTTCAGGGAGGTTGCAGTGCTTGTGTGCACCTGGGCTGCATTCACTGTTCATTTCGTGAACAGCCTGGAGCACAAGAACCCCCAACACCCCCAAAAATCCAGTTGGAAGGGGTGTTTAGGGGTCCACTCTGTCAATTTCCACTCTCAGTTTCCAACAGGATCCTCAGCATCTGGGGGAGATCACATGCCCCAAAGTCTCTTTGCTTTTTTAAGGGTCCCTGATATCATGGCACCTATCAGGGAGCAGCAAAGCAGGAGGGCTTCCCATTGATGGGTGGTGTAAACTGAGCATGAGAGTTGTCCTGCTTTGTCATTCCCAAAGCTCCACTTGTATAGTGGGCACTGGAAGGGCTCAGGCATTTCTGTTTCCCTAGGAAGGTGTCAGGTCTATAAGGAATGTATACCTGCTCACTATTCCAGCAAAAAAAGAGAATCCTCTCTAGTTTTGAATGTTACCTCCATGCCGGGAAGGGGGGGGGGGGGGGACACCGTTATGGACCAGAGGAACAGGTAGGAATATCTGAGCTCCACAAGGAAAAGGTGAGGATCACACTGTCATAAGGGGGAATTAGCCCTCCTCCCCCCCAAGCACAAAGGATTGCAAGGAGGGATGCTTACACACTGCAGGGACAACCTGCAAAAACCTCCCCTGCCTGATTTTTAAGGGGGGAAACCATGGGCAGCTCCTTCAAGATAGCATGGTAGGTTCCTTGAAAGGCACTTTTTGTGTGCCCCAAGAGGATCAACTCACAAGCATGATCTCAAAATAATTTTTTTTTAAAATACTCAATCTGCAATGAACCTGAAACAGACCATAGTTGTGGAGGGCAGGGAGAAAAAAAAATGTGTTCCCACAGTGTCCCCAGGGATACCCATAGGAGGTCCAAGAGGAGAGAAGGGGGAGCGAGGGAGGGGGTGCCTTTCCCATTCTATGCCGAATTGTCCATCAGGCACATTTTGGATAGGGCCTTGTGCCACGGTGTGACTTACGCTGTCCTCTGGACCTCCCCAGTCATCTTGCATGACAATGGCCCATGTACTTGAGATGCCCCAAGCAAAGTAACCTGTATGTTTCAGAATAATAGTTACAGGTTGCTGAATGAAAAGTAGGTTTCTCCTCAACTGACAAATCCCTTCTGCATCCTACCCACTCTGACTGGAAGTAAAAAAGGGAGGCCACCTAAAGCAATTTCCAGTCCCAAAGCTTGAAATCATCACAAAATTACATCCTGCCCCTCTTTTGGTAGGCATGTCATGAGTGGAGCCTGCTGGAACTGGATATCAGACTAGATGGCCCGGGAGGCCCTTCTGACTTGCTCAGTTTCTATGTTTCACCTTCCCCTCTGCCCTCCATTTTCCATTTCTGGGCAATGTGGAGGTGAAATGTAAACAGGTTTTGTTTGAACAGTCTGAGATTATCTACTCTCTGCATCCTCCAAAATCTCAGGTGGACTTCAGACTTCGAGAGTAGCCCATTTTGCTTGAGGGCACTTTGGGAAAGATGTGCCTTGGACAAAATCCAAAACCAACAGAAGCCGCCGATTTTCATTCTGGATCCAAAGTGAATGCACACCTCCAGTTAATTTCAGGCAGAGGAAAGTTCATGCATGGCCCAGTTCCATTAAAACCAGTAGATATTTCCCACCGACTTGCCTGCTGTGGGGGCTGCAAGCTGGCGTAGAAGAAGGCTGCATTCCTAAGGTGACCAAATCTCCTATATCCAAACCTTTCAAGTTTTTGCAATTTCTACTGGCAGAAAATATCGCTTGGGCCAAAGAAGTAGCTTTGTTACTCTGTTGCCAACTCCTAAGTGAAAAGAGGGGGTGTTCATCACACAGTGGATGGAGCAGACATTCTCTGTTATTCCAGAGGTCAGGACTAGACCAATGGATGGAAATTGCAGGATTTATTTTTTATTTTCTTGCAAAATACAGTGAAAAGTTTTCTAATAGAAGGAGCTTTTCAATGCAGGAACAGATTGCCTTGCGGGGAGGGGGTCTCCTTCATGGCGGTATTTTTAAGCAGATGCAGGATGTGCCAAGGATGATGTGCATCCCGCATTGCACATCCAACACTGCACAGAGCTACGGTCTCACTCCATGGTGATGCGCAGACTTCAGTTGCAGCATTTAATTCTTCACTGAAACTCTGAGCTCCACTAACCAGAACCAAATGCAAAAGAATAGCAGGGAAGGCAGAGCTAGGCACACCATGGTGGCTCGGGACTCCTTACCTACTAAACACACTTGCACTTTTATCTGTTATCTGCCCTTTGGTTTAATTGTGGGGTAGACAGGTAATAAACAGATATTAGGACTGGATTGGAAAGGCCATATTTTCCCACAGGAGCCTCTTTAGAGCTTCAGTTCTTCCTTGCTCTCTGCTTCATCCAGCCATAAGGAAAACAGCATGAGAGACAGGACCTTTTTCACAGTGGCACCACAACTCTGAAACTCCCTGTCAGTGGAGATCTCCCACACTACCTTGCTCCCTGTTTTTAGACAATTATTTAGTCCAATTTTGTCCCAGACAATTTTGTTTTTAAACTGAGACTGATGGAGCTTTTCCAGCTGAAACTTTTATTACATCATACCTCTGTTTCATTCACCAAATTTAATGCAAGAGAGATCTAATTGATGTTGTCCACTATTTATAACCCTTCCACGCTTCCCCACCACTTCTTCTACTTCTTTCTTTTACCACCAAAAGAAAAAAAATTATGCAGGAATAAAAGAATTAGTAGATAATGCCTTCTGATTGGATGTGCTAGGAGCATCATCTGGAAGCACTCTTGGTTTCTGAATACACTCTTGTCTGTTTTTATTTCCTTCACAATTTTTAAATTGCATTGTGTATTTTGTGTTGCCTTCTGGTATTTACTAATGAGTTTTTAATTGTTCCTGTCTAGTTAAATTATTATTTTGCAAGTGTGAACAAGAGATAGAGATACAATATCATGGTAATAATAACAAATGCAATAAAGTGAATAAGGGATACAAATGCAATGTCATAATAACAACTCTTCACAGAAAGTGGCGTTCAGACAATAAACTGATAGCTGCATAACTTGAGGTAGAAATCTCTGCATAGCCCTGGAGCTCACAGAATGGCAATGAGCCAGTTATTTTCACAACCTAATCTACCTCGCAGGACTGTATTATGACAAAATAGGATATTTTATCCATGTATGCTCCTGAATAAATTGTGCATTGGAGGAAGCTGAATATAGATTTCAACCCACCTTTGATGCATTATATTGACATTTTAATATTACTTAGAGCAATATTTCCCCCTTTCCAATTCAGTTCTTGTCATCACCTACTACACTAATAAATCTGCAAGCTTACAAATTTAGACAAATTGAAGCCTCAGAAAAAGTGAACATTTGTGGATTTCTCATGTGAACAGAATATGTCGTTGCCTTGGGAGTCAGGAAGTACCTGCAGAATCCGCAATGCAGTAAAACAGTGGGCAGTGTGACTGAAAGGGAGAGAGTGAATTCTTTGCTAGTATTTGCTAATAATTCTAATTCCCTGTCAAAGAGGCAAGCATCTAGCATATGTTTAGCATATGTTTAGAGAAGGTCAGTGCTAACTTCTTCAGGAAGGGAGTTCCGGAGGGTGTACAGTAAGTGCACATTTGTTTAAAATGAGCGGTCTCGGTGCAGACATATCACAGTCTTTGGGGATGCACAAACAATTCTGCCTCAGTGGAGCTTAAACAATGCCTTGTATTCACGAAGATTATAGGCACTTCAATATTGGAAGAAGGGGGAGCGAAGGAGGGGAACTTTGAAACACAGATACATTGGTCTTTGCCCTGTGCCATTCCATAATTTACAGCAGTCCTTAACATTGGAGCCCAATTGCCCAGGCACTCATAAAAAGAGAAATGATGAATATTCAGGATGTCTTTTGAATCCATTAGGCAACTGAGGATGAAGTCTCCATATGTACAGCTTCAGTTGCTTTCACATGCTGGCTGAGAGCGTGCCAAGATGGCGTCAGAAAGAGAAATGATGCCTCGGGTTGTCAATGGGGAGAGCGTAAACATGACTTAAGCACACGGAAATCAGTGTTAGTGCAAAATGCTGTGATTCAGAACTTAAATGAGCAGTGCGTAGTACTGAATGTGTCTGCCGTGCAAGGCCCTACAACATGGCAGCTTTAGTGGCCTTTTGATATCCATCCAAGCACTTCCATCCACCAATTCCCACGCTCTCTAAGGACACAGCATGCAAACCTGGGCCCAGTTTGGAAGCCATATTTGATCTCCCCCTCTGGTACTGAGCTTTGGCAAAAGATGGTTTTGCACATTTGCTGTATCAGAAGACATCTGGGAACAGCCATGACTGGAGCTGATGTCACAAACCCTTTCTTCCATATTGTCAGTTACTGGAACAGCTTTGCAAGTTGTTTATTTGTCCCTTGTCCTTATTTGTAATGAAGCAAAGGAAGGCCAAGTATATGCTGCACATCTTGTCCACACCATGATGGGGAGGAGGGACTGAGAGCATTCTGAAATACCCATAGCACACAGCTTCACTTCTAATTCCTATCTGAAGGCTGGCAGACATGAAACAGAAGTCTTGGGAAAATTGAGGTATTCCCACCTTTTGCCATGGATCTGTTAGGAACTATGAAGTTGTTATAGCTTCTTTGAGTCTATGTCCCCTTAGCTGAAATGGGATTTGATCACTGGCATGTATATGTTACATAAATTAAGAAGCTTAGGGAAATTCAGGATCACAAATTTAGTTAGGGTTGCTAAGTAAACAGAAGGAAAAAGTAGTCTGGCCAAAACTTTTTATTTTGTTATTATCTTATTTCAGTTTGTTTTCTTGTTTGTTTTTAAAAAATAAACTATGTGCTGTTCTATTGATTTTTTTGCAATGCTTTTGTCTCAAGGTTCTCTGGGTTCCAAAGCAGCTTACAACAAATAGTTTAGAGAAAAGCATTTATACCAGGAGAGTAGCAGGGAAGGGTTAGACATGATACAGGCATATCCAGTGATGCACAGCAAGTAGAAAATTAATAAGAAGGCATGTTTGTCCCTCTTTCATGATAACAGGATGCCTGGGATCCCACAAACCTGATTCAGGTCAGAGAAAAGGAAGTCCTTCTCAGAGCATATTGTTAAACTACAGAATTAGCCACCACAAGGCATAGTGATGACCATGGATCTGGATAGCTTTAAAAGGCAAATTCAAAGAGGATAAAAGCTACTGGTCAATGGCTACTGGCCAAGATAGTGATATAGGGTCTCCAGTACCTGAGGCAGCAGACCACCCCACACTTCTCGAGAGGGAGCCCCTACAGTGCTTAACTGCTGTTCATTTTTGGTATTAATTTTTATGCATTTCAACAAAACAGCACCATAAAATGTAAGTTTCTTATATAAATTTTACATAATCATTCTTACAATAAATGCATATGAAATGTGTGCCTATATTCATCTCTATAAAAATGCAGAGATCAATAAAGTCAGTTGTGCATAAGTTTCAAGAAAGGCAGACCAAATAAATACCCTTTCACAGCTGGCATCTAAATATCACCCATTCAAATGCTGAAAGCCTCGTTAGGTCTTCGATGCACTGCGTTAAAGAAACTGTTGTTTATCCTTCCAAAGATGCAATATCAATCTTTTAACTGTCAAAAGGATATGAAAAATTCATCTATGCTAAACTTTCATTAACTTCCAAGCAAAAGGTAAATATGTGCATCACCAAATATCACGCAGCATTCCAGTATTACGCTTATTTGTAATATGTATTACATAATATGTATTTGTAGCATGACCTACTTAAAAAAGGAGACAAGTATTGGACATTGCCAAAACATACAGGTAAGGTGAATCAGTGTGGTGTGGTGTAGTGTAGTGGTTAGAGTGTTGGCTTGGGGTTTGGGAGAGCGGGATTCTAGTCCCCACTCAGTCACGATACTTACTGGCTGACTTTGGGACAATCACTGATGTTCAGGTTAGCATACCTCACAGGGTTGTTGTGAGGATAAATTGGAGAGGAGGGAGTATTATGTAAGCTTCCTTGGGTTCCTTGTAGGAGGGAAAAAATGGAATATACATGCATCATTGTTGTTGTTATTACTGAAGTATTAGTAGTATTACACCTCCAACTATTAGCCAACGTAGGGAAACCCTTATTTAAAAGAATTTATGGCATCCATTAAATACAAAACAAACGTTTTTACTGAATAAGACATAACCCAAGATCCATTGGCACTTATGGTACAGAAGCAAAAATCACAATCCATCCATTGGGTCAAATAAAACAATCCAATTCTCTGTTCCATTCCTGTTTAAGACACTGTGTATCATATTTATTCAGTGAAAATAAATATTTATAAATCTGAATCATGGATCAATAAATCTGATCAGCTTTAATAAGTGCTTCCAATAGCAAAAGAGACTCTGAAGCTGTAAAAGCAGAGGGGCTAAACCTGGATTTAGACAAATGCTGCAATTGCACATACTGTTATTCAGCCCTAGCAGACAAAATTTTATTGAATATACAAAGCAGAACATGACAAAAAGTCATCATCAGTAACCACAAACTGATCCCAGGTGAAAATGAACATTTTTTCCCACATGAATATTTTCTTGCCCATTTTTAAATCTGGGTTTCCACACACAGTCAATTTAGGATGAGAAACTGGATTAAATGATAACTGATGTGATATTTTATCCCACAGATCTCTGGCCACTGAAATTGTAGGAGAAACTCTATGCATTTTAGTGTGCCAAGAATCTAATCCCATCCATTTGGAATGAGACATAAAGATTTCAAAATTGACCTAGGTAGATAATCTAAGTGGGAAATACCTAAATATTTGCTGGTCAACAAACAAGTGTTATGTTATCAAGCAAGATTTGGAAGGCCAATTTCACCTTCTTTAAATTGAAGTTGTAGCCTCTTCATGGTGGGTAGGAACCCCAAGAAATTTATGGAGCATAGTATTGTGTTTTTGACCATATTTGCCACTTATGAAATTCCTAGGCAGGTTCATAATGAGACAATCCCTTAAATAACTAGGTCCAAAGCTGCTTAGGGTTTTCAAGTTTAAAGTTCATACCATTAGTTGAACCTTGAAAACAACTGCTAACCATTGCAGGTATTTCAAAAAGATCAGATTAGAATCCAGAAACAAGAAAAAACAACAGAATACCACTTCTTGTCCCCTATAATTCCTCAATAAAATCATCAAACTTACGATCAGTAATCTCCAGACCTTGCTGGATCATAACACTTCCTTCTCACAGGCCTTAGATGTGGGCTCATGTTTACTCATACACAGCGCACACATCCACACACACTCCCTACAACCCGAAATACAACCCAAAACACATGGGGACCAAAGCCTACTGCTGACCCAGATTTATTTATTTTATTTAAAACATTTCTATGCCGCCCCCATCGCAACAAAGCCTCGGGGCGGCTCACATCCTTACATCTAGCCTGGGAACTCTTCTACATGACCTAATAATGTAATCCACAATTAGGGGTTCATTCACTTGCTCATCCTCCAGCGCCATCCTCTGACATCAATCCCCTTTGTATTTTTCTTAGGGCAAATAGACCAGCCACTACCGAAAAGAATTAAGTGCGCACATCCTCTTCCCCTTGACCAGATGGAGAACAAAAGAATGAATCATCGCCCTGCCTTCTTGGTTCATTGGTAAAAGGTGCAGCTGAGAACCACTCTGTTATCACTCAGAGTTAAAGCTGGGCAAAAGCTGGCTACAGCAGATTCTCTCCTAAACAGTTCCTTGAGTTTTCATAATTACAGTCAGGAATTAGAGCAGAGGTGAGCAGCTTCAGGAGGGCTTTTCCCCTACTTCCTTTCTGGGCCATGCTGCTACCCTGTAGAATTCTGCAGCGGCTATAAAAACCTGACCATTGCCATCAACTTTCAGTGGCAAACTGAGCACAGAATGCTACAGTGGCCAAATCTAGCATCAAGACATGCTAAATTTGGCCATTGTGACCTTTTGCCCACTGCAAGTGGCAGTGGTCTGGCAGTGGTGTCAATGCTGGTGGGGACTACAGTAGCCTTATGACCATGAATTGCCCATCTCCATGTTGCCGAGACCTTGAGGAGTCACTCAGGCCAATCCCAAATCTCAGAATGGGGCAATTTAACTTGTATACATTTCAAAAGAAGCTTGCTTTGAACTGTATGCTTCTTTTTATTCCTCTACCAAATGGGAAGGAGTGTGTATTTTTACATCATCAACCACAAAATGTTAGGGTTGTGATAAAACATTTATGATACACTGAAAACGGTGCATGTATGAATCACAGAGGAAATGAGTGAACATGCCTTCAAGACGCTTCACATTTTCTTTGTTCAGGGAAGAGTAGGAGGGGGAATTGGAGATAACTTGTTTATTGGCAGCAATGCTCCTCCAGTATCTAATTCTATCCTGTATTAAAAATTCAAGTCTGAAGCCAAAAAATGTTAGGAGGGGAATGAAAGAGAAGAACGCACTTGAACTAATGGCAGGGAGATTTAAACAGCATGCATCAGCAGAAAAGAATGGGGAAACCTACAGTGCACTGACTTCATTGATACCCCATTTATCAGCAATTACTGACTCCATTAAAGGCAGAGTTTACAGCAGACAGAGTAGCAGAGCCTAAAATATGTCCCAACAGATGGACGGAGAGTGTCAGTGATGCCGTATTTCAAAGGCATCTGCAACTTTGTTATCATTGTACGTGGAGTCAGAAAGACACGGGGGGAGGAACAGACTAAGGGCCAGCAAATGATTTACTTGACCTGCATGGGCAGAACTGAGAGGGAAAACCTCATTAGTTCCCCGGGTCATTCTGGAAGACATTAATTTGGTTTAGACTCAGGACGTTGGGAAATTTACCAGACATAGAATAGGAATTATGAAATCTCTATAGCTGGAGGAAAGTATGTCCAAATCACTTTCAGCATAAATCAAGCTGACTTTGCGAAGAAGGGTAATATGCTTAATCAGGGGAGTTGTGGAACTTCTTGTACTTATTAGACAGAAAATATGACTATATTTTATGTAATTATCAGGCTGGGATTGCAGTCCTCCTTTGCCATCATACCAGTGATGAGCCAGAAAAATATGTGAATAACTCCTGAGCTCCACATTTTTACCATAATTTTGCAACACATGGACTCTTTTCCCTGAAGTAATGCAACCTGCCATGTATCCTTGTGTAGCTCCTTTCGGGGTCACTCTTCAATTCCCCATGCCTTCCCCAGCCAGGTGCCCTGCAGATGTTTTGACTACAACACCCATCATCCCTGACCATGTCCATTCTGGCTAATGGAATTCAAAACATATGGAGGGCACCAGATCTGCTTTAGAAAATTTCAGTGGATTATTCATCAAAAGGAAGAGAAGGGGCATGTCCCCCGCCCGTTTGAGTGGAGAATTCACATGTGTGAACCAACTCCATTGAGTGCTTTTGTGTTGAGTTGACAGTGAATGACATGGGAGTTGTATTGAAGGGGAATAATCTGCAGTGGCTCTTCCACACACACAAATGATCATCAGGAGTCAGGCAACAGAAATTGTTCAGTTGTCAGATGACCTTCAGTACTGATTGGTCTCTAATAACCCTGGGTTATAATAATGCTTGTTGTTGTTGTACATTTATATGTACTATAACCTTTTAACCTCTTGAGAGGAACCCAATGAGGCTTACATAGTCTCTACTCCATTTAGTCCTAACAACAAGGCTGCAAGTGAGTGACTGGCCCAAAGTCAGCCAGCGGACTCCATGGCCAAATGGAAGCTACAACTCAGATCTCCCTGTCCAACATTCTAAGCACCACACTACACCTCAAAGGCCGCATCGGTTGGATTTTTCAGAGCTTGCATGACAGGTTGATGTTTATATAACTGCGCCGACCTGGATCATGTAAGCAAGCTGCACACACAGGTTTCTGCTGTTAATTATTTTCTGTATCTGAAGCTGCCTTTCACTCTGTACATAGGACTGCAAAAGCACATTTGTCATTCTAGCTCAAGTGGGAGCAAAGGCTTCCTAGAGTGTTTTTCCTGCCCTACCTGGAGGAATCAGCCTGGGATGTTCTGCATGCAAAAGCAGTGCTCTGCCAGCGAACTGTGGCCCTACACACTTGTGTGTGTTCTGTACTTCTCTGAAATCTCTGTAAAATGCAGCTGTAGAACCTCTCCAAGTAAATTTTTTCCCCAAATGTTTATTTTGTCATTTTTTCTTATTTTAATCATCCATTCCTCCAAAGGTGCAGAGTGGCACCTATGGCACCCCGTTCTTTTTATCATAACTACCCTGGGAGGGGGGTTAGGCTCAGAGATAGTAGCTGGCCCACCATCACCCAGCGAATCTTCAGGCTGAGTAGGGTGAAGATTCCCTACTCAGGGTCATCCTGTTCTACATCCCCCACTTGATGTGGTACACCACACTTGCAAAATTAACCAGTTGATCAACAACATCATCCATTCTGCACAGATGAAAGTAGTCTGGGAGATGACAGTTTTGGAATGTTAGTCTTACTTTGTTGCCGACAGCATTTTTTAAAATTGGGCATTGTCTTTATATAAAAATAATAGCATTTTTAAAGCCTCTGTCATCTGCATGTTCTGTGAAAACTGCATTTTCAACAAAGAATATCATTGTTTAAAAAAATAAAAAAGCATCCCATTATGTTTAGAGAAGGGTTATCTCTTCTCCCAAAAGAACATGCATTAGTACTTTTTACTCGTTCAACACTGGACACTCCCTATCAACAACAGCCTTCCTAGAGGGGAGAAAGAGGCAAATTAATCTTAAAAAGAGACAATTTAAGGGAGTTGCACTACAAGTTGAGGTTCATTAGAAGGCCATAAAGCATTACTGTCTAACAAACTATGTTCCCCAGACACCACTCCGGTAAGCAATATCATATCCTTAAATGGATAATCATCTACACCAAAAGAAAGGAACTGTTTCCTAAATAAGTTATTTTATACACTGAATATTTATGAAGTGTAGGGTGCCAGATTCAGGGTATTCTTTTTAACAGAGTACAGTCCTCTATTTAAAGAGCTGCCAAAGGACAGTCCTCTGTTTTGAAACGATCTTCTCTTTGAAGGGCCGCCTTGTCTATACCTAGTTTAAAGCTAAAGAACCCTAAAAAGGAAGATTCAAGGAGCCTGGAAGTCATGCATCCACAGCTAATAGCTGGACAGCAGAAACACACAGGTCACTTGGTCTCAATCTTCCATCCAATGGTAAAGTGTACTGTGTGCTTTTCTAAAATTATACATATTATTTCTAAATTTGCATCTGCAAATATAAAGTAATATAAATATAACTGATTCTCAGCAGAGGATGTAAATTCTCTTCTCAGGACTGGCAAAAGACACAACCTTCTGGCTTCCCAGTGTTGGACATGGGATGGACCCTCTGCTCTTGGCACTCTGACTCCAAAGGGAAGTTCCCACCTGAACTCCTTCACAGGCAGCATATAAGGAACAGGACTGACTGTTCTTCCCTCCACCTAGATAAAAAGCAGGGTGCAAGGAGCAGTAGCAGCAGAGACAGATGCCACCATGTGCCATTCAGGGCATGGGGTGCATGGTATCTTCCAAGTTTGAAGGCCTATTTACTTCAAGGGTGAGAGAGAGAGGAATGCATTCTAAATCTTTCTTCAACAGAAAATGTAAGAAGAGCCCTGCTGCTTCAAACCGAGTCTATCTAATCCAGCATTTTGTTCATGCAATGACCAACCAGCTGCCCAGGACAAAAGCACAGCCAACAGGCAGGTCATAAGCACAACAGGACCTTCCCACCCATGTTCCCCAGCAACTGGTATACATCAACATACTGTCTGTGGTACTTTTATTTTCGACAAAATAATTTTGCTTGGCACATATCTCACCTCTCCAGTGTGTTGTAGAAATATGTCCCCTAGGCAATCACACTAGTAACTGCACAATAGGTTAGAACCAAGGAAATTTGGGTTGTATCCAGTGGAGTGAAAAGGACCTACCACTCATGGGAACCCTGCTGTCAAACCCAGTATTTCAATTCTGCTTAGGCAAATTAGTGTAGAAGCTTTTGCAAAAAAGCGACAAGCAGTTCTGCAAATAGTTGCCCAAAGCAGCCTTCCCCAGTCTTGTGCCCTTCTAATATTCACTCATTCATTTATTATTAAAGAGTTTTATATACCATTCTTTCAGTGCATTGCTCTCAGAACAGTTTACAAATGGTGACCAGCATTAAAACACAAAACAATTATCCATAAAATCCTTAAAAAGATACAGAGAAACATAAAATATAACCATAACAAAGAATAAAATAATAACATATTAAACCAGAGCAACCAATCATTATTAAAAACCAATATAAATCAGTCCTCTAATCAACAGTTAAAATAACAGGAGAATAAAAAGGGTTTCACCTAGCACTAAAATGTATAAAGTGTCAGTGCCAGGCAACACCATCTTGGGGAGTTTGTTCCATAAATGGGTTACCACTACCAAAAAGGCCCTTGAACCTTTGAACTTCAGTATCCAGCAGCCCCTGCCAGTATGTTCAGGAAACCTGAATATGTTTTGTAGTACAAAACATCTGGAGAGCACCAGCCTGTAGAAGGCGAACTGGACACTGCTTACATTAACAGTTTAGATAACAGTGATGCAACCACTAGTGGAACAATGTGTAATTTTCTTGCTAATCATAGAATAGTAGAGTAGGAAGGGGCCTGGAAGGTCACCAAGTCCAACCCCCTGCTGTTGCAGGACACCAGGTTAAGCCATCCCACTCAGATGGCTGTCCAGTTTCTTTTGGAAGGTCTCTAGTGTGAGAGAGCCCACCACTTCTCTAGACAGCTGGTTCCACTGTCGTATTGCTCTGACAGTGAGGAAGCTTTTCCTGATGTCCAGCCTGAATCTGGGTTGTCACAACTTGAACTGATTATTCTGTGTCCTGCACTCTGATATGAGCAAGAAGAGATCTTGACCTTCCTCTTTGTGACAACCTTTGAGGTACTTATAGAGGGATACCATGTCCCCCCTCAGTCTTCTCTTCTCAAGGCTTAACATACCCAGTTCTCTAAGTCTCTCCTCATATGGCAGTGTTTCCAAACCCTGGATCATTTTTGTTGCCCAATGCATATATGCTAGCATTATTCACCCAAAGTAGATGTTGGGAGATAAGGAGCAGTTGTGATGACTTCCATATTAGGAGATGAAATTAACATCTGGCTACTAAACAGAGGCAAAAAAATGTAATTAACAAATTTAAATAAAACAACTACAGGCAACCACCAAATGTGAAGCCCATCTCAGTAGTGTAACTAAGCAACCTGCCAATTCAGTTTCTGGATGGTACTTTGAAAGATTTACTCTGGAAAACTATCATCCATAGCTGAGCTGGGAGGGAGGAAATCTAGCTATTCTGAATATGTAATAGTTTATTATTAACTATTGCTAACTCTTTCTGTGGAAGAGATCCAGGTGAATATAATTGTCATTGTGGAACACATCTTGGGTTAAGCAAAGAACATATGATTACTCAATAAATAGAAGGATATGAAATTTATATGCTTTAAACCCCCTTAAAATAGAATAAATATGCACTCCCAAAAGCTGGGGGATACTAGCCATAAAAATGTTTCAGTCTATGACAGCTATAGTAATGCTGGATGTTTCTTGTCTATGTATGAATGTTTCTTTCAATTGTGAAATGTTAGTATATATGGGAATGTGAATTATGGTGCACCAACTCTGGGATGGAAAAACAGAAATAGACTGCGGGGGGGCGGTGTATTTTGTACAGAGACAGCACTTGCACCCAAACTGCAGAAGTTATCTGACTGTTGCTTTGACTTCTCCAACATCAATCTTTATTTTGCCCAGTAAGCCAATTGCTTCTAGGACAAATTCCTTTCTCAACTATACCAGCAAAAATAAACACTGCCTAGATTATGCTGAATAGAAAGAACTGGTGTTCATTTGTTACTAAAACCAATTAAAGCACTATCCGAATGACATCAGGTTTGTAGCATTTGGTGGATTAAGAATCTCACCCAGCTAAAGAAAACTTGACACTCTTATCTGCAAGTCAGTGCCAATGAATTTTATAGCACTTACTTTTGAGTAGAAGCATATTAGGATTGCCCTGTAACTATGAGTATTCATTGTCTGAGTAAGTGATTAAGCCAACATATCCTGGCTTATGAATGAGAAAAGATGGCACATTTCGTGGCAGAAGCCATATTGGAAAGAAGCAGATTTCCCTCCTATGGGACAAGGCAGGTGTCTCTTCTAAGGAAGCTCAAGGGTGCCTTACAACGCAGGCCATTGGCCCACCTAGCTCAGTATAGGCTGCACTCCTTGATAGTGGTCATCTGAGTGGAGATGCTGAGGATGGAATCTGGTACTTTGGTATGCAAAGTGTCTGCATTGCTGCTGAACTATGGCCCTTGCTATGCTATCTAAAACTTTTATGGATACTTTGCTTCTTTGTTTAAATGTGCTTAGCAAACAAATAAATGTGCTGACAGATAAATCAGGAGTACCTTTGCAGTTAATCAAAAGATTTTTTACTACACATACTTCACATATGTGTTGTAAAAAAGTTTATAGCAAAGGACACATAGAAAAGAAAAAGGGAAAAGAAGCTGAAACTTAATTCAAGTCCAAAATCTGTTGATCACTGAAAGCTAAATGGTCCAAAACACAATGTACCCTTTGAGAATACTCCAAAACCTGGTGGTCTCTATGGAAATGCAGGTGTCATTGGTGGCCAAGAGTGCCTTTCACCATCTTTGGCTGCTTCAGCAGCTAGATCCTAATCTAGAAAAGGTGCATGTCATCTCAGTGAATCAAGCATTTGTTTTATTCAGGCTGGAATATTGTAATGTGCTCAGCATGGGATTGCTGTTAACGACAGCTCAGAAACTTCAGCTGATGCCTAATGAGGTCAACAGAATGCTTGAACATGTTAGGTGTCCTGATTACGTTTCACATATAATGTACCAGTAAGCTGTGACATGTGTATCTACTTGATACTCTGTTGTGTGGCAAGAAGTGAAATAGTAGGGCAAGGAAGAAGAAGAAGAAGAAGTGAAATAGTAGGGCATTCATGGGACTTATCCTTGTAGCTGTAAGCCAGTCCTCAGAATAAGGCCTAAAGCAGGTCCACGTCCAGGGCAGCCAAGCTAAGCCCAAGTCTTTAGGATATTACCAGATAAACCCCAGGTCAACAGACCATGGTATAACAGGTCACTTGGCTCAAACAAACAAGCAGATAGGGCAGACAGATATCAGATGGGAATCAGAGCAAGGTAAAGAGGCAAACAAACAAACAGAACCTGGAGACCTGAGCACCACCATTGATGCAAAGGCTGATGGGACAATTCATGTAGGGTTGCTATCCTGACCCAGCAGTCTATCAGCACTAACAAATGTGTATTCAAGAACTGACACTAACTAGTCCAGTTGAGCCCATCCCAAGTTCTCAAACTCCAATAAGAAGAATTCAAAGCCTTGGAGAAGGAGGAGGTGTTGAACCTCTTCCTGCCTGAGGGCCAAACGCAGCTTCAGAGAAGCTTTCGGACCAACATTTCATTGGTCAGTGGGACCTAATGTAAAGGGACCAGATAAACATTCCAAAAATATCAGCAAATTTTCACTTAAAACTCACTGCCAATAATTAAGCCTCAGGATAGACATTTCAACAATTAAAAATGGTGGTGAGGGAGAAACCACACTAAAGCCAGAAAGCCACCAAATGATCAGTAGTCAGGGGAAAGGGCAGAGCTAGGGGAAGGGGGCATGGCCTTCTGGTGAAGCCTGGAAGCCTGTAGAAGGACACCAGGAGAGCTGGATCTGATCTGCAAGCTGGGGTTACCTGCTCCTGCTTTGGGTTTGATCCAGAAAATAGCCAATTCTAATAGAGGAATGGGTACAGGTGAGCCACCTAACATGACTAAGCATGTGTGAGGTAATCCCAGGGCTATGTAGACTACCATTTGCCAAACACTGATGGCTTATGGCCACAGCTGGGTGCACATTTGGAAGACTTAAGATCCAGCTCTATGCATATACCAACATGTGCATTTTTATTTTTTTTAATTAAACTCATATTCTGCTATATTGGCCCAAGGGCTCTCCATACAAGGGGGAGATCCTAAGTGAATTAGTATCTCAGCTCACCTGGAGGAGTTCTGGCCAACTGAAGCATCAGTTAGCAGGGATCCCCACAACCTCTGAATGAGGACATACTTCCCCCCTAGTCTATGGGTCATATAAAATGTGGGGTGTATTCTACCCACATCTCAAGCCTTCAGAGAGGAATGGAGTAAAATCTAGATAAATGAGTCCAGTTTCAAAATCTATATACCACAATGTACATCTGCCAAACACATTCACCAATATTAGAAGACATCTTTTCAGACCTTCATTTTATTAGATATAACCATAATTCCAGCCACTTCTATGACTGTAGAAATAATTTTAGCCACCTTTTCTGTAGTTGTCATTCTGGAAGGATGATCATGCTGCAATTTATGTCATTTTTTTCCTTTTGTCTGATGGGATAATCTGATGGAGTCAAGGCATCTGTTGCTTATTGGCAAGGAGATGTTCATAATTCATCTCAGGTCAGTTGGCTTTATGTAATAGCCATACAGTAGTGAGGAGTTTTTGCAGGGGGATAGCTTGTTTTTGTGAAGGCACTGTCTAGTAGTGAGACGCATCTGGATTCATTGTTAGATGGCTTATGGACAAGGAGTTCCCAGACACTCATAATATGATGGATCGTTTCAGCACATTTATTGCACAGGTGACATACAATATGCTTCACTGACCGTCTGAGGTTGTTTTGGAATGATGCTTTGTTTTTACTGCCTAACCTTGAATAGTAAAAAAAGGGGAAAATTTTTCTTTGGACTTTTTCCTCTGATGTTTGATTAATGTTTCCATCAAAAGAAGCACATTATAAAATAATCCACTAGGGCAGTGGTGCACAATTTGAAAATTTGAATATTCCATATGAAGATCACTGCTGGAAAGAATAAAGGGAAAACAGCAAAAAAGGTGATATTTCCTATAGAGGAAATAGCAAGGAAATAGCAATCTACAACAGGATCACTGGAATTATATTATTGCTTTGCATGCTTCTTTATGTGCATGTTCACCTAAGGCAAAAATATCTAAAATATCTAAGACCAAAATAGTAAGATATCTCTCTATTTAGGGAGGAAATATTCTGAAGAGGAAAATAGGACTCTTCTGAAAAGGCCTATTGAAGTGTAGACAGTTTTTCCCATCATGCAGATATTTTGTAGAGAGAACTGCATGGACATGAAGGGATGGGCTAAGCAGATGTATTTCCATGGCCCTGCTTTGCACAGATTTTTATCTTCTTTAATATTACATCTGGCTCCAATTAAGTTAAGGAACAGGACAAGGCACTGACAGTTTGAAGGCTGGCACCATATGTGCAGGTGGAGCAGGTACGTAGGACTGGGAGGAGGGGCTTCTCCTGGATCCAGTCCTATCACCTGATGTCCAGGTGCCCTCGGTGGCACAGGATGTCTTTTCCCAACTTCAGGTACAATCATTCTTGACCAGGAATCAGCTGGAACTGGTGATCCAAATGCTAATAACCTTCTGATTCAATTGCTGTAATGCATAGTGCATGGAGTTGCCCTTAAAAATGACTCAGGCTTCGATTAGCACTGGTTCTGGATGCTAGAATTCCATCTGCAGTCGGATGGGGTTATATGACACCAATTCTTAGCAAGCTACATAGCAACATTTATTCTTGAGTCCAACTGAAAGTGTTGCTACTTACCTTTATAGCTTCAAATAATTTAGGACTCAAATACCTGAGGGACACATCTTCCTCCTATAACGACCTGCCTGTGTCCCAAGACCTTCAGAGGCAGCTTTTTTCTGGGTTCCTCTATTAGGGGAAATTCACTGTGTAGCAACACAGAGGATGGATTTCTCAGTGGTGGCACCCCATCTTTGAATGCCTCTCCAACAGAAGTTCGGTAGGGGCTATCATTCCAAGAAGATTAAAACTCATTTGCTTGGCCAGGGTTAAAGTTAAGGTTTTTAAATATTTTTTCTGTATGCTCTGCTATGCTGCTTTGATGCCTTTGATCATTTTTATTGGGTTGCTTTGCTGTGTTACTGAATTGTATTTCTGGCATGTCCTAGTCTTGTCATGCCTCTTCCATAGAACCAACACTGTTAGAATAAAGGTTGGTTCAAAAAACCTTTTTAATAAATAAATGAAAACAGGCCATGCATTGAGAAATTTGAGGACAAAACTGGCATTTCCTTTAAATATGTCTAGAAGCTGCTATGAAGGGCTTGGCTTTTACAATCCAAATTACTGTAGAATAAAAAAAGGAGAAAATGACAGCTGGTAGGCACATACTGCAAGCAGTGTCTGGTTTGTTTGTTTGTTTGTTTATTTAGAAAATTTCTATGCCGCCCCATTCGCCGAAGCCTCGGGGCAGCTCACAACATAAATCAATTAAAATAATATAAATTAACAATATAAAATAAGTCACCCTGGCCTGGTTTTGACCCTGTGAGTACTGTAACTGTGAGAGAGATACTAGAAACTACCTGCCTTATGAGTTTCAGGTGAGTAGTGCAGATTAAAAAACAACAACTGGCATTTATTTTTGGGTTCTCCTTTGTGCTGGTCAGTTGTGCTGTATTGTCCTCATTTTTCTCAAGGTTTTTAATTGTGATTGAAGGTAACCCTTCAGAACCAAAACATATATATCTAGATATGGTATAGCTAACAAAAATATAAGAATTGTTTTGTTTTGTTTTTTAATGGATGCAAGAAAAGCAAAAGGGCACAATCCTGTGCACATTTAGACAGAAAAAAGACAACTCCCAGCATACCCCAGCCTAACCTTTTATAGTTGCAGGCCTTTTCTCTGTCTAAATGTGTGCAGGATTGTGCCTTTAGTTTCCTGAGTGAAAAGTTTAAAGCACATTAGGCCCTCCATCCAAAAAAACCCCCCTATTTCTGTCTCAAGCCCTCTTTACCACATTTTTAAAGCTGGCCTTTCTTCATGAATTTATCCATTGCAATTGTCACTCGAGGTCTTTTTATCTACAGACTTTGGTGTGTTTTACACTGTCAAGAGATAAGTGCCCTTGCACGTTTAGATAGAGGACAAAAACAGTCCCTGCACAGGGCTCCGACATTATTGGGCTGCTTGTGTTGACAAGAGCAAGGTTCACACTGTTAAAATGGAGGCCTGGAATGTTCGCAGCTTCTCCTGTCAAGGGGGATTGTCTTCGCCTGTTCCTGTTTTCCTATCAAGGCCTCACACAGCGAGAGAGATAGGCAGCCGAATGCCCTTCATTTGGCATGAGGGATAGTAGTAGGCCAGTTGCTCTTGGTGAATAAGATAAATGGTCTTGTCCAGATCGGTAAACCCATCTGGCCGGCCTGTCATTTACTACTTGATTAGTTACAACAAGCACATGGATGAGCTGTGAGTAGGAGTTGTACCACTTAATTTGTTGGTCCAGTCAAGCTGGGAGACCACAGTGGATGCTGCAGTGGAGTGGACCCCTTTTACCGACACCACAGCTCATGGTGATAGAAGCAGTTCATTAACGTCATCTGCTTAATTTGGAAGAAGAGCAGTCAAATGACTCACTCAGTCCCAGGCTGTGGGATTGTCCCAATACTGTCCTTTTAAAATGCGTCTCTCTGTCCCTCCTCTAGCAAATGAAGGTGGCTTTGCTTTGTATATTTATTCTTGTTCCCTCACATATCTGAGCTGTAAAACTAAAATCGCCTACCCACAAGAGCTTATTAGGTTTAACAGGGTGATATATGATGATGCACTCATTTGATTACCATTTATTCTTAACTGTTTTCTTGCAATGACTTTTACTTTGACACAGTAGTGGAGAATGTTTAAATACTACAGCAAGAACGCAGAAATATTTAACACTTCAGGTTGGTCCAACAACAACAAATGATACAGGAGGAGGCGTTGGAAGGAGAACTGAGTCAGTTTGAAGGAGGGTTATACTTTAATCAGCAAGCAGTTTGATTCAGCATGAAGAAGCTGTCAGAAATGTAACCAGTGAATAAAACTTAATTGACTGGGAGTTGCCCTAGAACTGAAGAGCTAAAGGGAAGCACACTCAGGCCTTTGCCACTGGCTGGGGAACCAAAGGCTCCTGGAGGAGTGAACATCATGGTCAGGGGGAAGCAGCCTGATTTATCGATCTTTGAAAGAAACAATTTCAGGGTATTTGCATCCACTGCTACATAAAAGAATAGCCTGTTGGTTGTCCTAGGACTTCAGAGCTGAAGGGAAGCAAATTCTGGCCATGACCACCACACTCCGTGGGTTTGTGGCTTTGTGGGTCGAAGGTTATGTGTGCTTTTATAACTGACTGTAAGCCATCCCTGTCTTAAACTTTCAACATTCAGTCAAAAGGGACAATGCAAATCTTGACAAAGAAAAAATATCAGTGATCTCCTTGGCAGAACTCCGAGAAGAAGTAAATCAGCTGAATAGTAAATATCCAAAACCAGGTCTCCTGGGCTCTTTGTAAGTAAAGGTAAGATATACAAATGTACATAAAAATAGTCAGAATATAGGGTTGGGAAAGACTGTCTTTAACTGTGGAGTGTCACTGTAATCCATTGGAAGGATGCAGGGATGGATAAATAGATGAACGGGGGGGGGGGGGTGGAAATAATTTACAAACCACTTCTATAGTAAGTATGGGTGCAAAAAAACCAAACTGAAATTAAAACAAAGAAAATACAATCACCCAACTGAGTGGCAGTAAATACAATGCGACAAACAACCCAGTTTTAAATGACCAAGTAAACCGAAAAGCCTTAACGTGGTACAATGTCAGGGCTCAGCATACATCTACAAATAGGGCAACAAATTTGCAACAAATTGGCAATTTGTATGGCAACAAATACATGACAACAAATGCTCTCTTTCTTGTGGTCATATAATGGGCAGGTTCACAAGTCAAGCTAAGGCACCCTGTGGATCACAAATGGTGTGCTGACTATTTGCACCAGAACCCATGGTATGCCTGAGACATCTGGGCTCATCATGGGTCGTCTCCCCACACCACTCCTTCTCATAAGGGAACATGGGGGCTGAACGCGCCTTCTCTCACTGCAATCACTAGACCTGCTTTGTTCGCCATGTTTTTTTCCTCTTCCCCTCTTTTTTACTCCTGGGAATTACTTATGATAATCTAAGTGACAGTAACAAGGACCATCGTCAGTGCGTTGCTGCCCCCATTTTTTTTAAGTTACAAGAAAGTGGATATAAATAATAAATAATCTATTATTATTGATTTATTATTACTAATTACATGTGAAATAAATTATATAAGTTAATAAATAATAAAAACATTAGAATGAAATTAGTACAAGAAACTGGAGCAAATATTTTCATTAATCATTTAAGTCAGTGTTGCACATCTATGAAACTCACCATGAAGGAGCTGGCCTACTCACTACCCCTTTTCCAAGTAAAGATGACTTGCATCTTTCCTTTGACAGCTCACATTTTGACAGCTGTCAAGAGAATATGATGTAAAAAAATAGTCAATGCCCATGGCTGGAGCCTAGTGCTCTTTGATAGCAGCACCTTCCAGGATATTGACTGCTGAGGCTTTGTATCTCCACAAGTACACAGTGCCACACTTGTGCAAGAGTGACTTTTTTTTAAGGTACAAAAATATTCACGTAAATTTCTTGCACTGAGAAAAATAAATAAATATGTGGTATATCCATGACAGCCTTTCTACTTTGCCACTTAGGCACTTCTTCTTGATGTTGTTGATATAATTTATGTTAAGTAACTTAAATTAATAATAAGTTTAATAAATTGCTCCTTGGAGATAATGAAAAGTGATTGCTGGGAGAGCAGTGGGAGCTTAAAAGGAGGAAAAGTCACAGCAAGCAAAAGGTGACTTACGATCACATTGGGGAACACTCAATTAGTAAAGCTCATTGCACTGTGGGCATAGGAGGGGTGGCTGTCATTGGCAGTGACTGAGGTGAGTTTGGCAAGAGCTCAAGGTGTCTTTGCTCCTTTTGCCAAGTGGCTCACTTGCTGCTTCCAAGTATCCACAATGAGGTTTCTTGTCCCATTCGCATGGCAAAGCAGTGCATCCTGGGTACAACAATTCCAAGAATGAGGCAGGTTTGTCAAGGTGATTCTCCTGTGAGGAGGATTCCATGTTTGCACAACCCTTTCTGGCTAGTTGCAGTGGATTGTCATGTCAGGGCTACCCAGTTAATGCATTGCAGGACTTAAAAGAAGTATTGCCCCTGCATGTATTAGGTCATGGGCAGACAGCTATACAGAGAAATGTCCCTTCAGCTGTCTGGGTCCCAAGCCACTTCAGGCTTTAAAGTCAGCACTAGCACCTTGAACTGGAGTTCAGAAGCAAATAATTAGATAAAACTGGCATAGATTTTCCACTGACCTGATGCAATTAAACATAGATCACCAAAAAGAAGTTTTACATCATGTCCTTCCTCCACTTACCAGGATTTTTTAAAAATTTTAAAATGGATTGCCTGCGCAACCAATCAAACAATGTCTGGGCTTAGAGGGAATAAATTGAATAAAGGGCTCTCTAAAAGAGATGGCATGAACAGCGTCATGGCAACTGCTCAGTCATCAACAAAAACATTTGTAGGTTAAGGAATGACTAGCAAATATCCAAAATAAAGATCTCATTGACAAAACATACTTCCCGATCTAATGGGAAGCTAGTTATGTTACACTAGGGAAGATTTTCATTCTTCAGTAATATGGTTCAAACAGTACAAATGTTTTCAGTGGACAGATAACTATCCAACAGTTATAAAAATGAAAATGGCAAGTTGTGCAGCTTCCCTGCAGCCTCCTAAAAACAGCAAATTACACACCCAATAAATGTATCAACAGCCCGTGAAATTGACAGTCTGTAATGGAAAAAAGGGATTGTTTTGTTTGGAGAAAATGAGTTTAAAGTGCCTGGTGGTGAATACGAAAGGAGCAGTTAATATTCAAGGCACAAGATGAACTTTTGGTTTAAATGAAGCAACCCGAGTAATCCAGAGTGGGGTTGAGGAAGAATTCTGATTTTATATTCCCAAACGGTTTTTTTACACTGAATTGCCACTGAACTCCACCTTGACAACCATGTCAGGCAGATGTGGACAATGGTTCAGCTACGGCTGGATGCTGGAGCCAAATTTGGGGCTCCATAGCCCAGGGTGCTCCCAAATGGTGATCCAATGGCATCAGGACTGCAGAAGCACAGCCCATTTGACTCCTGTAGTCATGATGATTTGGCTTAGAATGCAGCATTGCACATGATTTTGTTATTCTTAGTCTAACGTATCAGGAATCTAAGACCAGCTGCAATGCATGGAATAGGAGTGGGCAGAGGGAAAGACATATGTTAGCTATATGCTAAATGATACACATGGTCTTCTAAAGTGGTCCCCCAAGACCATTTATTCCAGGGTATAAAATCACTAAGATATACCACTGAATTTGGAGGCAAAACATCCAAGGTGCAAAAAGACTCACAACATATTACAGGGACAGTACTGCACAAGCACTTGAGACCCACAGACAGCATTGAATTGAGTGCATCAAGAGAGTGCCATGGCCAGCCATGTTAGCCCTTCTAAGATAAAACAAAACATTAAAACTTGTATAATGAAAACACGACTTTGGAGAGGTGCAAGGGAGTGAGAAAGGTCTGGTAAGGAAAGATTCCTATATTTTGTACTTTATGCTGTTAAGTTTTGCTTTGGAAACATCCAGGGAGATTTGGTTATTAGGAAATACATAAATGTAATAAATAAAAATAAACATCAATGCAGCATATTAGTTCAGCTCTGCTTTGTCATCTTTTACCAGAACTGGATGTCCTCTTAGGATTCTGGGGAAAAAATTTTCCCTGCAGTGGGCAAAACTGAAAAAAGCCTGCATTAGAGGCATGGAACCAGCATTGACCATTCCCCCTGATGGAATTATCCAAGCAATTCTGTGGATTTGGGAGCAGGGTGGGGAGGGGTGAAATTTCCCAGTGAGGTTCTATGCAGCTTTACCTAGACAGAGCAATAATTTGCAAATAAAATGTTGAAGACAGAACTATCCATTCCAAGTCCTACAAGTCCTAGATGTCCTAAGAACAAAATCCTTCTGTGCTTATGGTTTGTTGATTTGACCCATTAGGAAATCTTTCACTTTTGCCAGAAGGAGAACTGATACTGACAGCGTTAGGCAGCTTTTAGCTGCTTAGCCTCGCTTCTTCAGTGAGTCATGAAAAATCACATCCTTTCCCATAAAGGCTGTGCTTCACTTCATGGCCTTCCAGATTTTGCCCTCCCATACTCTCTCACTATTGGCTGTACAGGTTAAAACTGATAGGTGCCCATCTCTACATTGTATGCATGAAGAAACAGTCACACGATGGGTGGGGTTCTGCTCCCTGCAGCAGGCGGTCGGTCCACCACCCCTAGCCCTGCACGTCTATGTGTTGGCACATTTATCTGAAGGGAAGAAGCCCACGCGTGGATGATTCCGGACACACAGGCTTTCATCTGATTGAAATTCCCGGTCGTACTTGGACCCAACTACATGGAGGTCTAGGCCTGGAGATCCATTTAGATGCAGGCTTCCTCTCTGTGTAGATGTCCAGGTACAGGCCAGTGGGATGCCCAATGTGGGCAGGGCCAGCCATGTGACCACACTTCCAGGAACAGACATTCATACTCATGACATGTGTAGAAAGCTCCTACAATCAGAAAACTAGCAGATACTCAAGTGTGTCTCTTGCTAATTCAACAATAGATGGGTGGGTGGCAGCCCAGTGGGAATGCTGAGCCTCCTGGAAAGTGTCCCTTTTGAGGCTGCATTGGGTGGTTGTGCTGGTGCCTCCTTTACAGATATAGAGCACCGTCATCAACTGAAAGAGCCTTCAGTATCCCCGAGTCCGCACCTCTGAATTGCATTCTTTGTGGGTTCATCAGACCCCATTTTAGGGCTTCAGGAAAGCTGGGAAGACCCATTGTCTATCGTTGGCCTTTCTGTATGTTCTTGAGTGGCTGATTTTATTGGTGACTTCTCTTTTTATTGTATTTTCATCAGATGGCTCTATTTTATTTCACTTTTAATGAAGATGTATATGCTGAACTTTACTGTATCTGTTTTATATGGTCTTTGTTGTTTATATCACACTGCAAGGAGTGTATTGTTTTTTCTTACATAATAATTATACATAAAATAACATACACTGAAAGAAGCATCATCACTGAAAGTTTGTGCCTTCCTGCACAAAGGTTCTCAGGCAGGCCAGGGGCAAATGCCATTTACATTCCAGGATAGCCTTCCTCTATCTAGTGTTCTCCAGTTGTGGTGGACTGCAGCTCCCATGTTCCCAATGGCTATGTGACTGTAAATGATAGAAGTTGCAGGCCAATACATCCAGAGGGCACTGGTTCGGCAAAATACTCTGCAAGGGCATATCCAACAGCACGGAATATCCTGAAACCATGTAACGTGCAAAAGCATTTAGAAGGCTATTCTGACTGTGAGCCTTACTCAAGTTTCTTGACTTAAACAAAAAGGTTTTTCTCATAAGCAAAAGAAGGACTAAAGCTCTTCTCCTGGCCATATTTCAAAAAAGACCAGCTACTGCTAAGTAAATAAATGTGTGCAGCAGATACAATAAACATTTTTTTCTGTTCTGAAATCAGATCTGCAGATCCCTTTTGTGCTCTGCACTCTGTAATTACAGGATATGTTAAATTTTCTTTATAGCTAGCCTTGATGGCTGTTAAGTGACCGCACCGCCCAGTACAGCACCCCCTCTCTGGTCTGCTACCATTCGTAATGAAAAACAGATGTTTCCTTTGAGCTAATAATCAATACAGCACTCGTCCCAAGTCAAGTAGGGCTAAACATTTGCTTAGAGAAGCCATGTAAAAAGCTGCGATAAGCAAAGGCTCTTCGCAGAGTGTTTCTTTGGACACTGCTCAAGCATGAGATAAACCATTCAAATTCCACAGAACAAATGGGAAAGGTGGGGGGTAGGGTTGATCTCAGCCTTAAAAATGAAACTGACACAGCCAAAATAAATGTCATTCCTACCACCGTCCAGAACCATCTCCCATCTTCTTTGTCTCTAATGAGCTCTATGACGTGGCATTGACAAATAAGCCAAATTTGATTTCATCAAGGCTATCTGAATGTCCCTGCAAAGCTTGTTCTGACATGTGTCCATATCAAGCTATAGGGGCTTTTTCCACCCATGAAGCTCCATATGTATTTTTATTTAATTAATTACATTCCTATGCTGCCCAGTAGTCAAAGTTGTTTTTCAAATGTGCACATTTTTTAGAACATGCATGCTTATCTCATTGGTTAAAGTGCATTGGTGCACATTTTTGCAAAGCATGCAATATTTTTGTGCATTTTTTTGTGGGACAATGCATCACCAATACAGAAACGTATGGATTTTGAGCACTAATTCGATTTAGACTTCATTCAGATCCAGAAGTTGCAAATTAGGTAAATTTTGGTCAGAAATGAACTAAAATGAATTTCTCCTGCATCATAGAAACATAGAGAGTCAGAAGGGGCCTCCTGGGCCATCTAGTCTGACCGCTCACGACAGCTCTGCTCACAACATGCCCACCATGTGCATGTCCAGCCTATCTTTGAACACCCTCACTGATGGGGCCTCAGCCACCTCCCGTGGAAGCCCATTCCATACCCTCGGGGTCCTAACTGTCAGGAAGTGCTTCCTGGCATCCAAATTGAACCTTGGTTCCTCGAGCTTGGCTCTGTTGGAGCACGTCCTGTATCCTTACTGATAGCTTTCTCCTTAAAAGCATATGGGCTGCAGGAAGTGAAGGAGGTGGCTGTTCCTTTTCACAATGAATAAACTGGATGCAGCAATGTACGATTGCTATGTTGCAGCCACGAAATGATTCAAGTCTATTTTTTAAAATGATCAGCGAAGACTTGTGATGTCTTTGGCAGCAAATGGATCCTCTGAATACTTTGATTGCTTTTCAGGTGGGAACTGGGGCCGCATTTGTATTTGTCATTCTACCAGTTCATGCAGCATTCCACAATTCAGTGCCCTCCAGATGTTTTGGACTTTAACTCCCACCAGCTCAAGTCAGCATGGCCAATGTCCAGGAACACTGAGTGTTATGATTTAAAACATCTAGAAGGTATCAATCTGAAGAAGGCTGGGTTAATATGTCACTTTTGTGGAGCATTATGAATTCTGGAAATGAATAATCCATGATTCAGCTCAGGAGTGTCATCATAGCTGTATAGGGTTCAACTTATTTTCTTTTTTATTCATTTAAATGTCTAGTCCCAGGAGTGAGATATGATCTTTTCAATGATCCAGATATCTGAACTTTTAAACTATGCTAAAAACAAAAAACAAAAAACCACTCCAGTCATCTATATTGGCCATTCTTCCTATTGTTGAGGTAAATTAAGAACTGACAGGAACTTAGAAATAAAATTGAACTGGCAAGCATTTCAACTTTCCTGGACACTCGATTAGAGACCTCAAGAGTGGTTTTCTCCAGAACTTCCATCCTGATGAGTAAATAGAATGTGAGGTGGCAGAATAAAAATTCATGCCAAAATTTGATTGTTCAAGTGGGACTTAAATGGAATGGTTTCTGTTGTTATTAAGCATGATTTTATTTTATTTCCCACCTTCCCTTCAAGGAACTCAAGGTGGCTTCTATGTTCTCCCCTTCTCATTCTATCCTCACCGAAAAACAATGGGAGGTGGGTTAACCTTTTCATTTTCCCACTATTTTAATGTTTAGTTTGTTTTAAGTGGAGTTTTTATCTTGATTGCTTGTTGTTTTGCTATTTTATTGTTCTTTGTTGTAAGCCATCCCAAGATGTCCAAGTGGTGGACAGGTTATGAAAGTTTTAAATAAATAAACCAGAGAGCCACTGACCAGCTCAAGGTCACCCAGTGAACATCATGACTGAGTGAACCTGGGACTCCACAGCCCTACCTTGACACAGTAACTGCTGCACTGTTCTGGTTCATAGAGTGTCTTCTTGCTCTCCCTTGATTCTAGTACAGCTTATTGCCCCCGGACCTTTTTAAAAAGTATGAATTATGGTGAGAAAGCATTTGAATTTCTGTCTTGCACTATTTCAGGCATGTTGGACCTCAGGCTCAGAGGATAAATCCAGCCTTCCTGGAGCTTCAGTCTGAGTTCCCCAGATGGACATACCCCCTCTCCGCAATCACCAGTTATTCCCCCACATCCCAGTTATTTGGTGGTTTCCTGGCTTTTGTGCAGTTTTCCCTGTTAGGCTTAGTTACTAGCAGTAAGAGCTGCAATCTAAAATATTCCAGTGGGCTTTTTGTTATTTGCCCCTGCCCCTTTCACCTTTGGGCCTGCTCACCACCAGAATGTGACACACAGAGAGACTTTCTCCAAAATTGAATACAGCACTTGCACTGAAAGAGGTTTAGCACTCCTGATTAAATGGAAAAACAACAAATTCCCCCATAGTGATGAAAAATGTGACCTGCATGTCTAGTCATTACAATGTCATGATGTTAAATACTGAGGGGTAACTTTGAGGCCCCTGTTCTCCTTTCTTATGATTCTTTATCTTTAAAGCAGACTCGGATTGAACATCCTCGCAAACTGCCCTTTGTAAAGTAGAAAGCAAAGGGGAAGCAGGCCAATGAGGGATCCAGCTCAGTACTCAGGATTACTTCAAAACCCTTTATAGCCCTTTTGGTACATAAAGATCTCAATGAACACAATGAGACAAGTGAGGGCAAGAGTGGGCAGGCAAAGGTGTTCATGGGGAGAGGGGGAAAAGAAACACTGAAAAAAGGAAGGAGAGTGCCAATGGTGCCAAAAGTGTTCTTGAGGTGTCAGTAGCTTTGGCCTAATCACAGATATTTTGAGAAATCCAGATGGGCCTGGATGTATTGTGTTCTTTATGCAGCCTCCTGAGCAAAAGAGAATAGCTCAGTAGAACGCCCTTCCCAGAGAAGCTCACCAGGTACTCATTTTGATGTAATTTTGTCACAAAAGACCTTTGAATTTTCTTGGACTTAAAATCTTTGGACCATTGTGTTTATGCTGCAATTGTGGTATTTAAATGTTTTTGTTTTAATTTGTTTTCTTGTTGGTGTAACCTCTTGTAAGCCACTCTGGGAATCTGTTAAACAGGAGTAGAAGTAGGCAGTGTAACATCTGCAAGAACCAGTGCAGGGCCAGGTATATTTCCTGGCACTCACCAAATTGCATTCACCTACTCCTTCCACTTAAAAAAAACCATATTTTCCTACCAACAGCTGAGTTCACTGCTAAATAAGTTCCTGTTGACATAGAAACTGTAACTTGAAAGGACTTCTTCAGTGTTCTGGGGTTCAGGCTCACTCTCCCTATCAGACTTTGGGGGACATTCCTTGTATGCTTCTCATGGTAACCATTTTTTGATGGTGCTTACTCAGGATTGTTTCTGAAATTGGCAAGCATGCCCATGGCCTCGCCTATCCCAGCTAGAAATCAAATAAATCAAGCAATCCTTAAGTAAGTATTCTCCACTTTGACCTCAGCTACTTTTGTCTGGAGTATCTCATTTTCTTAGAGAATGTGTACACATGTGGATGTATATTTCTGTATTTCTTTTTTCTTCATTGTCCCTTCTGTTACCAGTGTTCAAGTGTGCAAATAGGTTATGTAGCCAAAATGGTACCAGCCACACACGAGGAAGGATATCAGGAAGTTTGAAGGAATCCCAAGGTTTACAAATGTACCAAAAATGTTTTTAAAATGGCCAGGAGAGGAGCTCCAGAACAGTCCAGTCCTTGGTGTTCAGCATGCTCAGTGGTCTCAGAATGCTGACTGACTGTTGGGAAAGAGCCAGGTGGAACACAGTAACTGGAATCTGGAACAGCAGCACTGCATCGCATAAAGGTTTGTCTCAAAATATGAGACACGTTTAAGACATTTTACCTTCCTGTGTAATAAACTCTTCTAGCCCATATTTAATAATGAAAAAAACCTTTTTACCAGAAACTGTGGTATAATCCATTGTACAGGTACTACAATGCAGCCAAGGGCAAAGCTGATCAGAACAGAGGACAAGAAGATAATGCATTTACACAGAGATGCAATTGTTTCTAGGTTTAGTGACACTCCAAAGGATGGAATACATGAACAGTCTTTATTAGAATGATCAACCATTCTTGCTAGGAGAATGCAGAATGTGTTCATCTATCATAAGAGACTAGGGGAAGTTGAAGGCACAAGAAGAAGAGGAAGACAGAATATGAGGTGGATCAGCTCCCCACAGGAAGTCACAGCCCTGAGTTTTTGAGAACTGAGCAGAGCTGTAAAGGACAAGACATTGTGCAGGGTGTTCATTCATAGGGTCCATGAATACTGCCCACATGCCAAGTTGTGAAAGCTCTCTGAGATGAATATCCTCTTTACTGGTTCTTTTTCAGAAAAAAAGGGAAAATCCAAGTGGTCCTCATTGACCAGATTCTGGTCATTTGTGAATCTACTTCTGCTGAAGTAATCTAAGCCATTCCTGCAAATAAGGAATGTAAGGAAATATAAAACAGGAAATGGATTCTGGTCCCTAACCTCTTATGAATGTGAAAGTTGCCAACTGAAGATAATAATGGTTGTTGGACAAAGATTACAGGAAACAGCAGTAACTATGCGAAGATATTGGCATAGTTACTACTGCAGTAAATTTCCCAAACCATCAATGGGAAAAAATCAAAATTTTGCAGCCAAACTAAGTGAGCCAAATGTAAACAGTTTGTGTCCTGATTCCTCTTTCCCAATGCAAGCAGACAGTAAGAGATGCAAAGCAAAGCATTTTGGGGAGCATATTTCAAATAACATCAAGGCCAACAAAAAGAATTCTTTAGATATACCAGAAGCAGAGAGAGAATGAGAGAGAGAGAGAGAGAGAAAGGCAGTTGGAACATGGAAGTTAATACAGTTAAAAGAGTACTAAAGGAGGACCAGGAGATTGTAGGGAAGCGGAATAAATTCTTTTTGTCTGTCTTCATTACAGAAGATACAGGACAGGAAACTGTCCCCAAAAAGCCTGGAATTTATGTATAAAACTTATGCATTTATTTTTACATGTTCATACATCAGCCACCTTCAAAGTTATCTCCATTTGATGCAATACACCTATCGAGACATTTTTTCCACTGCTCAAAAAAGGTTTTGAACTTGACAATTTTGACGCCTTTTAGTGCTTCTGCCATTTTTTGTTTCACGTCTTCCACATTGGCAAAACGTTTTTCTTTTTTCATCCAGGGAAACGAAAGTCACACTGGGTGAAATCAGGTGAAATGGGAGGGTGGGACACAAGGGGTATGCCATTTTTGGTCAAAAACTGCTGAACGCTCAGATGAACAAAATTTCACTGCCACACGTTGTTCATGTAAATCAGCCATCACGAAATAGGCAAACACATTGAAGAATCTCCAAAATAAACTCACTGAAGCCAAACACAGCCTCTCACAACAACCCAGCTGGGTATACTGATGCCAATGGGTTCCTAGAACACTTGCCTTGCAGGGGAAACCTATACTATGGGGCCCACCCTCCTGAAGAAAATTCCTGGTTTTTTGGATCCCCCCTTGTATATATTCAGAAAGGATGTCTGAGGAACTTGGGCAAATAGTAATGACAAAATATGAAATTCTCACCCTTAATGATTAGCTGAGTTTTTAATGAAAATATGTAGCATGCCCCTATCATCCTCTGTACCAGAGGACTGGAGATAGGCCAATGTAACACCAGTTTCTAAAAAGCGATCCAGGGAGTCCGTGTGGGAAATTACAAGCCAGTTAGCTTAACATCTGCTGCAAGTAAATGGGTTAAAAGCATAATTAAAGCATCTATTATATAACTAAACTAAAGATTAGAGCAGCTGAATTTTTTTAGCCTCGAAAAAAGGCAAGTGTGAGAAGACATTATAGAGGCATGCAGAACTATGTGCAGTTTGAAGAAAATGAACAGAGAGACATTTTTCTCACTTTCCTATAAGTCCTAGGATGCATGTCATCCCATAAAGCTGATTGGTGAGAAATTCAGGAAATAAAAAGAAGTACTTCTTCACACTGTGCATAATTGGATCATGGATTTCACTTCCACAAGCTGTAATAATGGCCACCAATTTGGCTTTAAAGGGACATTGGCCAAATTCATGGAGAAGAAGGCTACTACTTCTGATGGTTATAGGGTACCTCCAGTAGTCAAAGGCAGTATCTCCCATTTAGAGCAGTTGGTCAGGAACGTAGGCAGGCAGGTCCTGTTGCGGTCATATCTTGCTTCTCAGATCCTGTGGGAAGCTGCTTGGCCACTGTATGAACAGAATGTTGGATTAGACAGACCCATGGTCTGATCCAGCATTATTGTTCTTATGGTATTTTCTTCTTTAGGGTTTTTTCTGTTCAGAATTGAAACATTATGGCATGGCTGAAATGTGGATGAAGTACTATAAAAGGGCTGGCAAAGTGACAAAGATGCAGGGAAACCAGGTTTGCACTGTGAGAGACTCTTACACTTGGCAAAGAGTAAGAGACCCTTAGCAAAGATGTTATTTAATCATTGCGAATACGAGATGCCACCATGGAGAACACCCTTTCTTGCTTAACCCTAGGAAGAAATGACCTTAATAGCCTGCCTGCCTTCCTACCTACCTAACTTAGTAATTGGAAGAAATAATGGGTTGGGGACCTCAGAAGATAAATTAAGAAATGAAACATGCATGTAGGCAATATGAAATACACTGGAGAGGAGAAAACAAGCCAATAAATATGATTTTCTCCAGAACCCCACAGTTTGTTCAAAGACCTGACTGAATGTTTCTCTAAGCTTGATGGAATAAAAATGGCCAATAAAATTCTTCTGTGTTTCTTTTCTTTTATTTATGTCTTTTCTTTTCTTTTTGATCTGTTGTTATAGTCTTTTTTACTTGTTTTTAATTGTAAAGTATTTTAAGCAGTAACAGAAAAGTGGAGCAGAAGTACTTTCACTGTCGAGGGATACTGAGTTGAATTCAGTAGCACCCTGTCTAACTAATGAATTTCAAACATAGTACAAGCTCCCATAAGGTTCCAACCTACATCTTTAGATGCTTCCATAAGGTTCCAACCTACTTCTTTAGAAAAGCTGCTTGCACATACCACATCAGTTTTTATTATGTGTTTTATTTTTGTACCCTACCTTGTGAGAGCAGCTGCCCTGAAACATAGTAAGAAATATTTAGAAGTCATCAATCAGTAAATGTAATACTAAGCTGCAGACCCTCTTGCAGCTTGAGGACCGAATTTAATTTCAGAGAAGCTCTCGGGGTCACATTCCAGTGGTGGGTAAAGGCAAAGGCAAAAGGAATAGAGCCAAAATACCCCCGAATACCAGCATAGTTTAACAAAAAGCTCCTATTGCCAGTGGCTGTCCCTCGGAGAAGCATTTCAAGCTTTTAAAATGCACAAATGCCGGGTAACCACCAAAGGATCTGTGGCACAGAAAGGGGTGCAGATTGGGGCTCCTGGTGGGCTGGTTGAGCCCACAGGCCTGAGGTTAAATGTTCCTTGTCATTTGCCAAGCTAGCACTCATCCGCTCACTTGTCCTCTTTTCCTGGTTCCTTGTAACGCCATCACAGCAGTGAAAAAAAGCCAGATCAGTTGCCGGGCATGGTGGGAGGGAGTGTTCAGGTGGGGGGGCAAGTAGGCTCAGCAATGGCTGCTTGTCCCCCTCGACCCTGCCTCTCTGGGCCCAATGGAAGTGAAAAGGATGAGCAGTCGCCGTGAGGCACCACCATCCCATGGGGTCAACAGGTGGGAGAAAGCAGGTAAATCATCAGGTGAACTAATTCTCCTCCTCACCAATCCTAGCGGACTCCAGAAGGAGAGGGCATGAGAGAAGCACACCCTGGTGGCAGGCAAGGAGGTCTGCAGCGGCCACCATCTGGCAGCAATTGTGGGGTTTGGATAGCTGGTGGACATGCTTCCAACTCCCCTGAGTTCATCCTTCTTCTTTGGGTGCATGTCTGAGCATCCTCATAAAACTAACGAAGGAAAGTAAGAGATTGTGGTGTTTCTGGTTGCCAGTGGGCTCCCTTGGATATCACACATATTTTGGGATATCACACAAGCCAAGCCATGCTAACCATCTTTTCTGGGATGAACATGGCTTATATTTTTTTTTTCAAATATTCAGCTGCCCAATGATGAATCCTCTTGAGTTTGGAGACCTCGGGGGACAAAAGCCCAAATGTATTAAATTGCTTTTTGGTTCAAAATGCATTGACAAGAGCTAATAACACTGGCATGTGTCAGAAGCATCCATCTTAATTGGATTTCTAAAGCCAAACCTGAACATATTCAGTAAAACCTGCCTCCTGCACTTTATTTCTTCTGAAATAAGATTAAAGTTCTAATCTGCATGAAGACAGTGCTTGTGTCCAGAGTTGGAGATTTCTTACTAGGCAAATGTCTCCTTAAACCCTGTTCTTGTGAAATGTTCTGACCTGTGCAGAGTGATCCCAGTTCTTGTAGTCTGTGCAGACCCCACCCCTTATATGCATGTGGGGCGAGGGGAGAGGAAGAAAAAGATCTAAGGGAACATATTGTACACAGACCTATTCTTAGAGCAGCATAACGTAGCTTTCTAGAGAAAACACCTAAAAATAAGCTGGTTTTAGGATTACTGCACATAACAGATTTAACAGCAAATATGTCATTTTTAATATAATTCTTCATTGGTATTGCCTTTTAATACATTTGTTTTTAATACCTACTGAGTCGATAATGAAAGAAGATTTTAACTTTAAGCATTTGATAATTATTATTTCTTTTCTGGAGGTTTTCTGGGAGTTTCCAAGAAATCTGGCTTACAGGATGCAAATAACCAGAAGAATGCAATAGTCTGTTTTGAATAGGGTCATGCGATTACTCACACTGCTGGTAAATGTCCCGTGAAAAAGCACATGCTATCTTCCCTTTCCATTACACCTTAAACTTTCACAAGGATATTAATATACATCAGATAAAATACAAGCTAAAGAGGTCTTAGATACAAAGTTTGCAAGATTTCTGAAAGCCCAGCTGATCTGAAGTCAGCAAAGCTTTCCTCAGAGAACAACCAAGCAAGAGGAAAAATGAACCAGGTGACTTAAACATCTGTACATATAAATTAGCATTGACTACCTAACTACCTGAGCTCCAGCCTCAGAAGCTCCTCTCAAAGCCACACCCCAGCCCAAGCACACGCCAGGTGTGCTGCTGGGCCCCTGTGGCTGTGTTGGGAAGTAGCACAGGCAACCTCCAACATCACCGGACACAGTGAAAGAGGAGGGAGTACATATATTGCATATAGCATTGTTTTTTGTGTTCAAGGCTTAGGAGGCTAAGCAGTCACTTTGGGGGCAAAGGAGAGAGAAGGTGCTAAAAATCTAGGACAATGATGAGGAACACCCACAAGAGCACTTCTAGGAAAAGGGATTTCTAAACCAAAGTGGAGTATCTCTGAGCAAACCATGGATTGTCTTGGCTTGTTCCCCTATTGATACATTGTCCATGAATGCTGTACTGTTTGTTTATAGGCAAGACCCCATTGTGTTTGCTCTAGTACTGAACTGTGTCACTACTCATTTTCAATAGCTCAATCAGTGTTTTAGTACTGAATGAGTATGTTAGCCATTTTTGTTTAGATATATTTATAGACTGTAGCATGTGAACTGCCAGAAAATTTATCATTGTTTCCTCAACATCTTTGTCTTTTGCTGCGCTATTTGTTTTGTGTGCTGTTAAGTCACTTCAGGCTTCCGTTTGGAGGAAAACATAGGATACAATTAGCTGATGTTTTTGATGAATGTTCTTGCTGTTATTTATATTGCTGTTGGGATGTTGGAGACATGACCTAGCAAAAACTTTGGAAGGTTAGCATATTACCCATACTTTGGACCGCACATGGAAAAAAGACTTATTTCCCACAATGTTTATTCAGAAATATCTCAGTAATGGCTTCTGTATATCAAATATGAAAAATATAAGGGTGACAGCCAAGATCCAAATGCAAAATTTTCCATCTCCCAGTTTGTTCTCTTCACTAGTACACTGTTTATTTGTTTGTTTACATGTCCCACTTTTTAATTTTTTTAAAGAACTCCTGGCTTACATTATTCTCCTCTTGCTGCTCTCAATCTTATCCCTTTGATGTATTTTGGACTGAAAGTCTGTGACTGGTTCAGAGTTACCCATTTGGCTCCACAGCTGAACAGGCACTAGAACCCAGATCACCCGAGTCCCAGTCCCAGGTTCTTAACCACTACACTACATTGGCTCTCATTAGCCTACTGTAGGTCATTCTGGGCTCATCCAGACATTACTTTAAATTTGCATCTGGCATCCTTGTCTTTCTTTTCATGTTTTCTGTTTTCTGCAGTGATAATGCAGCCCCAGTTCAGATCTTAAAAGCATCCCCAGTCCTCACACTAGAGTCCCAATCCAGAGTGGGTGCATGACTCCTGTCCTAGAGGGGAAAATGGGATGCGGAAGATGTAGCTGCTAGAAAATTATTTTAAGCAGTGCCTATTTTGACCCTCTGACACCCACCCATTGGAATAAGCCTTGGAGACTGAAGTTGCCTGTTTCTCTCACACTGGGACTGTGGAGACCTACTGTGGAGACCTCACAGCACTACTAAGATAAAAGGCAAGCTTGGCATAAGTTTCTCACCTTTGGAATTCTTTTATTGAAGCCTGCTGAGGTGATGTTAATTGGTTTTATTTGACTAGAAGTTTAATTAAGCAGTATTGATGGGACCAAATGAATGCGCTTAAATGTCAAGAGCTGCATTTTCTGAAGAACAGCAGCATCAGAAGGGGGGATTTTCCCTGGAAAAGTGGCAGAAGGTTTGGACCCATTAGCTTTTTGCTATCCTCAGATGTACTACTGTAACTCCCCTCCATATGTTCCACCATGAGAGTGCAGAACTGGGACTTGGGAGACCTGGACTCTAGTCCCCACTCAGCCATGGAGCCAACTGGGTGACTTTGGGCCAGTCACAGACTCTCAGCCCAACCTGCCTCACCTGGTTGCTGTTGTGAAGATAAGACTGAGAGGAGAAGGAGAATTATGTAATCCATCCTGAGTTCCTTGGAAAGAAAAGAAGCAGGATATAAATATAATGAAATAAAAAGAATAAATTGGGAACTCCAACCCCCTTGTACCCTCCCTCTCCACTGAAAACCACCCTTCCTGGAATTGTTTCCCCCAAGAACAGGAGCACAGGACAATTTTGGAGTGTGGGGCTGAACTGTCCTCTTGCTGGGCCCTCTGCAGGCCAGATGATGTCAGTCATTGCCCTGTTCCTCTTGCCCCTCTCTGCACACGGACAGGCATTGAGACCTGTGCCTCAGTCAGCCTAAAGAACAGAAATGAGCTGGCCCTGGGAAGAACAGCTGCTACTCCTGGAACTGGGGGAGCCCCTGGTTTGCACAATGCACACTCTCCACCCAGAATGCAAAAGGACTCACCAGGCTATTCCTCCCGGCACTGGCTGAGTCCCCCCACACCACCTGCATCCCCCATTATCTCTGATCTGAGGATGGAGAAGACAGAGGAGATTCCTTGGTAGGGACTCAGTGGAGCCGAAAAAGGCGCTGTAGAGAAGTAAACGCTGGGGTATAAATAAGTATATTTGCATTTAGCATGCAATGGAAGGTGTTCATTTTATTTTATATATTTATGTCTTAATTTATGAGGCATTTAAAAATATCACTTTCAACAAATAATAAATATGCCTATGTTGAATATGCATGCTCGACATTTATTAGGCAGCAAGCACAAATTATCAGATCTCTATGGTCACCCCACCCCGAAAAGATAGCCTGTTACCCTTTTTTGACTGACTTTAAATGAGCCCTAGTCACTGCTTTGCCTCGAAAGATGGTATTCACATATTTGGAATCAATAGGGGTGCAGTTTCATGGCTGGTGGCTCTAGTCAGCCATAGGAAAAGCCAGCGTGTCCAGTGGGACCTCGGAAAAGCCTTCAGAGCTGCAGTGGGAACTCCACCTTCCGGGGACTCGCTTCCACCCTCCCACCAGTGTGATTCCTTCTTTGCCAGCTGGAGCACCAGTGCCAGAAGGCCATCCTCAGGACAGGTGCTGCAGGGGGTGCTGCAAGGGGTGGGGAGCAGGAGAGAGAGAGACGCTGCTGACTTCCACCAAATTCGTGCACTGCCTGAGCCCCTCCTCTTCACAAGGGGGGGGGGGCGGCGTTCAGATGACCAAAATCAGCCATCTCAAGGGTAAGGCGAACCCAAAGGCAGTCCTCCAATATAAAGGGTCAGCCATGTAGGATTGCTGCATAAATGCTGCCACTTGGGAAAAAATAGGAGTGTATCCTATTTATGCATTCCACATCTAGCTTGGAATGTAACCGCTTTTCACATGAAAGAGTTCATAAGAAAACCTTTGGCACAAGTCTTTGGGGCACCTGATGGAGTTCTGGAAATGGTAAAGTTATTTACTGGGAAGAATCTTGTTTCATTTTGAACTTTATCTGTAGACTAAAGCATGACACATTTAGGGATCTGGGGCATGTAATAGGAAAGAACACAGTGGGGGAACTGGGAGAGGCATACAAAATAACGCCACAGATATGCAACAGATTGCTGTAGTTGCAGTGGTGGAGGGGGGAGGTAAATCTCCCCATGAATACAACCAGCTGGATGTCTAAATGCTTCGTAAAATTTTATAGTGAAATGCACAGATGATGAGTCCATCTGCAAAACATCAGGAGTGTTTATCATGATCTCCCAGAGAGTTCTGGGTGTGTTCCCCTTTGACACTATTTATGCAGGCTTAGCTTAATATGAGTTCAAAGGAGATGCTAGAATTGTTTCAAGGTGCACTGGGGGGCGGGGGGGGGGGGGAGATTGAGAGAGAGAGAGAGCACCAACATGCATGTACATGGTTTAGGAGTGCTTTTTCTGGCTTGCAAGAGCATCGCTGAAAATAAGTTCATACAAATTAAAAAGAGGCGGCATTACAAGATTTCAAACATTTTCAAAATAAACTGAAATATACTTTATTTTACTGTGTTCTTTATTATTAAAAAACCCTTCAATTTCAGCACAGGTTTTTTTCCTGTCTTGGTTTTCATTTTAATTTATCTTTGTATTTTAGAGCTCAGCACTCATTTCTGCCTGGTACTGAGTTCTTGAGCGGTTATTTTTCTGTTCTCTGGAAAATAAGTGTATTTTGACTGGCCATGCTCACTGTGGCAGCCATTTCATGAATGGGCAAGTCCTCCTCTCCAGGGTAGCCATTTCTGTGAGAGCATCCGTGACTCTCAAAATTCCAAATGTGCCCACCTGCCCAAAAGGGTTGGAGACCAAGAGTTAGAGTTACAGTTGACTTTTGATAGCTAATGTAGCCAAATCATGGTTTCTGGAACATTAGAAGATACCTGTATGCTGATGGGAGCAATAATCTATAAAGTCTTTAGGAAACAGAGCCAAAGTGGCCGGAAAACTCCTCCAAATTCATCCACTGTGGACTGAGCGTATTCAGTGGCCAGAGAAAGTTTACGGAAAAGGAAAAACTCGATGGAAAGGGAATTAGAATGGACTGTCCTGCTGTGTTTTGTCACAAGTGTCACTCATATTCCCTCTAAGCATAGAACTTCTACTTACTTGTTATGGCCAGTAGCCTCTGACAGTTCTTCATGAATTTCAGAGCTATCTAAAAGCCAGTCACCAGCAGTGTGTCCTGTTGCGATGAATTCTCTACGTTATTTGTGAGAAGAAAAACGTTCTTGTACTTACTCTGCTTCTACAGCAAATTGATTAAGTAAATGCTCTCTAATGCTAGGATTTTAAAAGGAAGAAATCCTTATTATTTATGTCATGCTATCAGTGTATTCTCACTGGAGAAGACCCAGTGGAGAATAGGAGAAAAGGAGAAGGGGACAGCAGAGGATGAGGTGGCTAGATGGAGTCACTTGTGTGGGCTTGGTTGGACTCCAAAGGATGGTGGAGGACAGGGGAGCCGGGAGGAATGTTGTCCATGGGATCATGACTTCGTGACTAAATGACAATCAGTGTATCCAGTTGCTTACAGAGTTACATAAGGCAGTAAAGTAGACAGCTCTTCATTTCAACCTAGTAATAGAAAAAGCAATAAGAGGAAAGACAGGACAATGGAATGAAGGGAAGAATATGGCCAGATACAGACTGCTTAAATGTCCTGGTTTAGCATACCAGGAAGTGAGCATCAGCTCTCAGGCATTCTGCTTTCAGTTTTGATTCCTTGTTGCAAACTGCAGTCTTCTGCTAGGTTGTCTGTGGACTGATGAAAAAGAGGAGAAAACAGATTTGCAAAACATGAGCATGTGCTGATTCAGAAACAATTACTGTAATTTAAATTAAAAATAAATAAATGCATGTGACCATAGTAGAGAGTGATTGGGGGATTAGGTTGCCTGCTCATTCAGCAGCTCTCCAGATACCAGCTTATGATGGACAATGTGAAGGACCCTTCAACTCATGGGTCTGCAACTTTAAGCAGACTTTGGACTAGATAGTCCTTCAATAGAGGACCTCCTGAAATACAGGATTGTTCTCTGCACCACTCTGGTGTTTGGCTTTTTCTGACTAGTGCTGCATTGGCTGTGTGGCCTCCACTTACTTATTTATTTTATTGCATTTGTATGCCACCCCCTAACCCAAGGGCTCTCTGGGTGGCTCACAAGAAATGCAACTTAACATAAATACAATAAATAAATTGCAGCTAAAAACCACATAAAATCCAAGTAATATAATGTGCAAAAACAGGAGGACAAGAAACAATAATATAAGCAACAATAAAACCAGGAGCAAAAACCAAATAAAAGCATTAAAAGAATTAAAAGGTCTTTATTTGGCAATGGAAACAAAGTAATGAAGGTACTAGTCGCACCTCTTTTGGAAGAGAATTCCAAAGATGAGGAGGAATAACAAAGATCCTTTTTCTGGCTAATTCCCCCCTTACTTCAGTTGAGGGGGATCCACAAAGGAGAGCCTCCATTGATGATCTGAGTGGTCTGGTAGGGATATATGAAACTCCTTTAGATATCCGAGTCCCAAGCTGTTTAAGGCTTTATATGTTAGCATGAGCACTTTGAATTGGGCCCAGGCAGTAACAGGCAGTCAATGCACTTGGCAGAGGACTGGTGTGATATGTTTTCTAGGACCTGTCATGATACATTTTAGGTTATCAATAGTTGCAACTTCAAAGGGATGTGTCAAAGGCTACAAGACTGGCTTTGAGATGAGGTTTGAAGAAAGGAGAGAGGTGGTGCAATGTGAGCTCAGGGCTTTGCTTACCAGACAGCCCCCAGCCCAGATCCAATTCTTGGCATCTCCAGTGAAAAGATCATGGTAACGGAATGAGAAGGACGCCTGCCTGAGGCCCTCCAGCCACTGCCAGTCTGAGCAGACAAGGGCTGAGGGACTGGTTAGCCCTGAGGTGCCCAACTGCAGTCCAGCACAGCACCTGGGGACAGCTCCCCAACCCCCACACGATCTGTTTCTCCACATTGTGAGAACTGGGAGCAATGATTCCTATTCTGAAGGTGTGCTTGGTAAAGAAAATCCCCCCGTTATCTCAAATCTGTCATCTGAGATCACGCTGGAGATTCTTCTCCCACCCTATTCCCAAGGCATCAGCAGCCTCCATGAGAAAGTGCTTGGAGAGGAAGAGGGATCTTGCCTGAGGAACACATGGGACAACATGGAAACATTCATTAAACATTCCAGTCCCCAAGAAAGAAGATGCTAAGAATAACAGCTAAGAAATTAAAAAAGACTGAGACTGGGAAGGGCAGCAGTGAAGGAACTAGAGAAGATAGTGTAACGATGTTTCGTTGGAGGCCAAGGCCAAGATCATCCACACTACTGTATTCCTGATTACTATGTATGGGTGTGGCAACTGGACAGGGAAGAAAGCTGATGCATTTGAAACATGGAGAGCTTCATGAATATCCTGGACTGGCAGAAAGATGAAGTGGGTATTAGATCACAACAAGCCAGAACTTGTCCTGGAAGCAAAAACGATGAAACTCAAGCAGTCATTCTGTGGCCATATCATGAGAAGGCAAGACTCAATGGAAAAGACAATAATGTTAGGGAAAGTGGAAGACAGAAGAGGAAAAACAAATATGAGATTTGTCAAGTCCATAATGGAAGCCACAATCTTGCATTTACAAGGACTGGGTAGTGCTGTCAAGACATTTGGAGGATGCTTATTCATAGGGTTGCCATAAGTCAAAGATGACTTGACAACACATAGGACAGGATCAGCCCTGTCCATTGACATTCTCAAAGACCTCTAAAAGATGAATGAGACAGGATTTACCATTGCAGAAGCCATATTGCTTCATTCTCAGCAGAGTCTGACCTTCTTTATGTTTATCTTTAACAATGCTTTCAACTTCTGCCTGGAACAGAAGTTAAACTAACTGGCCTGTAATTTCCCAAATCCTTCTTTTACAAATTGGTCTTACATTGGCCAACCAGTCCACTACAGAGGCTGGTCTAAGGACATACTGCATATTTTTGTAAGGTGCTCAGTAATAACATACTTGAGCATTTTTAGGAGCATTTTAGGTGGCTGCTATCTGGGCCTGGTGATTGCTCGCCTTCAGTTTGTCAACAAGATTGAGAACTTCTACTTGTCTTAGTTCCTCAGACTCTTGTTACTGAAAGCATCAGTCCAAGCACATGTAGCCATCCTGTATCTTCAGCTTCTCACATTCTTCTGATCCTCCTTTCGTACTCCTAACTCTACTATAATCCAGTTCTCCAGTTTCCTCTCTAGCTGGTCTCCTGCTTTTTATATCTTCAAAGAATTCTTCAGTGTTGCCAGTGCCCCTCAAAATGCTGTTTTGCATTGGTTTTATCTGCTTGCATCTCCCGTGTGCCAGCTTGTGCTCCCTTTTGATTTCCTCACTTAGACAAGACTTGCATTTTCTGAAGAAACCATTTTTCGCTCTGATAATTCCTTGACACTGCTTGTTAAAAACGTTGGTGACCTCTTAGGCTTTTCGCTACCTTTCCTAACCTGTGCTGTATGTACATACGAGTAATATCTGAGCACTTGTTGAGTTTTTGAATAATCTCCAACCATTCTAAAGGGATTGAAGCTTCTTGACTCTCCCTTTCAACTTCTTTTTGCAGGTTCCCTCAGAGACAAGCAATTCCAGAAGCACCCTCTACCCCACCCTATGCTAGCCATGGCCTGCTGGGAACGATGGATTTTTTTTCAGTCTAAGCATGCATTGGATTGCACCTTAAACAACCAACAGCTGCTTCACTCCACCTAATGGTAGGGCTGACCAAGTAAATGACGGATCGTCTCCACTCTCCATGCCTCTTAAAGTCATGAGCTAAATTGCTTCCTAAGCTAAACAAATAATTACATTTTTTGAGTTTTTTCCCACCACTTCCTAGAGATTTACAAGAGAGGAAGCTTCCGTGATTTTGTCAAATACATTTGACCATCAATGTTATTTTAATGAAATTGTTTATACAATGAGTTTTGGCAAGTAGCTAATCCAGAGTGAATAATGAGTTAGGATATAGCACTTAATATCTCAGGACCTCAGTCAAAGTTGAAGGAATTAAACTGGAATTTTCCTAAAGGATATTTCAGTCCAGCCTTCAAGGCTGTCTGCTCTTTATGTGTGTTTTTTGTTCTTAATTGGCAGATTTTTCCTAATTGCAATACCCCCTTCCATCATTAAAAAAAGCGGTTGTTTTCATTTTTTTCCGTAGATCTCACTATTGTAGCACAGAACCTTCTCTGACTGACCCCAGTGACCCCAGAGAGAGTAGATGACTCTTTGGGGATCCATAAATGCTTGTAAGAACCCCCTATCAGGGCAGCCCGGGACTTGTGCTGCCTGAAGCAGAGCAGCAAATGGTGCCCCCATCAAACTCAAGGTGCAGAAACCCCAAAGCCAGCCACATTATTTTGGTATATGAGGCACAAAATCCCCTAAGCACCCTTCTTGACCCTTGGCAGCAGAAATATGACCATAACAAAGCAAATGACCAACAACTCGCTGCCTGAGATAACTGCCTCACTCCACCCCCTGGCAGGGCTGACCCGGCCCTTCCCTGAGGCCCAGGCCCAACACCATCCCTCATGCTAGGGTGTCCATGCGTCTTACTTTACAATAGACAGTCCTCCATTCTGAGGGCCTGTGAGAGAGCAAACTTCTGCCTGAAGCTGTAAGGAGCTGTTCTGCTCAATTCCAGGTTCTGTAAATGGGGAGCCAGGCAAAGTCCTTGAAGTTGCCATCAGCTGTCAGCATGCAGACAGCAGGCTGAGCTGGTCACCTGGCCACCATCTCTGGTAAGATGTATCACATTTCTATTTACTTTAAAGTTAGTATTTCTACATTTGCATCTCTGCCGAGAAATTAGCATATGCCAATCTTATTAAAATAAGCCTCCTCTTTGCCCTCCTTTTTGGTGACATTAGTCCTTTTTTGCACAGTCCTAACTAGTTGCACCATGAGTTGCTATGTCTGGCTCAGGAAACTAAAGTCAATGACAAAAGTGTGCGTGTATTTTAAAGGTGCTTGAAATGACATACCAGTTGTCATGTGGTTTTGTAATCCACTACAGAAATGGGATGGAATGTTCATCTTGTGATTATTTTGATTACTATAACTTGCCTTTTCTTTTCTTTTTGCTACAAAGAACCAGCGCAGCTCCTCTCCATTCTCACAACAACTCTGTGTGTGTCTTGAGGTTGGAACAATTAAAATGCAATCTTCTCTTGCTAGCTTTCTCCACTTTAAAAGTGACATGCCATCCAGGAGCCATGTTAAAAGGCTGCCTTCCCTTGACTTTGCTTTGAGTCATGCAGACTGAACATACAGGAAAATTGACAATTAAGTTAAAAAGCATTCAAGAAATCCATGTGTTCTCTGACAGGCTAGCAACTGATGAGCTAATTCACATTGCCTATCAGCCATTAACAGGGCTGGGTGCCAAAACATTTAAAGGCTGTTTAAGATATTGCTTTTTAATAAGGTATTACCCTTGTCAATGTTACTTGCAAATAGTCATATCCGCTTCACATCCGTTTCACTCCCTGAACAACGGAGGGGGTCCCCTGGACTTTATGCACACCATATTCACAGCATGGAAATGCTTCCCATTCAGAGGTAATATTGAAATGGCTCTTAAGGAACATTTCTTAAGACCTGAGTAAAAAAGGCAAGCATCTCTGGCTAAAAGCAATGCAGAAGGGGGGGGGGGGGTGCAGGAAGAGATTTTAAAAGCCAAGGGGGAGGTAGGTGGCTCAGAATCATTGCAGCTTTTATTCTGAGCTTTATAGGCACTATCCAAGGTCCTGAACTCCTTTTCCAAAATGCTTCGCCACCATGAAGCATCATGGGTAACTGCTTTAAGGCTCAAAATAAAAGCCGTAATGAGTGAGGAACCCCACTGACATAGCAGTGGCCACCCTTCCTTGTTAAACATTTATAGATCAGGGAATGAGTTCCCATTGCCTAAGAAGCAGAAAGCAGCTGCACGATTAAGGAACGCTTTCTAGGCACAGTGTAAAAAAGAATACAAGGGATGCCACTCATAAATGCTTTGTGCAATTTTAAGAAGGGAGGGAAGAAAACAAGACTTTATCCACTTCATATAGATGAGAATATAATTTTTTTCTCTCTATTTCTGATTTCCAAGTGTATGGGCTGTTGCTTATGCATCCAGAACCCCACCACCCAAGGAATACCCAAAGTTTGCAGATGTACACAAAATCTCTGTTAAAAGATCCACTCAGGGTCACCTCAGAAATGGCCTTGTGTGATTGGAGCATCCTCAGTGAACAAGGAATGCTGGCTGAAAGCTGCAACGGAGGGTGAAATACACAAGGAGAATGGAATGGAATAAAATGGCACACACACCAGAATGGACAAAGCAAAATGATTTTTTCTTTGGTTCCTTGCTCAAATGTGTAGCTTAATCCTTACCTCTAATAATACAGAAGAGTGTCATATTCCATTCAAGAAACTATGTGCACGTTTCACACCTATTATATTTTTGGGTTTGCATGGGTTGTGTGACAGGTTGCAAACCAGCAGGCTGGGGAAACATTATAATTATCACACTTCTGGAAAAGAAAAAGTTATAGAAATGTAGTCAAAAGTACAGCAAGATTTTTTTTTAAAAAAATGATTAAATCCAATTACTAACCGTGACAATAGCTCCAGAGTTTTAAACTGCACTTTAATTTTTTTCTTCCATCTGGGGCTGTGAAAAGGGGTCAGCCTTATTTATAAAATGGCTCCATATGGTAACATAAGAGAATACGGACTTAATTAGATATTTTATGAACTCCTAGAAAGTCAGGCATCAGTACAGCAAAAAGAGTTTTGCAATTTGCAACACATTAAGATATGTTACATCATCTGCATTATAAACTAAAGCTCATGCTGACAATAAGTGACAAGTTTCTCCAGATTATTTCTTTTGCAAGTGTTATTGCATGTTTTTGTTTGTTTTTGTTTTGTCTTTGTTTAAAAATTATTATGGAAGTCATCTTTATTGTTGAGGTATGAAATGTGAATTGTGAAACTTCCTGAAATCCTGGGCTTTCTGTTCAGTGAATTTGCACGTTTGTGGTCTCCGCTGATAATCCCAATGGCTTCTCCCAAGAAAGCGCATCTCTTGCAGGAAATCACATGCTTCCCACAGCCAAATTGTTTTGCTTGTTTGCTTTTGGGAGCACCATTGCTGCATTGATGACCGGGGCCAGTGGGCCTAGCAGTAGCAAAAACACTGATTTAGCTGGTATACACTCTCACTGGTTCCATCCATTTTAATGCCCTCACAATGTCTTATGAGCCCTGAAACAGAATCACAGCACAACCGTGCCTACCCCAGGATCCAAAACTCAGCAGTAAACTGACCACCACGCAGCCCTTCAAGAAGCCCCAGCTCCTGGCCGCTGCAGTTCCCCTTTTTCATTAGTGGTGGAGATGGTGATGGGCCCTCTTGAGGGCTCAGGGTCATCAGCAGCTCTCTAACAGTGCCAGGCCCTGATATTAGGCCCAGGATGGTGGTTGGATTTTGTTCATCCAACCACCATCCATGTTTAAGGGTCTTTTTTTACAGATTGATATAATTTGGGTGTTAGAAGGAATGGGGCAAAGCTCAAGGAACCAGGCTTCAGGCTGGATGTCAGGAAGTATCTCCTGATGGTTAGGACCCCTAGGATATGGAATGGGCTTCCAAGGGAGGTGGTTGAGGGCTCATCAGTGGGGTGTTCAAGGAAAGATTGGACAACCACATGTTGGGGATTACGTAAGCAGAGCCAGCGGGAGCCAGGGGTCAGGCGAGATGAGCTGGGAGACCCCTTCTGACTTGCTTTGTTTCTATGAATGTTACTCCAGATAAAAGTGACTAAGACATTGCCATGCAATGTTTGCCCACCACACAATAAGAGCAGTGGTTCCATTAGAAATGGTGATATTCACAGTACTTTTCCCTTTAAAATATGGAATACAGAAATATGTATGTTTCTAAAAAAATCTTCAGTTGAATAGTGTTTAGATCATTGCGCTGCTCACAGGCATTGTAAGGCTAGGTGCATGCATCCACCAAGCTCTGCAATGAATGGAGCGATTTCTCTGCTCACATGCACAGTGAAGGAAAACTCTTCCTTCCTTCTGAAAAATAGCTGAAGGTGGGGAGGCAATGCCATCTTTCAGCAGGAGGGTCTTTTGCCAACAGGAACTTTGGCAAGAAGAGCCCCCCCACCCCAGCCAATGTTTGACAGGGAGGCTTTTCCCTTCTCTGTTCAAGTACCACATGTACATGCATACACCCAAATACACATAATGCGGTGTTCCCATAGGATATGGCTTGAGTTGTCTTGCACTGTTTCCTCTGGAAGATACCTTTTACAATGTACATGCACTCTGCTCGTGCTGAAATGTATACCTTGATAGGAGAGTAAGATGGACTTCTGGGGGATTGCTAAACAGGACTTCCTTAACAGATGCAGGGTACTTCTGAATATCAAGGCGGGGAACAAACAAACTTTGGCCATGACCATCATGGACTCCTTGTAAAAACAGGTCTAGAGAATCTGTGGCCTTTGAGATGTTGTTGGAATCAACACCCCATCACTTCTAGCCAGCATGGCCAGTGGCCAGGGATGAGGAGAGGTAAAATGCAGCAACATCTGGAGGGACCAAGTTTCCCCACCCATGTCCTAGCAGCATCTAAATGACCATTTTTAGGGAACTAAATACAGAACTACATGGAACCTGGCTGGTTCAAGCACTCCATTGCCTTTTGTAGCAATGATCTTGCCTTTTGAGAAGGAAATTGGACTAGATCACTTAGACAAGATCACCTGCTTGGTCCATCCAAACGTATATGCCTTTTTCATTTCACAGCTTTTATGGTTCGAGTGAAATGCTCCCCATTAGGAGAGATGCAGTGTCCATGCAGACAGGGCTTCATACCACACACTCCCCTTGTTGTTGTTCTGTGCAGTCAAGTCGTCTCCACCTTCTGCCAACCCTGTGGCAGAACCCCATGAATGAAAGCCCTCCAAAAGGCCCTCTCGAGACAGCCCTGCTTGGCTGTCCTAAGTTCAAGAGTGTAGCTTCCTTTGCGGAGTGCCCTGAGATGCTGCACACTCACAGGATGCCAGTCACTGGATGCCAAGCCATCCATTGTCAGAACAGACAAAGGAAATTTGTCCCTGCAATAGACTTCCCAACTACAACTTTGTGAGTTCCCCCACAAATAGAAATTTTTCACATAATTTGGATAAAAGGAAAAAGACTTCATGGCTCCACTGGAAAGAAGGTGGGGGATTAACTCTCCTTCCTGGCCCAGCATCTGAACTGAGGAGCAACTTTAGCCTCCTAACAACTGTTTCCCCATATTGAGTTTCTTGGTCATACTATAGAGTGACATGATGTTGGGAGTTGGTTTTTTTGTGCTGGTGGGAAGTATGTTATGGAGCACATCCAACTCTGATCCTCTCCATAGCTAGGATTGGCTGAGAATTTTGTTTAGTTCATTTTTTAAATATGAATTTAAAAAATTTTGCAAAAAGCTCCATAAATGGAATGGGAGGAACTTAAGATTTAAAAACAATGAATGTAGGTGAAAGCAAAATCCAGATGAATGCCTTTGAAGACTTCAGTCTCAAAAATATGTGTTTGAAATTTGAATGCCTGCATAATCAGGCATGTTTGGGATCCTGAATTAGGGTTGCCTCTTTTTTTCTGGCAGGCTGTGCATATTTAACAGTCAAATGAAGGCAGGTACAATGTCGTCTTCTTCATGTTCTAGGCTATTGTATAGTTGGGACTGAAATGATCTAGGGGCTAGAACAATCTTCTGAGGAAGAAAGTTTACAACATGCAGGATTGATTAGCTCAGAAGAAAGGCAAGGGGAGACATGATACAAGTGTGGAGAAAGTGGATAGGGAGACATTTTCTCCCTCTCTTATAATACTAGAACCCAGGGTCAACCCATGAAGCTGAATGGTGGGAGATTCAGGACAGCAGGAAGGAAATCTCCTTTGCACAGTACATAGTCAACAGAATCCATCCCGCAAAATTGGTGGCCGCAATTAAGGGCCACCAATTTGAATAGCTTTAAAGGGGGCTTAGACAAGTTTGTAGAGGATATGGTGGTCAATCATGGTAGATGGGAAACAGAAATGAAAAGGTTCACTGAAGTCACACCCAATTTGTGTGTTTCCCACAGGTGGGCGTTGGCCACTGCATAAATGCTGCACCAGATGGACCCTTGGTCTGATCCAGTATAGTGCTCCTTTCATTCTTATTCTAGGATAAGCAGTACCTGCTACATCTGGCCAGGGGATAATTTCATTTGGTCAGTCATTTGATAAAAAATTCACAAAATGCACAGATTTCATAATAGACTGGAGAAAAAGAAACTGATTTTTTTCCAAAGGATGAGAGAGAAAGCAAAACTGATGGATTTGTCCATAACTATCGCTAACCATTATGACTCATCAGACTCTCGCTGCTCTGCAAAAGATTTGCCTTGTCCGGGCTATTGCAGGACGTCCCAGTGATAAGTTGTAATCCAGGGTTGTTTGTACTTCTCCATCACCTGTATTTGCTTAAGAGGCCCAACAAGGCAAACACTCCTGATGCCTTGTTTATGCTGCAGCTTTCACTGGAGCTTATAAAACTCATAGTTACTTCATATAAGCTGTCGATCGGCCTTTCTCTGACAGCAAGTGTTGACAGTAAGTAACAGACACTTTGCCCCTAAGGTACCATGTTTATATACTGGTGCAAAAGCCTGGTGGATTTGAGCTCTGTTAAACCATCACAGATAACAGTGCTGTTATCAGATAAGTGACTATAATAAATGGCTACAATTAGTGCTCTGCTGATGAGACAACTTGGTGGTCTTTCCACTCTGTTTTGGACAAATCCCAGGCCTAGAAGGAAAAGAAACAAAAAATGTGGTGAGAAGAGAAGTTGAAACAAAAAATGTTTGAATTTTGAAGATAATATTTTACAGTAACAAGGAGGAACAGCACCGAAATGTTGAGTGTGAAGCAAGATTCCAATTAACCCATCCCCTCACCGTCCTCACCCCCAGTTTTCTACTTTCTCCCCCCAAGTCAGTCAATATTCTGTGGCCACTCGAATGGTTTTGGGGTCATGTCTCCCATTAGGGTTATTTCTTTCCACAAAAAGATTTGTGTGCACTTCAGACCTTGGTATTTTCCCAAGTCTGGTGGCGCCTCCCTCTTGTGGATGAGTGGCGCCATTTTGGCTGGATGAGCTATAGTACAGGCTGGACATTGGAAATCTCAGGAACGCATGCAGATGCTTATGGATTGGGCATGAAGCCAGACCTACTTTGGAAAAGAAAATGCTATCTTATCCAACTAGTGGCAATCTTAGGAGCTGATCTAGAACAGGGATAAACAGTGTAATATTTCAGGGTTTTGTGACTATGAAGAGGAGGAGCAGAGGCAAATAAATATTTAACCTTATTTCCTTTAAAAAAGGAATGTTTGGTTTAAAAAAGTATTAAGAAAATGATTGAGGAAGTGATCTGTAGTGACCTGTAGACTTCATGAGGGAGAGGGCACAAAATACTTCAGATTCCCAGATCTGAGGGCTGAAGCAGGGCTCTGACCTGTTGCCCCTTGGAGGCAGCATGGAAAGAACCATACTGGCTGCCTCTCCAAAGCTGACAGCCTTGGACAGCAGGTAAGGGGGCATTCTGGTTGATGGGGAGGGGATTGTGGGGCCACGGTTCAGTAATTTCTGTGTCCTCTGTCACTTCCTTCCCTTTCCCTCTGAAGTGGCTCAGCATGTCTAGCAAAAATGCAGAGTGGAAGGAATAGGGAGGCAAAGAGCACCTCCACCATTCCCCCAGCTCAGGAAGCCCATAAGCTTTCATATTCAGAGGCTAATGGACATCTCAACTGGATTGCAGCCTAACAGAACTTAAAAAAAATAAAACAACCCACCACCACCACCAACAGCTCTAGATTTAAGACACAGTTTACAGCAAAGATCAATGTTCCCAGTTTTAGGTCCATAGCCATAGCTATTGCTTGTTTCACCATCTGCTGCCAGATTCTGTTGTGGAAGTTCACTCTTCTGCTGGCTGAAGATCACTTGATCTGGCTCTCTTCTTCACCACAGTGCCAGTTTCCCTGAATCTCCTCACTCTCCTGCCTCTGCGGCTGCCTCCTCATCTCCCCCACCAACTGCCTTCTCTTTCAGACTGGCATTTGACTTTCTCCTCCCTCCTTTCAAGCCCCTCCTGATTTACATGGTCCATACGTAAGACCTGTAGAGGTAGGTGTTGCAGCAGACTTCAGATCTGCAAGATCTACTTGGTTTATTTGCTTCTTTTAACTAGGACCTCATGATCTACAAACCGGAGCCTGGTGTGAGAAAGACATATGCTTAATGTGCAATCCCAGGCAAAAACCTACAAATCCCAGAATATTGTGAGTCTGAGTCTGAGTACCAGAAAATAATAGAGTTCACAACCCTTCAAGCATTCCTGGTTACCCAAAGTGTTCTTCATTTCAGTGTCACAGTGTAGAGTGTGAGTGTGGAGGAATAGGAAGTCAGTTTGGTGTTGCTATTGTTAAAAAACTGAGAGTCAGAAATCGTTGCCAAGCTACTGCAGATCATCCAGAAATCTGCTCACAGATCCAGATGTTTACCTGGTCTAGAGGATAAGAGGGTTCTCTCCAGAAGAATCTGGGCACCTCTACTTTATGGCATCTGACTGAGTGAAACTGGAATTGGATTGGGGGATGAGGACACGAGCAGGCTGTGAAATGTGATGGAAATTTTGCATGAATCACCACATATTAATTCCATTGTAAACCTTTATTTTCCCTGCTAGAACTATTCAAATTTGTTCAGTATGGTAAGAAACAGCAACGTGATATGCTATGAATCGCAGGCCTAAGAGCCAAATCTGGCCTCGTTGTGGTCCCAATACCGCCTTCCAGAATTCCCTGGAAGGCCACACCTCCTTCTTCTGGCCCCCCTTTCCTCAAGCACCAATCATCCCATGGGTTTGGGGCTTTTGTGTAGTCCCTCCCCCTTCTAAAACATTGATGTGCTTCTCTTTAAGCTTTGTTACTAGAAGTAAGATGCAGATTTATTGATTGATTAGTGTCTCGGGATGGCTTACAATGAAAATGAATAAAATAAGCAAAGCAGCACAGCACCCACCAGCTAAGATAATAAAACCCCAGTTAAAATCAACTAAACATTAAAATGATGGGAAAATAAAAGGTTTTTGCCTGACATTGAAAAGAATATAGCATTGGCGCCAGGCACACCACTCTGGGGGCCATATTCCATAGTTGGGGCACCACCACAGAGAAGGCCCTCCTCCAGGTAGCCACCCTCCTAATCTCCTTCAAGGAGAGCTCCCAGAGCAGGACCTTCAGCTCAGATATCAAGGGGCAGGAGGGCACATAGGGAATAAAGCGTTCCTTCAGGTATCCTGGACCCAAGCCATTTAGGGCTTTGTAGGTCATCACCAACACCATAAATTACTCCCGAACCTCAGCTGGCAGCCAGCATCACCAATAAAGGACTGACTTTATATGTGAGCACCTGTCTGTCCCCATCAACATCCTGGCAGCTTATTTAACTGTGTTTGGAGGCAGGGTTGCCTTCAGCCCTGTTTGTCATTGCAATGTGGCCTCTGAAAGCTTCTCTGAAACAGAATTCAGCCCTTGGGCTCAGAAAGGTTTGGTGATGGAGGACTGGGAATCCTAGGTAGGGCTGAAGGGAGCTGATAGTCAAAAAAAGAAGCAGAAGTTGCACACCCTAATTTTTTTAAATCTCCAAACCATAATTCCAAATAAGTACACATGATCTAGAGAGGGAATTCTATTTCAGTTCCATTTCCCATTTCCCGATTTCCATACTTTAGTTTTCCCTGGAGAAATCAAACTTTGGCCATCCTTGGTTATGTGACCCCATCATTTGTTTCCATTAAATGGTCTGAGTGTTTTCATGCATGTGTGTTCAGCTGCAGTTGCACTGCTTCATGGGCTTTTAGGCCTTGTAGTCTTTATATATAAAAACTTTTATATTCCACTTTAGGAATCTGCTCAGTGTGGCCACCAAATCCCAGAAAAAGATTAGATTTATGGTGGTGTTTAAAGTAAATCATTCTAACATGTGTGTTCATTGTTCTCAATGGTATTCCAGAGAACTAAGGAGTTCATATGACCTTATATTTGTATATTCTTAGCTGGAATGGAGCTCAAAATCTCTTAACATTAAGACCTTCAAGAAATGCCCTTAGACCAAGGTCAATTCCCACTTGGGAAGTCTGAAGAATTCAGATCACTTCCAGCCAAGCATCCAGTCTTGTGACTGTTCATCCTAGCTGGAGGTGAACCTCAAACTGCTTTGGAGGGATGCCCAGCAGTAAAAATCATTAACGCTGCCTGAATAGTCCCATGGAGAGGACTGAAATATATAGGTGAGAAAGGGCACACTTAGGATAGTGTTGCACCAGGAAAAATACAAATGCACTCCATTATGTTAAGAGTTCTTGCTTGCAAAGCTATTTCTATGTAATGTCATGAAGTATAACTATAATCTTGGTTTTAAAGGTATCTCTGTTTACACCCAGCAGACTCTCATAATGTTATGGATGTGGGAATAATAGCCTATAATTTAAGCCCTTTGCTGAAAAGTTCTTTTAAAAAGCATTTATATTCCTGCACAGTTTAGTCATTTATAGGATGACATATGTTTATAATGGGTTTTATATTATGTGTGTGTCTGTATCTAGTGTGTGTGAATGTAACATAGCATACACAGACACTAGATAAATAGATACACACACAACACACACTACAAGAATGCAGTGAAAGGAAAGTTCAGATTACCTTTAAGAAATTTTTAAAGCAGTGATCATTCTGAACCTGAAAATGACAGGCAGTAAAATGGCACAGAATAGACCTTTCTGTAGTTAATTCTCCATATAAAGAAACAATGTTTATGTAGCTTCTAGCTGGCACATTGCAGATGTCTCCAGATCCATCCCTCCCTCTCCACTAAGCATAGCAATGTTTTCCTGGCAGGAAATGGTCTCTTGTAAAAGTATGTTACCTACAGGGGCTTACGCTTTGACTTGATTTAATATTTCCTAATAATACTTCCAGGGGAAATTGCCCAGAATGGGAGTGCAGATCCCCAAGGACTTTGACGCTTGGTGTGGAAGTGGGATTTATAGGTGTTCTTTGTATTCCAAGCGCCAGAATCTCTCATAAACTCCAAAAAGTTACACATAGGCATCAGTTTGTTTACCTTTTCATGAGCTTAAAGGTGATTCATTTGACCTTTGAAAAATATGATAAGGCCTCTTGCTGAAACCACTGCACTCCTTAGATTAATGGAAAGCTGTCAAACTGTGTAATCCTAACATTTGAGCTGTTTTTAAGTGTTCCACATTGGACTTTCTATTTCCAGGCTGAGTGGCACAACCACTTCCACATGGTCTTTTATTTGGACATTGCCTAATATATCCCCACCAAAACAGAATGGCAGCATCCCTTATTCATCCAAAATATTAATCACTCATTTTGACATTTGTCTGTTTGAAACAAGACAGTAGGTATTTTCTGTTGACATTTGTCTGTTTTTCATGCTTGGGTTTTTTCCTCATTCCTCCTTCCATACCTCTTAGGATTTTGAATGAATACAGATTTTCTGAACAAGAACAAAAGATGATGGCCGTTACTGTCAAACTCTCATAAATATATTTCATTCCATGCTTGGTCTGGAGACAGACTCCCACATACATATGGGCCACTTGATCCACACAGCTCCTGATGTGTCGGAGCTGAAGGAGTAAAGGTATTCTCCTTTAAAGTCTTGTTTTGAAGCGATATCAAGGAATAGAAAAACTCTCTTGGTCTGTGGCTCAAACTGAAAAGGAACTCTAGTGCCTGACAACGCAAGCAATTGAGACATGAAATAAGAGAAGCATGAATAAAGGCAAACTAGAAATTGTAAAGCAGGGAATGGACAAGGATGTCCTCTTTCTCCAATGTTTGCTTTAATTATAGAACTATTATCAAATATTATAAGAAGTGACAATAATATAAAAGGTACTGGATTTAGAAGCAAAATTAAGATTAGTGTATTTGCTGATGATACATTGTTAACCATTAAAGACCCACTTAAAAGTTACGGATCAGATTAAAACTCATTTAGTAGAATTTGGAGAGATAGCTGGTCTACAGCTTAATTGGGATGAATCTGAAATGTTGCTGTTTAACTGCAATAAAGAAGAAAAGGAGAGAATTAAGAATACATTTCAAATTAAGATACATAAAATCATCAAATGTCTAGGTATAAATATTTCATAAACTATCCATTGTTTAAAAAAGAATAATTTTGATATACTGAGATCTGAAATAAAGGATAATATCCATCAATGCAGGAAAGTAGGATTATCATGGTTTGGTAGAATAGCAGTATGTAAAATGAAAATCTTACCCAAGATGATGATGATGATGATTGGGGAATGTTGCTGATTAAGGTATTAGGAAAAGAATTGGATTATTGGCAAAATATGATTAATAAATTTTGTAACAGAGATAGGAAAGCAAGGATTAGAAAGAAAAGATGGTATAAATCACAACAATGGAAGGATTAGGTATTCTGAATATGAAATTATATTATGTAGTGAATCAGATAAGATATATACCAGATATCATATTGCAGCCTGAAAAGATAATATGGGCAGAAATAGAACAAAATTTAAAGATCCCTTCTAAACCTCTTTTCTAAACAGGACGACAAGAAGTTTGTAAGAAAGATAGAAAACTACTTTCTTAAAAATATGATGTAAATCTGAGATAAGTACAGAGAAACGGTTATGCCAACAATTTCACCAATTATTCTAGTTACAGAAATTTAAGGATTTCCAGAAAATTTGAAAGAAAAGAATTAAAGGAAAAGAAAAACAAGTTTTAGGTTAAAAGATAGGTTGGAAGAAATGGACAACAAGGAAAGGATAAAGGTGGTACTAGGAAAAGAAAAACTCACTTGGTTTAATGTTGTGTAACTAGAACAACGTACTAAAGAATGGGTGAACTAAAATAGTAAATGTAAACATCTCACCAAATTTGAAGAGATTGTTTTATATAAAGAAAAACAAGACCTTATCCAGGGTATCAAATTGCTCTGCTCTTCCACTGCCCCTACCAGGAGGGCCAGCTGCTGCTGCCACCGCCGCCTTCAGTGGGTGCCCAGGAGAGCCCTGCTAGCCATTTCCCCACCATGGCAGGAGCCACAGCATGAGTTGCTGGCAGGGCGTTCCAGAGCACCCTGCCAGGGCAGCGCTGCTTCTCCCTACCATGGACAGGAGCATAGCGCCCTTTGGCAGAGATAATGGCTTGGACCGTCTCTTGCCGGAACTCTGTGACTGGTGGAGGGCACAAGGTGGGAGCAGGCAGGGCTGTGCAGGTGGGCAGGAACGACTGGGCATAGCAGCAGCGTTGGCCGGCAGACATCGGCATGGGACTTGCCGTGGTGCCACCACTTTAATTTTTATTTTATTTTTTATTTATGTGTTTATTTATTTGAAACCTTTCTAGACTGTCCCTTACAGAAATCTTGGGATGGTTTAACAATACAACATAAAATAAAACACAGCATCCTAAAAAAATTCAGCTGACAGTAAAACCCCAATTGAAACAAGCAGTTCCTAAAACATTGGGAAAATTAAAAGGTGTTAGTCAGTTGCCGAAAAGAATAAAGTGACAGCACCAGGCGAACCTCTCTAGGGAGGGAATTCCCTAATTGGGGCACCACCTCGAAGAAGACCCTTCTCCAGGTGGTCATCCTCCTAATCTTCTTCAGGGAGGGCACCCAGAGAAGGACGTCTGGCCCAGATCTTAAGGGGCAGGTAGGCACCTATGGAAAGAGATGCTCCTTCAGCAAAATACACTGGGCTGGGCCCAACGAGCCCAGGTGGCTAGCAAAAAAGTTGCAGCACAGTCAAAATATCTGTACTTCACCTCCACACCAAGAGTCTTCTCGGTGCATCTCTGTACATCACCCTTCACCAACAGAAGGTAAGACTGTTTTGGCTACATCTGGATGATCAGGGACTATGGCCGCATAGTACAGTCTCCATCTACAAAATGCACTGTGGAGCTCACGTCCACAAGAGGTGGCCGTGGCCAACCATACGGATGGCTTGAAGGGGACTGGTCAAACTCACGGCGCTACAGAGGGCTACTTGCCATGCTGGCTTAATCCCACCTCTAGGATCAAAGGCACGGGGCCCCCTCAGTGCCAGCTTCTGCCCAGCTACTACCCTCCTGTGGTTGGTCATTGTGGGAAACAAGATGCTGGACACGACAGGCCTCTGGGCAAACCCAGCAGGGCTCCTCATGTGTTCTTACTAATTTTCCCATAAACATTTACCAATTAAAGGGATCATTCCCAGAGGCTTGGCCTATGGTTCATGATTGATACAACATAGGACTAATTTGGATGATTATGCCAGCATTAAAGGGAAGAAAAACCTTTATTTTGCTTCATATTGAATCCAGAACCACATCCATTGCATTAAACAAGCAAGACTATCATTATTAAAATACAAATTACATATTTTGCATTTTAAAAAGAGCTCTCTAAGTGGTCTGCCAGAAATGGGATCCCTAGCAATTTTCAAGTGGTCCATGGGAAGAAAAAAAGTTTGAGAAATGCTGACATCCAACTTATTTCTTAAGGGTTTTTCCCCTAGTAAATAACAAAAATGTGCATTTTTAAAACACTTCCCAGAACTCTGTCAAGACTCTTTCATTCATTCAAAGATAGGTGAATTCTCTGAAGGCTTTTTAATTTCCCCATGGCTGTTACTAATTGAATAGGCAAAAACTCTTCAAGCTGCAATCCTATGCATGTTTAGAAACAAAAAAGGTCCTATAACTCCCAGCATGTCCCACCAATCATGCTCTTTGGGGCATACTGGGAGTTGTAGGGCTTTTCGTGTCCTAACTTGCACAGGATGCCACTCTAAAGGGGTTCCCCCCTCCATCCTGCCAGGAACCTGAGACAAGTTGTCTCTTTCTTGTCAGTTGTAGATGTTTTCCAGTTCTTCCTTTTTCCCAAAGGACACAGTCTTCCCTCTCAAGGGACCTACAAGAAATCCTCTTCTGGAAGGATTGTCTAGTCTATATCCACTTTAAACACAGAGAGCATTCAGAAGGCGAAGGTGGGCTTTGTAGCTAGCCATCAACTGCACCTGGACAGCAGGCTGAGCAAGGCCGCAGGTCTTCCACACAAAGGCCAGGACTGCTCTTTTTCAATTCAAATTATAATAACTGCTGCTCAATCTACACCTACACATATAAACTAGCACATGCAGTTTATGCAACTACATATCCTCTTCTGTCCTCTCTTTTGGGAGGGCGGGAGGAGCAATTCACCAGTGGCCAAGCTGATGGTGTGTGCTGTTTTGCTCCACTGTTTTCACACACAACGGCTGGGTTGCCTGGAACAGCGGCATGCAGTGGGTGGCTGAGCTTTGCCTGAAGCCACAACTGGAAGGACAATCAAGATCCTCGGTACAAACACAGTGGTGTTTCTTCAGCAGCTGTAGCTGACAGGAATTGTGGTTAAGGGAAGAGAGGACTTTTCCATGTATATTTCTTGCATACCATTTAATATATTAGACTCTCCAGCTAGTTTATGCGTTTGATATACTTTAATGCTGGCATACACACTACATTAGACATTTACCTACATCTGTTAAACATATGCTATATGCATCATTTTTTATTTTGTGGAGAGGTGTGCACAAACTTTTGCTGCATCCAAAATAGATGCAGACTTTGGAAAGGAAAAGGAAAACAGGCCTGTCACTGCCTTTTTCCTCCACTGAAAACCAGGGCTGCCTGCTCTGGGCAGGCTGCCCTGCACCCCACAAGCTAGTCAACTGCCCCAAAGTGAGCTGGAGGGCGCTGCCCCATCACCAGAGTGGAAGTAAGATTCACTTGGCCATCCACTCAGCTCTACCACCTTGGTCACCATCTGAGCGGCAGCAGAGTAAGCGTTGCCTCGGGTTGATTCTGGTGGGCTTGCGTGTGCTTCAGCCTCTTCCCAGTGTAACTCAGACACTAGGCAGAATTGCAGGGAAAGCAAAGTCCCCCCCCCCGCCCCCGCAATGACATTTTATCCTTTCAACAACTCTGTGAAAGCGGTTAGACCAAAAGAAAATTATTTATATATTTATTATTTGTATTCTCAAGACAAGTAATATCACAACTACTGCACTGATCCATTGATGATACGTAGGGCCTTCTCTTTGGTGTCATCCACCCCATTGCTGACTTTTAGAAGAATCCTAACTTGTATTTCAGTCCAGTCGGCTTTCAGATGATTCTGTGGCACTGAGGGATGCTTTTGCTAAAGCTCTTACCCACTTTTGTTACTTTAATATTATTTAGACTGCAGTCCTGTGTAACTGCATCAGACTGTAATCCTACGGCTTGGCATAAGTAATGCTGAGCTCAGCAAAACTTGCTCGATAAGTAAACCAATGGAACTAGGTCAGGTCGGTGCTGCAAGATACACGAAACAACATGGTGGGCATGGAAAGTCCACTTAGGCTGCAATCATGTATCCAGTTACCTGGAGGCAAGATGTGGAAAAGTCGGTGTGATTTACATTGAAACCAACCTGCACGGGACTGAGCTGCTACTATATAGAATATGGCTAAGATTATTGGGGTCTGGAGAGACTCCAGCGAATTGTTGTTGAGCATGATGAGCATGACAGTGCTTCCTCAATGGAGAGTTAAAGATGTGATAGACTGATAAAAACTTACAGAAGTGTAGTGCAAAGAATTTAATCCCAAGGCTACTTTAGCTGTGAAAGGAACTGCTTTATTAGAAAGACCTGCTCTGTGGCCTAGGCACAGGCTGCTGAGTGATTTGTCACTTGGCTGAATTTTCCATTCATTCATTTGATCACATCCATCACTTGGCTGGATTTTCCACTAGTTTAACCTCCCAGATTTGGGGGGGGGGGGCGATTTTCATTTGTCCAATGGGCAATGTTAAATTTGCATTGCATTTTAGCTGATGAATATACAAATGAACAATGGCCCAAGGTGTGAGCCCCTAGCATCTGGTAAACCTATTGAGTCAAGGCATTGGGAACAAAGGCCCAGCATTTGTGGTCCAACACAAAAATTAGGCTCCGAGAGAGGGCTAAATCACCAATTTCAGAGCAATCTGTCTCCTTAAGGTGAGTGGCTTGCCATATGGTAAACTCATGTCAGCAGAGGTAAATGTAAAATAATTTGCCTGCCTCAAGACTTCAAAATTGATCTAAGTGTTGTGTGTTAAATGCAGAGTGGGAAAAACATTTGAGATTCATTCTGGAGAAAAGTAATATGGAACCCATCAAGCCGGGGTGTAGTGGTAGCACAGGCAGAGGCAGAGGCAAAGGCAGAGGCAAAGGCAAGTGTGAGCAATGCAGAAAGAATATTGAGCAGGAGAGCAGCGCAAGATGGTGGTGCTCTCTGGGCCAAGAAGTGGATCTTACCCAAAGCTTGACCCACCCTCAGAGAGAGCAGGGGCCAATGAGGAGTCAGTCAAAGCATGCCCGCCTCTGATCAAAAGAGATAATCCATTTTGGAACCAAAATTTTCACCCATCACTCCTGCCTTTCTCAGCACAGAGAAACAGATGTTTTCAGGCGCTTGTGGATGGAGGCTGTCATTGAGGTTACCTTCCCCCAGGGACTTAAAAGAAATGCAACCCGGTCCTGAGGCTGTTCTAGAGGAGCCAAAGTCTAACCAAGCACCATTTCTAGAAAGCAACATGGCCAGGGTTCGGTTCAGTCCTGCCCAGAGGAAGAACCTGAGGTTTCCTCAGATGATTAGGGAGGGCACGATCCCACACACACCGTGATCCACAAACCTAAGGAAGCATCAGGAACAGACCCACCCAGATCCAGGGACATCCACAGCCTAGGTTCATGCAGGCTCTTTCAGCTCACCTTGCCACCTTGAGGGCTGCAGGACTCAGCAAGCCAGGCAGGGGTTTCGTGCCTGGTGGCAGGGGTAAACAAAGATGCCATGGCTAGCATATGCGTCTGATCAGGCAACTGTGGCAAATTGGTCTAGATTAGGGCATGGCTGAGAACAAGGAAGAAGTAGAGTCTCATAAAAGGTCAAGACCTTTTTATTTAATCAACATTTTAATATGTTTTAATATTGAATTTTATTGTCGTATTTTATTAATTTGCAGCCAGTGTGGATTGTCAATTTATCTATGTTATAAACCGTCCAGAGACTCAAGTAATTGGAAGGCATACAAACGTTATAAATAAATAAATAAATAAATATAAGAATTCTGAGATCAACCAGAACAAAGCATCAGTTCCCTAAAAACTCTGAGCCTTCCTGAAGGGGTGGGAGGGTATAAACTGAACCTATGCCTGTATACTCTAGAGTAAAACACTGTGCGAGCAATGAGTTTTACTCCCAGACAAATGGTGGTGGACAACTGCCTCAAGTACAAGGGCCATTATCACCTCCCAATTCATTCCCTTCAGTTAGCAAGAATTAAAACTAACACGGATTAAAATTAAGGTCACATCCACTGTAGCTCTACTGAGCCGACCAGGGATGCAATCTTTAAAAGGGACTTCTAGTGCAACTCTACTAGTTTGAGCTTGAATAATGACATTCCCTAGAAAATGCAAGATGCAATATGACATGGAAGAAGAAAATACCAGAATTTGGTTTGTGTAATGGAACGTGCGATGGTGGAGCTATACTGCACGATATTGTCCTGCATATCTTACTCTGTTATTGTGTTTTATGGTATTAGGTTTTGCTGCATGAATCACCCAGAGATGCATTGGTATGGCATGGCATTCAGCTATTGGTCGGCATGGAAATATAATGTGTCCTTAGTAAATAAACACGAGTTTCATCCTTTACATAAAGCCCCTAATGGGAAACCTTTTTCCTGTCTAACATGTGTCCTCCCCCTCGCTGTTAGATCTGGGCTATGGAATATCCCAACTTTCCCTTGCTCAGTGTCCTCCAGATGTGTTGGCACACAAATTCCCATCATCCCCAGCCACCACATCAACTTGTTACCCAGCAATTATGAAAGTGCAGTCAAACACATCAGATGGATCTGAGCTAATTTCTGCCTCTTTGAAACAGGACAGGCACATCTCGGAAAGTGAAGGACGATTTCCAGAAAGGAAGGTGGGGCATGACCAGTGGACTAGAGGCTCTGCCAGTGAGAACTATATCAGCGCTTCCCATTTCACGAGCTTTTTGCCTGAACTCTAGTTGTCATATGACTATGGGAATATTTGGGACAAAGGAAAGAGAGGCTTATTTTCTTTTCATTGTTTATGTCTTTATCTGCAAAGTTGGCCATGGTCTGTGTTTTGATTTCAACAGGTGGCCCTTCACTGGCTTATTATGACTGAAGCTTTCCTGGGACGCTAACCCTTGCCTCTCCAAAGAGAGACAGAGGACCACGGCTCATGCACTACCTTGTAAAATGTGGTCCAACAGTCAGTCAGTCAGTCAGTCATGAACAGCTGGAGTGCTGAAGTCTTTTTATAGATTCTTTGGGATGATTAACTGGTTAGAGCTTTAATCACAGGGTTTTAACTGCATGCATGCCAATTTGTTAGGAAAGAAAGCCACTAGCCCTTTGCAAAGCCTATTGAACTCAGAGCCAGACTGCATGTGAAGATGATAAATGCATCTTTTCATCCAGCCTGCCCGCTTGCTGCTGTTGCTGTAAGTTTAAAAAATGCAAATTGCATAGGGATAGGATAATTCAGAGGATCAGATCCGGCATGGGGAGGGAAACAAATCCTTTAGGCAATGACCTCCCAGTGCAAACACCAACCACAGAGAAAGGATTTTTCAGTACCAGAGCAAGGGAAGAAGTGGTCAACTTGCCCCCACCCCATCCGGGTCTGGTCCAATCCTTTAAGTTGCTGCATTTTGGTCTCTGGGCAAAAGATCTTGCTCAAGTCATCCCAGTTGCTGTCATAATAGAAGAGCATGACGCTCCGCTGCCATGCTTCCACCTGCGCTCTGGGGTTATGGGGGCACCGTTGGGCATGCTCCTGCCTCCTGGGAACGGCTGGTGCTGTTCAATATACCCCATTATCCCCACCTACCCCCCAGAATCATCATAGAACTACTTTCTATATCATTTATAAAAAGCAAAGCAAAGCAACTGACACAATCCCCAGCAGTAAAATGCTGAAGGCACTGACTGTCTGTGAGAAGCATGAGATACAGCATCATATGTAAGAGGGCCAGGAAGCAGTAGCCCCTAAGGCAAGGCTAAATCATTGTGTGGCATCCTTTGGCCCTCATTTCCAGTCCCAGAGGGAAAAAACTACCATGGGGAACAGCTGCAGCAACGGTGTTCCCAGACTGGAACTACAGTCCTAGCCTGAGTAGTCAGACGGCATTCCAGAGCTATTCTGCCTTTCCCTCTTAGTGGATTTTCTGTGATGAGAAAAAGAAATAATGGGGATACAGGTGGAAGGCACCATCATTGGCTCCCCATGTAGCATCCCATGAAGCCTAGTCTGGAAACAGCCCTGGTATTGGAAGGATGGGAGTTCAACATGGGTGCAGAACAGCAGTCTGGTCCTCTGGCTTTCCCCACATAGCCACGCTCCCTTCACCTCCCCTTCCCCACTTTTCCCCTGACCACCAATGACATGGTTTCCCAGCTTTGGTGCAGCTTTCCCATCCTAGAAGGTTGAAACGCCTCTCTTAAGACTCAATTATGAAGTTTTAAGATGAAATAAAGCAGTATTTTATCCCCTTCAGAGTTGGCCTCATCCTACCCACTGGAATGCAGCCCACCAAAGCTTCCCAAAAATGGAATCCAGTCCTCAGGCTGGAAAAAGGTTCAACAACCTGGCCAAGAAGCCTTCCCAAGACACCTCTCGTGCCCTTTTCTCATGGTCCTCTGACAGAAGAAGGTGCTAACTGTGGGTCTGCCCCCAACTGCATACGTGCAAGTGCAGTAGCAGACTGTGTGCACGCGGCTATTTCTTTCATACTCCCTCATTCCAACCCCATTATCCCCATTCGTACAATAGTAGAGTTGGAAGGGGCCATGAAGCCATCGGGCCCAAGCCCCTGCGGTTGCAGGACACCAGCTTACCCCATTCAAGTCATGTGGGCCTGTTTTAAGCAAAAAGGATCTGCAACAAACAAGATATAGAGGTGAGGTGGAATGAGAACCTATGCAAAATTATAGCTCTGTGTTGAGCTAAGGTGTTGAGCTTGCTAAGCTGGAAAGGCATGGGCCTAAGCTGGATGGGTGACCACAAGTGGAAGTGGAGCAGGAGGTTGGACTTGACAGTCGTATAGACCCTTATAACAATAGGACAACTATTATTCTATTTTATTATATTCTATTTATAGATCACCTATGAAGTGTAGAACCCTCCAAAGACATTGTATGGGATTTTTAAAAACACACAACTGTGATACATTTAAAAAGAAAAAAAAAATAGAACATGTGTCACTGATATCCATAAAGACAGAGATTACCAATTCAGAGCAATAAGCCTGGGAAAAACCAGTTGCCTGGCTTTAAGGGAAGGACCGCCCTCCTAACCCAGAAGCAAGGCTACTCCTCCTTACTTCTATCTATCTTGCAGAGAAAATCAGCCAAGAACTGAGTAATAGAGACTCACCACTGGGAAGATTGTATTATACATTTTAGTGGTTATGGCAATCAAACTAAGTCTGTACTCTTGGTTTCAATTGCTGAATATACAAGCAAAATGTCTCACCCACCTCTGAGAGGAGTTGAGCTTCACTGTGTGCAGAGCAGGGGAAACTAGAACATCCATTTAAAACAGATCTTCAAGAAAATGAATGCAGAGAACACTATTAAAATGGCCAAGTGAATATTTCAAGAAAGTTCTAAAAGGAGAAGCAGTTCTTTAACATTCCTTTCCTGCAACTCGAAATTACACTCTGTAGCTTGATGTGCTTTGCACTTCTGATTACTGTCGCACATTGGTTACTTTTAAGAAATTAACCAGTTAAGAAATCTTTCCCTGCTGTCCTCTGTTAGATTACCTGGTACATAATTCAGCACAGTGAAAGGGAAAAGCCCATGTAACAAAATCAACTGAGCAAGGAAAATCTACTTTCATGGACTCCCTCTGATGTCTATTAGCCTCTCGTCCCTCCCACCTCTATCTTGAATCGCTGCGATGAGTGTAGACTGCCATCAAGCCATGAATGGAAATTTTCAAATAAGATATGTTCTGAGGCGCCTGAGGCATTTGCAAAGGACGGGATAGAAATGTGTTAAATAAATAACAAATAAATACATAAATCTGTTAGAAAAGATCTGTGAGCTCAAGGCATGGCATTTCAGTGCAACAGTCTTTAGGTCCCAGTTATGGAAGGGATGTTGCAAAGACATCTCCAGTTAGCGAACAGCATCCCTATATTACTTCCAAAATCAGCAGATGTGCTAATCCAAGGACTTTGACATTTTTGTTCTTTCTCTGCTCTCTGCCCAACAAGGGGCTGGTGCTTTCTGTTTAATGCTGGTGAATAACCCGTGGCTTCTGTATTTTGAGTGGGTTGGCTGTTGTGCCTGCATCCCCACAAGCCTTGCAATGACAAGTTGCTGCCCCAAGTGCGTAATCTTGTGCGTGTTTACTCGAAGATCAGTTGCACTGGCTGGGTTCACACAACATGTTAAACCCCTCGGGAACTTTACAAGTGTGGTTAACATTCCTGAGCCTGGCAGAGCATCGGAACTGCTGCTTCCGCCCCTCCCCACCAGTCCTCTGCAGCATCCCAGGTGTCCTCCGAGACACAGCAAGCCAGCTTGATTTAAAAGAAAAAATCTACAGTACCCACACTTGAGAAAGTGAGGGCACTCGAAGGGTACATGAGGACCCCCCCGCAAAATTAACCCCCCCCCAGAGAATTCTGCAAAGGGTGTTTCCACACATCCCAGCTTTTTAAAAAAATGAGTAAGTTTTCGTGGGCTGCTGTGAGGTGGCATGGGCACTTGGCTTCATGGAACCAACCTAGTAGCCCACGGCTGCAACCTGGTAGCCCATCGCTAACCGCAGTTTTAATAAGGTGGGGTGGGGAGAGAGGAAGAAGAGGAGGCTGGGCAGTGCTGATGAGACCCTGGCTGTCCTCACTCTCCCAAGTGTGGATAACAGAGGTGGGGGGCAGGGGGGGGTGCCTTAAAAGAGCCAAAAGGCTGGTTACCTGCAGGAGCGCTTACGTCCATATATGCCCGCCCGCCCCCTGAGATCTGCGGGAGAGGCCCTTCTCCGGGAACCCTCCGTGAAGGAAATTAGGAGGGTGAGTACTCAGAGGAGGGCTTTCTCTGTGGTGGCGCCCCATCTATGGAATGCGCTCCCCAGAGAGGTCCGCCTGGCGCCGTCGTTATTTGTTTTTCGGCACCAGGCGAAGACCTTTTTATTCAAATGTCATTTTAATTGTTAATAGTATTTATTCATTTATTCTTTGGCCAGGGCGACTTAAGTTATACTGTTAATCTATATTATTCTACGGAAGTTTGTTTATGGATGTGAGCCGCCCCGAGGCTTCGGCGAATGGAGCGGCATAGAAGTCTCCTAAATAAATAAATAAAAATGGGTCAAAAGCAGTGTTTGGAGGAGCCCCCCTCAGTTCTTCCCCTTTCCAAGCAGGACCCCCAAGGTTAGGGGGCCAGGAAGCCCCAACGGTCCCCTCAGTTTTACAATTTACCCTAAGTGGTAGCACCATAGGCAGAGTCTGACAGGGTTGATTTAAAGGGGCAAACCTGGCTTCCCACATAGGGAAGTTTTGAAGTCCACCCCCCTACACACACACACTGCTAGCGGACTAGATGGTCCAGGAGGCCCCTTCTGATGCGCTCTGTTCCTATGTTTACTTTCTGCACTGACTGTCAGCTGGAGGATGTGGGTCCAAGCTGAGCTCCCATGCTGGAATTCTTTTCTAACGTCAAATCTAGGAATCCTAAGAGCCCTATGGCTCTCCCACACCTTGTCTCAGGGCTGTCTGTCTGTCACCTTTCCACCAAATACGATGCTCAAGGAAGCTGACAGTAGAATACAGATACAAAAGCAAAGCACCCTTCCGGCTTCCTCTATCAGCCAGAGAAACAGGGCACTTGGGAGGCTGTACCTCCTGCTTCCAAGGAATGGCATCAGACTAAGGGTGAGGCCAAGACAGAGCATCTGCAGGACCCTCACTCCCCACCCTGGCCAGAAGGAACCCTCTTCTGTCCTGGAACTGTGAAGGAAGGGACACAATGCTCCAGACCCCTCCAGGGGCCAAATCGCCATCAATTCAAACAAGAACCCCAACAAGGGAAGATCAGCCCTAAATGCACTGAAACGCCCTCTTATGGTCCCCCATCTTGCACTAATCCCATGCAGGTTTAGACCAAAAGAACAGTCCTACAACTCCAAACATTTCCTAACGGACATGTGCATGCCTTCTAAGCCTGCCTCTGTCTTTGACAGGTGTGAAACACCCTGAGAGACAATACTTGCTTGGAAATTGGATAAATAAATAAATGCATACATCATCCAATTGAGCAAACACACCCCTGAAAAAAACACGAATAAAAGCAAATAAAAATGTTTTGATTTTATATTTGGTAAGCCGTCTTGGGGTGTTTATGAAAAGATGGGATAAAAATGTTTTATTAACATTAAAAAATTAAATTAAAAAGCACACCAATAAGAAAGAAAACAAATAGAAATGATATATTCCTTGTACGTTTCACCATATGCATCTAATTCCTGTTTACCCAGATTCTCCAACCACATGCCTTAAATGAAATCACACTGTGACTGTCTGAAATACAGTGATCATCATGGAGTGATTATGAACTCTTGGCCTATCGGAAATATATACAGAAAAAGTCATCAGCCCTGTTGTCTAGTCATTCTTTTTGTTCTTCCAAGCCAGTGTCTTTCCACACAACGTGTCCTTTTTTATTCCCATCTTTCTTTCCAAACTATAATATTTTCTACATGTGCAAAACATTTTGGTAATGTAACTGTACAATAAAACCATCATCATCATCATCATCGCCTGATAGAAGATAGCCTCACAAAAATGACCCCAGATTTATTTTCCTGAAGAATTTTAAAGGATTACCAAAGAAATGATACAAAGTGAGATTCAAGATGGAAAATACATTTCTCTGGAGGTCTTCTGCTGTTCCACCCCACCCCCAAATCCGGAAGACAGGAAAGACCAGACGCTCATAACAACAAGAAGAGAAGCCTTTCTCAGATCTTTGGGGGGAAATCAATCACAAAAATTATTTTCTCACAGACCAGGCAAGGCAAGTCTTAAGACCTCCCCCACCCCCCGATAGAATAAATCTTTGATTAATTTATAACTTGGAGTGACTGTATAATAGTCCCCAACGTGTTTTACAAATATTCCAACTAGGAGCCAGGCACCAGTAAGTTGCATTGAAAGAAAGAGTAAAATTGGCTCCCAACAAGTAAATGAGGAAAATTGTCACCAAAGTACTTCTTGCTATATTTGAACCTAAAAGAATAGAAAAAAGCCTACACCATGTTTTTGAGAAGTAATCCTATGAATGTTCACACCAAAAAAAAAAGAACCCTTCAGTTCCCAATTCTCTCTTGCCTTGGGAAGCCTGAAAATTGTAGGACCTTTTTCATGTATAAACATTCATAGGATTGTGCCCTTAGTCACAGCTTAACCCCACTGGCATTAACAGGGTCATAGAAATTATCCAGGCTTAAGTAAATTGCTGGCTGACTTGTCCTATTAATTCACAGGGACTTAAGCTGCAGCAATCATCAGCTCATTGAATCAGCCTCCCCGGACTTGGAACCTTCCAGATGTGCTGGACAATATCTCCCATCACCCACATGGTATCTGGGGTGATGGGAAGTGTAGTTCAATACATTGGAGGGCACCGAACTGGACTGAAGACAAGCAAAATTTTCTTTTCTCCTGCCAAAGAAATAATAAAATCACTCCAAAGATGTGCGCTTGGTGTGAGTTGAGAAAACCGTGTGTGTTGCAGGCAGAGTTGGTGCAAACCTTCTGCCACAGGGTAACCAGGAAGAGAGGACAGCCCTCCTGTTCCTGCTTCTAGAGAAGCAAGGATTTCAGGTTTCACTTCTCGAGCTGAAATTCCCTGCTAAATGAGGGTAATAAATCCAGATCCCCTGTCCCTTACTTGCCTTTAACCACCCTACCCTCAGAACAGGAGGAGGTTACAATGGAGATTTAATGATGATCCTTTTTTAAATTGTTCATTTATCATTTCTAATTGTTACTGACTGCCTTGAGCACCATTTCCTGGCAGAAAAATGGGGTGCCAAACAAATAAATGTATCCAAAGAGCTCAGGATGAGAAACCTTGACTTGTTCCCTGCTTTAGCCGCACAACAGTCCTGTGAGGTAGAGCATGCCGTGAAGGCACAACTGCTTCTGTCAGATCATTCACAGAGAAAAGATTTGAAAGAAGTCTTTGTCCAAAGTTGTGGTGGTGCCAAACCACACTGGCTGCTAATGGAGTTTCCTCCTGGTAAATGGTGCGCAGATTTCTGACCAGTACTCCTTGTCGCAGAAGCAACTTCCCCCAGAACAGACCAGCCCCAGCAAAACACTTCCGCATTGTGTTCATTTCGGAAGCAAAGAATGTGCCTGGAGATTCTGAGGTCTTTCCCGTGTGGCTCGATCTGGTCTCATGCGTTTAGGATACGGACTAAGAAACAGAGCAGGCTGCCTCCCTACGACTACCACTTTCCTGCGAGGAAGCCGCAATGAACTCAGTGGGACTTAACGTAGGATCTGAGCCTCTTAGGATTTCCCCCTGTATTCTAACAAATGTGTTTTAATGAGCGGTGGTTAAAAGGTTTTAGTGGCTTGGGGGGGGGGGTTGCATTTTATTTTAAATCATTTTGTGAGCCTTAGAGAAAACTGGTGTTATGGAACAGCTACATAAATTTAGTAAAGAAAAAGAACATCTGTGTTTTGTTTTTTGTTGTTCATTCTCCTTCCAGTTCGTGGCCTTTAGACATGACAATCCGTTTCCTTCCGAGAAATTGTGCTTTACTGATATTCCATCTTTTTGTCCAGGGAGCCAAAATGGCATAGAAGATCCTCCTCCTCTTCATTTTATTCTCACAACAACCCTGTGGAGCAGGTTAGGCTGAGAGGCACTGACTCGCCCAATGTTATCCAGTGAGCTTCATGGACAGGAGGGGACCAGGAGCAGCTCTTCCGAATCCCAGCCCAACCCTCTAATCACTGCCCCACGTTACACGGGCTTCAGCGGGACACTGGCAACGTGTGAAAGTGCCATCCAGTTTCCATCTACCGAGAAGTATTCAGTCTTGGGTCGTGGGGCACACATCCCAACCTGAAGCCTCCACACACAAGAATGGTCAGAAATGTATAAGCAGGCTTAGCAAGAGACCAAATGAACACCCAAAAAAAAAAAAAATTGTTGGGCTTTTATTGTCTCCACTCGCCACGTCTGAAGCAGAATTTCTAAACAAGCCCGCAAGGGCAGCACATCCCTCCCCACGCGCTAAAATAATCCGAGGGCTTAGAGGAGCGCTTTCTCTAGGAGCAACAGCTAATGGGTTGTGGGGGGATTAATGTGGGATGTGGAGGGGAACAAACCTGATCTATGCATGTAATTATGAACTTACGGAGTTGTTCGGCAGGGGGCTCGGTCAGACCAAGGCAAGTCTTGCCTTAGCCAAGACATTGATAATGCATGGAACGCACCGCTGCAGTCACGTACCTTCAGCAGGTACCGTCTACTTGGAAAGGAAGTCCAGTGTTACTTACTTTCAAGTAAAGAGCACAGTCATCTGTTTGCTTACTTGAAAGCCCTGCTCACTTCCAGGAAGCCTGTCTCCCAAATACATCTGCTTCGGGACACAACCTTCAAGGGGACTAGATGCATGAGCAACAGGATTGGTTTACCCAGAGCTTCTAGCCAGGATGGTGCAAAAATTGAGGCTCCATGGACAGGGGCAGAGTATCTCTGAGGAATAAGAGCGAAGCAAGAGTGCAGAGAGGGGGCTAAGGTCCACGACGGCGGCATCATGCTTGCCATGATGGAGGCGACATACTGGGCTAAAGGAAACTTGGCCCTGATTCAGCAAAACTCGTCTTTGGGCTCTTGTGTCCCCAGGGTTTTCCAGTTCTGCTCCGTTCTGCTCTGCTCTGGAGTGCTCGGCTTCATGTGGACCCGCAACTGAGCTCAATGCATTGGGTGCATGACTGAAATCAGTGGGACTCAAACAATGAAAAATATCCCTTTAACGAGTTACTTTGTTTAACTTTGTCATTTATTCTAAGGCAACAACAGCAAAACAGTTTCTCCTCCATCTCCTTACTCTGAGTGAGACAGCTACACCTGGCGCCCTCCAGACCTGACATACTACATTTCCCATCAGCCACAACCAACGGAACCCAGTGTGCCAAGTCACGGAAGGGAGAATTTACCATGTTTGCTTGCTTGCTTGCCCAAGCCTGAGTTCATCACAAGCAGCCCTTTAGGACAAGACTATCGTATTGTCCGCGGCTTCAGGGCTGGCGTCAAAAGGAAAACCTGCCACTTTTAATGTCTCAGAAGATCGTATTTTTATTCGAAGGGGAGAATCTTTTCTTTTGAATTCGGATCGTGGAAAGTCACGCCCATGTGGCGTCTTGCATGAATTTGTAATATTTTGGTTCGGTTCATCTATTAAACATAATAGCGATTTTAGAGACTTAGTCCCGATAAGATAAAGGTGCCTTTTGACCTCACACTTTCTCTGCGTATCCAGAAAAGAAAGGAATAATCGATCTCAATAAGCCTGAAGGGCTTCACGCGGCCTGCCATTGCGCTAGTCCTCAAGAAGAAATTTGGCGGCTGTGGGAGACGGGCAGGAGGTACTGTTGTGTCATCAGCTCATAAGCGTCGCATCTGCAAACTTACTACTTACTGTAGATGTTTCCTTCTTTCTTTGTATTTTCCTTCTTTCTTTGTATTTTTCGAGGGTTCGATACCGGGGGCGGGGGGGGACAAATTCACAACCAAAAAAGCTGAAGTTGGGGCAAGATCTTCCATGTGACGCTTGAAAAACCCCGGGAAGGGGTTTCACTGAATCACTTTTTTCAAATCCGATCTGAGATGTATAGATTAAGCTCTCTCTTTTCTAAACACTTGGGAAAGACAGTGATCATGCCCGAGACGTTATAAACATTTCTGCTTTCAGAGGTGCGACTCTGAGCTGAGCACTCGAGCAATCCGATAACCTTCAGGGAGAGAAAGGCTCCTGCGGGTACCCGGACTGCCCGGTAAGCGCCGCAGCGCTCAGCAGGAGGCACGGGCATCCTCAGGACTGCGGCTCCCGGGGGCGCTTCTGGTCACGGACAGGAGGGGCTTTGCCCAAGGACGCCCGAGCCCCGCTTGAGCCGTTTCCCGGCAGGAGCCCTCCAGCTCCACGGCTCGCCTGCGCTGCGCGACGGCACCGAGCGAACAGCACGATTCGCGACTTGTTAAAATAGGAGGAAGCCTCCCATTTCATTGTTCCTTCGGTAAAGTGATGAGGAGATTGGCATGGGAGGAAGCACAATCATGCGGAGAGGGACTGAGCGTGCGCGCGCCTATGTTGCTGTTCGGTCGCAAAGTCGTGCCCGACTCTTCGCGACCCCACGGACAACATTCCTCCAGGCTCTCCTGTCCGCCACCATCCCCCGGAGCCCACCCGACCCCACACCCATTGCCTCAGTGGCCCCATCCAGCCGCCTCAACCTCTGCCCTCCCCTTCTCCTTTTGCCTTCAGTCATTCCCAGCATCAGGGTCTTCTCCAGAGTCCTTCCTTCTCATTTGGTGGCCAAAGTATTTGAGTTTCATCTTCAGTATCTGTCCTTCTAAAGAGCAGCCAGGGCTGGTCTCCTCTGGGACTGACCGGTTTGATCTCTTTGCGGTCCAAGGGATTCGCAGGAGTCTCCTCCAGCACCCCAATTCAAAGGCCTCAATTCTTTGACGCTCACTCTTCATTATGGTCCAGTTTTCGCAGCCATACATTGCAACTATGGAAAACCATAGCCTTGACTATACGCACTTTTGCCTGATGTCTCTGCTTTTTAGTATGCTGCCTAGATTTCCCATCGCTTTCCTCCCAAGGAGCAAGACTCTACTTTCTTGGCTGCAGCCACCGTCTGCAGTGATCTTGGAGCCCATGAAAATGTGCACCTAAAACACTCCGTAACACATCTGATGCGGTGCTCTGCAGTCCGTGAACACTTATGCCAGAATTCAGGCGCTGTCCTGTGGACCTTTAGCCAGGGAAAAATGCTGGCTGGAGAGTATTGGAAGTTGCAGGATTTTTTCCCCTGTCTAAACGTCCGAAAGATCGCGCCCTAAATTCGTTAGTATTTAAGGTTCTCCAGGAGGCTCCGTAGTTTTTGCTGCAGTAAACTGAGGTCCATAAGATCACTCCCTAAATTCGTTAGTATTGACGGTGTTCCAAAAGGCTTGTGGGCTTTGCTGCAATTAATTGGCTCGGATCCCCCCTGTGAATTCCTAAACTCGATCTCTAAAGCCTGTGGCACGATCCTAACCGACGCTCGATCTTAACCCTAACTGGGACGTCAAGATGCAATCTTACGAACGCACACGGAGTAAGAACAATAGGATTCTGCGCAAACGTGCGTCGGGTCCCAGCTCTGCCCGGCCGCTTGTTACGGCAAAAGGCAGAAAAAGTAAAGCAAAAAGCCTCTGCCGCGCCTGAATGAGTTCGGCTGATCAGGGCTCAGAGGATCGCAACCAATCCTCCGCTTGCTACTCAAAGTAAATCCCAACGAGGCCGAGGAGACTTGCTCCCGAACAAGTGGATACAGCATTGCGCTCTGCAAATGTAGAGCCCGATCCTATCCATGTTAACCCGGGAGAAACTCTCTGACTTCCAAAAGTCCCGACCAAATAAGAAATGAGACTTTATTGTTCCTCGGAAGGACCGAGGGAAGTAGGAGACAGAAAGAAAGTATTCCTCCGGACACAAAAATGCCAAAGTCCCCGTAGTCTTTATTAAGCCCCTCCAAAGATCACCCCAAAAAGTTCAGGCTTCTAAAACTTTGAATAACGTGACAGAGGTTTTAATCCTGAGGATCTGGGGATTTTTGTTATGGGAGGAAATACTTTTTGATGACAAGAGGTGCCTTCCTTCCGTCTTCTATTTCCTTCCTTCGTCTCATTCCAAGCACCCGATGAGGAAAGTTCTTTTCCTCTTCCCCAGGGCGCTACTCCGCCATCGCACTGCCTTACAAAAACAGAAGAAGGAAAGCAATCTGCTGTTCTCCCACTCCAGCTTTTATGACCAAACAAATTCACAGTTTATACACGCTAGCATGTCAGTTTCGCCTTAATGGCCGCTGCAGGCGGGCGGGGGCGGCGGAGAGCCCCCTCGCCTCGCCGGGAGGACCCTCATAAAACGGCTCGGTTTCAGGCCTTCTTCTCCCGCCGTCCATAAAGCGGCCCTGTTATCACGCGGCGCGCCCCGGCGCGGGGAAGTTTATGGCCTGCCGGGCGGATTAAGGCCGCGACGGGAGCGCAACGCCATACATGGAAGCCTGGCCGGGAAGCGCTCCGGCTGCCTTCGTCCCGGAGACCCATCCATTACAGCGCCGATATCTGGAGCCAGCAAAGATATACAGACTATAAATTTCTCCCCCCGCCGCGCCGCGCCGCGCCGCCCCGCCCCAGCTCCCCGCCGCCCGAGGCCCGACGGCCCGGCCGCTCGCCCGCATTCTTCCCCCTGCGCGGAGAGGGCCGGGCGGGGAGGGAGCGAGAGGGAGACGCGGAGGCGCAGGCGCTCGCCCGGCCATCCGTCAAGGCCCCGATGGCTCCGCGGCGGCGCGGCTCGGGCGACGGCCACCCCGGCCTGCGGACGCCTCGCCTCGGCGCAGGGCGCGCATCGGCGCCTGCTCTGCAGAGCCCGCGCGGAGAGCGGCGGCGAGGCTTTCCGCCGGGCCCAGGGCGCCGGGGCCCTTCCGCGGCGGACGCGAAGTACAGGCCAGCGCGGCCCGACAGATGGTGCCGCGCACACGCAGGGCGCGATCCTGCGCCAGTTCGGCGGGGAAAGCGACACCTGCATTGCCCCTTTTCTGTCTAACCTGGCACAGGATTTGCACCTGACAAGAAGTGCAATGCGGGAAGGACGGTTTAGAGAAGTTTTCGAAAGAGTTACCCTGTCAAAGCAGCTCAAACATGGGAGAGTTTTAAAACAAAATTATTTCAAAGTACAATAAGCAGTAGCATGAGAGAATGTAAAGGTATTTTCTGGGAGACCTGGTAGAAAATAAAGGTGTTTTCCTGCTGGTGAAAAGTCTACAAAGTCAATCTCCAGGTGAAAAGAGGCCATGGCTGGCTGGGTCCCAGAACAGGATGTTTGCACACTGTGACATTTTGCTGCAGGTCCCACTCGCTGGTTTTGATGAGAAGCTATTCGTATGGTGCAGTCAGATGTTGCCAGAGCTCACATTTTGGATTCTGTTACCATTCCCGTGCATAGACGCCATCCTAATGGGAGCTAGTGAACCTCGCTGGCACTGGATTCTGTGCTAGACAGAAAGACCTCTTTGGAAATGGAGCTTAATCCAGATGAGTGGTGAGAAAGAGACGGATGGCAGTGAAATGGGCCAGCTTTCAATAACAAGGAAGTTGACTTGTAACTGATCCTTCCTAGGATTAATGGAGGGAGTAGAATTTACTGAAAGAAATGTTAGCTCGGCCTGAAGGAAAATGCTCTCCTGGCTTACCGGGGTTCTGGGCCGTATGTCAGTAGAGACACTCTTTTGGTGGAGTGCTCAGATTACAGGAGAGGGCAGGGGGTTCTTGTGATGGCCCCTTAGCTACTGTTTTATAAGGCATCATTAGCCACACACACACACACACACACACACAAATTCCCTCCCGTCAGACCTTCCCAGACCCTCCTGCTTAAACCTCTCCAGCACTCCTCTGTATGGTTACGTACTTCTTCTTCGCAGAGGAGGGCAGCACAGCTCAGCCTGCCCAGCCAAATCCAACCCATATTTAAATCCCCAGGCAGCTTGGTTTGGCCAGATATTCCCTCCCACCAATCAGCATCTCCTGCCAGGGTCTCCATTCCATGCGCACTGGTCCAAGGGAGTCTTCCAGAGCTCTTTAAGCACCTGGCCTTGGCCTGGAATACAGGGCCAGTCCCGAAGCCCGGACAATGTCAGGACCCTAAAAACCGCCGGCTCCCAGGCTAACTCAGAAATATCTGAAGCTGCCTTGTGCTGAGTCAGGCTGTGGGTCCTTCCAGCCTAGTCTATACATTTTAAAAATAAATAAATTGTTTTATGTATACAAATACAAAGTATTTAAAATAAATAAATTTAAAATTTAGAAACAAAATCAAATAAATATTCTCAGTGCTGACTGGTAGCCAAGTCTCTACAGGGTCTCAGGGAGGAGTTTTTCCAATCCTGCCTGGAAAGACTGAGGATCAAATCTGTGCCGTTGTGCTCTGATCCTAGAAAGATGCATTTGTGGAAACACATTTATATAATAGTCAAGCTCAAAAGAATTGGGAATGTGGATGTGTTCTGTACTTGGAAGCCTCTGTAGAAATGTGCCTGCAGAGCTTCAGGTTTCAGGCAGGTCTCTTCAGTTCCTAGCACCACCCTGGTTTCAGGCAAAATTCTTTCCATCTTAGCCCTACCTGGAGGTGCCAAGGACCAGACCTGGGCCTTTCAAAGCCTATATTCTGCCACTGCACTGCGGAGAGCAGAAGAACGGAAGGGGAGCCCAACTTGAATGGGCATCAGGAGCTCCATAGAGGAGGGCTGCAGTCTGTTCTCTTGGCTGGACACCTTGTTGGAACAGGAACAAAACATCTATGCCTAGATGTCTTCTTTGCAATGTGAAGAACATGGAAACAAGGAGAAAGTTCCTGAAAATTCCCTTCAGGAATAAACAGAATTAAGAGAAATTGGAATTAAATGACAGGAGAATACCTTCCAGCCTAGAATAGAATTGGGGGTTCTATGAATTTATTTTACTATCCACTAGTGGTACCCTGGTGGTAGAACAGCCAGCCCTTGATGCCTCCTTGCTCATCTTTTCAGTTCCACATGAAGGTCTTCTTACTTGCCCAGCCACTTAAACAAGGTATGTTAAAAGCTGCCAAGAGGGGACTGGACTCCCAGTGGTTGATGTCCTGTTTTATATCTGAAGCGACTGTGTTCTGCTCCGGCTTGGAGGATAAGGCTAGTCATGATGGCTGCATATTGTCTCCAGCAAATGCCAGTGGCTGGTCAACACGAGCGGGAAGGAGCTACTGTTCTCTGGCCCTGGTTGTGGGCTCCATCTGGGCATCTTGTAAGCCATCCTGAGATGCTGCCATGAAGGACAAGATACGAATGTTTTATTAAACTAAATTATTAAATTAAATCTGGCTGGCTACTGTGCCAGCCAGTGAACTAGGCAAGCCTGTGGTTTGACCCAGCCGGACTCTTCTGATGCTCTTCTATTCCTAGGGCACTTCTTACATGATGTTATTGTTTCTGTTCTTGCATTCAAGTTCTTGTATTTTTGTTTCTTTGGTTCTGTGAGCTGCTTGGAAAGAGTGCACTCATCTAAACTCCATCATCAGTATCTTCACCATCATACTGTACAGACAGGTGAAGGGGTCTGGATGTGCAAAGGGCATTTGATAAGCAAAAGAAAATAGCCACCATGCATCACCATCCACTCTGTGTCTTCGTGGGTACTCCCTTCTGAGGGGGAACCTCTGCTGGGAATAGTTCGTAGTTCTTCCCCACTCCCAAGCACAGGAAGAACAAAGGAAAAAGGGGTTCTTGCTGCCATTTGCAGTTGTTGGGTTACAAACCCAGCATCAGGGTTTGTAACAGGCATGAAAAAGCCATGCTCAGGAGAGGAAAGATGCAGCCCTTTCATTTCAGGGCAGTGGTTAAAGAGGTGGGATTGAGCTGGGATTGCAGCTTAGAAGGAGACTGAGATGAGCTAAAACGGGTGGGAGTCAGACAGAAGGCTGGGCTTGTGGCTCCTAATACTGGCCTGCCTCCATCATTTCCCTCGTAATTAAAGCATTATTTTGATATGAATAAGCTAGAATGGAATATATGCAGAACTCCTTTTTATTTTAAGGGGTTATAAATGGCATTACCCCACCTATCAAATTTGCTTTTTTCTATTCCACCTCTGACTTTATTAGGTGGTTTATTAGGACAATTCCAGCAGGTGACAAGACTTTTGGTATAAGCTCACTGTTTACCAGCTTTTTTCCTCCATGCATGTGTGTGCATGCACACACCATTGCCCATGATAGTGCAAGGATAATACTTCAGGCATTCTGATTGTGCTAGAATGAATGAATGCATGCATGCATGCATGCATGGGTGCCAGGAAGCTCTTTCTTGCCCTTGATCAGGGCTGTGGACCTTGTATTTTAAAGCCAGCAACATCGGGAGGACCTGGAGCACCCCTTTGGTGTTCCAGGCAGACTTCTTTCCCAAACCTCTCTTTCCCACCGCTGGCTGCGTTAAAGCTTTGGAAAAAGAGGGGGAGAGAAGTCACCAACAAGCAGGAGAAATCCAGTTTTGCTTTCCTATATTGTTAATATACTGGAGGCTAGTCTATTTCCCAAGCAAACCAGCACTTTGACCATCAGGAGGAGGTTCTATTAATTACTCTTGCAGGCAACCTTTTTGATACTGTTGAAGTCTGATAACTGGCTTGGTTCCCCAGCCCCCAAGTTATCTGCCCTGACATGAAAACAAAGACACATGTCGGGTCAATGGATTTCTCATCACCATAAATAAATGAGGTGGACTTCACTTTTATTATTCCCTGTACAGTTTGCTCTCCTTCTTAATCGGGGTGGGTGGGTGGGTGGGTGGGTGGGTGTGTGTGAGAGAGAGAGAGAGAGAGAGAGAGAGAGAGAGAGAGGAGCGAGCAGGACTAAAAAGGGAGGGCTGCCTACGTGACACTTTCTAGATGATTTCCCACATAACATAAACAGGCTGCAGTCTTATGCCCACTTACCTAAGAAGGAAGTTGAACTCCTGGGCTTACTTCTGTGTAGATATGCCTAGGACTGCAGTGCTAAGAACATAAAGAGAGTTGTGCTGAATCAGAAAAAGTCCCCTCCAGAACAGCATTCTCTTCACAGTGAGCAACCAGAGGAAGCCCCCAAGCAAGCCATAAATACAACAGCCCCCAGCCCCCTCCTGCCCATGTTCCCCAGCAACTGGCATCCGCAGGCACACTCCCCCTGATACTCGAGGGAGCAAACAGCCATCAGGACAGGTAGCCACTGATCCCCTTATCCTCCGTGGATTTATCTAATCTCCTTTTAATTCCGTTCAAGTTGGTGGCCATCAGATATATTTTGTGGAACTGAATTCTACAGCTAAACTGTTTGCTGTGTGAAGAATGTTTCTGTCTTGAATCTTCCATTAAGTAGCTTCACTGGGTGAACCTCATATCTAGTATGGTGAGCTATCCACTTGCTCCGCATTACGCAGAACTCTCTCCTGTCCTTCTTATGACCCTTTTTCTTTAAGACCCAAATGTGTAACTTTTGTTCATACAGATCTTACACCAGTTCCTTGATCATTTTAGTATCTCTAATCTATACCTTTTCCAGTTCTACAATAGCTCTTTTGAGGTGTAGTCATAGGAAGTTTATCATCATTATTCTTAAACATCGCATTTATCTCCCATGTTTTTCCTCTTATGAGGATCCCAAGGCAGCTTACAAAGCTCCATTCCTCACAACAACAACCCTGTGAGGTAGGATAGGCTGAGGGTAAGTGACTGGCCCGGAGTCATCCAGTGAGTTTCATGACTGAGTGGGGACTAGATCCTGGATCTCCCAGGTCCTGAGTCCAGCGCTCTCACTACTGCACCACACCAGGTCTGCACACAGTAAAGTTTTGATTTCCTTATGATAGTTCATTATGGTATTGGCCATGCTTTATTCCTTGCTAATTAACCCTATCATGGAATCTATCTTTTTTTCTCTCTCCCTGGGTGACATTTACAACAACTCTCTGTACAGGTGCTGCAATGAAATAATGATGCTTAAATCCCTCTGAATGATACAAGCATTAACCTGACTGCATTAACAGGTTGAATAAATATCACAGCCCTTATTTTTTCAAGACGTGATGTGGTTGTTTTATATTTGCATAACAACGGCACTAGAATTTATAGGCATGGGTGAAAAAGTTATTCCCTCTGGTTATTTACCTTACTCTGTGTTGCTTGTACTGCTATTTTGATGCAACGGGACTTGTGCATTTTGACCCTATAGTCCCATTTTAATTGGAACAGACCAAAGATGGGTTCCTGCAAATGATGCATACTTGCATGCAGTAGTAATTGGGAACAGAGGAGTTTCAGCCCCCCCTCCGCAAACATTCACAACATGTGCATGCACGTGTGCTCACACACACGCACACGGACACGTGCACAAGCACAAGCACAGAATTTGATCATTCCTCTTCAACTCTCACCAGCCTTGCTAAGCCATATGCCCTGAAAACTAGTAAACAAGCAATTTGCCCAGGTAATTTCCCCCACTTTCCTTGAGATCTGAATATTCAGTTTCTAGGCCTGGTGACATATTAACGGAGCCAATGCACAGCAGTAATCTGCTAAACTTTCTAGTCAGCTTCAGGGGTAGGAAGCTCCCCATCAGCTCCCTTTCCTGCGCTAGAAAGGGGCCTTGCAGCCTCTTTGTCTGAAAAGCCTCACGAGAGATCACTGTAGTCAGAAGTAAACTAACCATAACTCAGGAGGTCATCTTGCCTTTCTTTGCCCATTCAACTGTCTGAGAAATCCATCGGTGGGCTTTCCTCCAACACAGCAACCTTCCTCACCAGGGCTTTAACCTTTCTCAGCCTGGCACTCTCAGACCACAGTTCCCAGCACCAAGTGGGAGCAATCAGGCCAGAGGTTAAGAGGGCTGGGGAGACACACACTGCAGTCCAAAAAAGCTGGAGTGTGCCAGGTTCGGGGATGCGCAACAGTCGGCGAAAGCTAGTGCATCCTGAACTCAGAAGAGCAACACGTGCGTGGAGCCACTTCTAGGAAAGGATACAGGACCAAGGAAGAGAAGGCTCCAGCCAGTGCAGGCGCTCCGAGGATGGCCTCCCAGGGCTTTTTGCTTGCTTGCATTGCCAGCCAATGAGAAGAGGTGGCACTTGCCTGCATTGCCAGCCAATGAGAAGAGGTGGCACGTAGGCCGCGCCCTCCCGCAGGACGTCCCAGCGCACGTTCAACAGGTAGGCGGCAGCTGGTGGTTTTCAGTGGGTCGCTTTAGCAGAGGAAATGAGGCTCTGCTTCTGGTGTTCTGCTGGACTGTTCTACTCCTGCAAAGAGGAGTATGGAGCAGGGGCAGACAAATAAATGTGCTCCACTTTTTTTACCCTTCTGGTTCAACTTATTTCAAAAAGTTAAGGAAATTGCTTTAAAAAAAAACCCCCCAGTACAATGGTGCGGGGGAAGGAGAAATTCTCATAGGTTGAGTTTGGCCTTCTTAAGCTTTCCTTACATAGGAGGTGGCTGAGGAATATGTACCAGCATCTTCTTTTCACTGGACACTCATCTCCTTGGCTTCCCACACTTCAGGTAAAGCCCAGGAAGGAAGATCATGAAGTCCTCCAGCAGAGCTTTTTTCCATTCAGGGAGTTCAAGCAGTCTGGGAGGAGAAACATGTGATAGAGAGTGAAAACACACACAGTACACTTAAGCCACCTTGCAGCTCAAAACATCACAACACCAAATTATAAAACACCTTGAAAATGAGGTAGAAGAATGGAAGCCTCTTTCATGATGGTGGAAAACATCAGCTCCGTCTGTTCCCTGGTGCCAGGCACCGTGGCAGCCACATCAGGCAGCCACATCTGGGGCTGCAATGGGGGCCAGAGGGCCAGCCCAGTCAATGTCGTTGTCACTTACAGTTGGCAACACACACAGAAACAAACAGGCAAAGGGAGGGAGGAAAGGGCAGGGCAGGGCAGGGCAGGGCAGGGCAGGGCAGGCAGTGCTATAGCCCCTGCCAGTTGGGAGGCCTGCCTGTGAGAAACTGTTGCGAATGTCTCACCACCAATTTGTTTGCCCACTGACAGGGTGGAGAACTTTGAGAAGCCCTCTGCTCTTTTTTGCAGTAAATCTCCAATAACCTCTGACCACGGGCCATGGTGGTTGGGCAGATGAGAGATGTAGTCCAAACTATCAGGAAGGGACCAAATTGCCAGAGCCTGGTATAAAGCAAAGGGAGTAAAATAAAGTCCGAGCATAGAAAACACAAATGGGAGCTCAGCTGAGAGACACCCAGTCATTTCACAGGAGACACAGACTACTTTGTGGACCCTTTGCCATGGCCTTGACAACTGTGCTGCATCAACTCAGAGTACAGTTATAATATGTGTAACTATGTCAGGGCACTCTGATGTTTTTGAGATACACTTTTTCTCTTGGAAAGTAGAACTTGGTCAATATAAATGGGTTTTTATGTCTTTTTGACAGCTAAAAAAACTTCTACAACACTGGAAGGATAAAAACACACTACAAGACAACAGATTAAAGACTATATTTGAGTAGATGCCATACTTGAATGGTCATAAATATGGATATTTGGTCTGCCTTTGTTGAAACTTATGTGTAATTGATATATCTGGATTTATACTGTTCTTTGGATATTTACACATCAGCAGTTGTTAATTTCAGCAGGAGCTTGCTTTTGTTATTTTGTTTTTGTAGATTTATCTCATTTTTGTCTGTTTTGGTGACATCCGCAATAAAAATGAATACATAAAAAGTCAGAATGTTACTAGTTGAAGCTAGTTTGATATCCCCAGATGTTAATAAGCAGGCAGTTCATTTAAACCAAACATGCATATAGAACATAAGAAAAGCCCTGTTGGATTAGATGCAAATGCCAATCCACCCCCACTGTAGCCAGGCAAATATTTCTGGAAAACCCACAAAGCATGTGATGTGGCAACATCCAACCTTCTTGCTTGCCCCTTTGTAGATGGATCTGAACATGGAAGTTCTGTGTTGCACTCAGGGTTCTCAGTGCCCCTTGGTGCAGGTGTGCTCAGAAATGAATCCCACTGTTCTCAGGGTAGTTTCCTCCCAAGCCACTATGCACAGAATGGTAGCCAGAGAGTCCTTCCTCCATAAACGTGTCTAATCCAGCTTTGCCCAGCATGATTCCTGCAAGTTGTTCTATGCTGCTCACAAGCTCCACCGCCCTTGACCATCGGCCCTGCTGGCTGGTACTGACAGGACAACAACATCGTTCTAAAGTAGAAACCATGAGGAAGAAAGCTGGGCTAACGTGGTTGTTTTGTGGTTTGCCTTTATTTTGTGACTATTTGTATTAGCATCTATCACCATAATGTATGATAATGAACTGAATACATGCCTGTCAGTTTGTGTGAGAGACATTTTGTTTGTTTGCTTGTCTGTTTGTTCTGTCCTGAGTCTATTGCTGCTGTCCACTAGTTTCACACTTTCCTTGTAAGGGAAGATTCTCCAACCCCTTGCTAGTATTGCGAAATCTATATAAGGGCAATTCCTTTATTAGACCAACTTCAAGGTCACCAAAGACTGTGCAAGCTTTCTAGTGTTCCAGAACTCTTCCTTAGGCTAAGTCAGCCTTCCCTGAGCTGTGCTGGACTATAACTCCCTCAGGCCCAGCCAGCATGGGCAGTGGTCAGCGATTATGGTAGCTGTCGTTCACAGCTGCTGGAAACCACCAGATCGTGCAAGAAGTAAGCAAAACAAAGGGGAAGTGGCAGGGCCACTCAAAGGCCCAGTTGCCGTCCTCAGAGGCAATGTGGAGGAGGCTGCAGATGTTCCAGACAGGCTTTGCTAGATGCTGTGAACGTTTCTGGCCACCGAACTCATCAGCGGTGATGCGCAGAGTCCACCTGGAGGAGGGTCTTCCGCATGGCATTCCTGTGGAATTCTCAGCATCTGGGGGCCTGGCAAGATGTTGGTGCCTCTGGGACCCCCCGAAAACATCTTTATTTCTGGAAGCCTTTCTGGGCTGACAGCCATTATTTTTAAACAGATACTGTTTTAATTTGGTGTTTTATTCTTGTTATATTTTTATTGTTCACTGCTCCGGAATCCAGTTCGATATGGAACAATAGATACAGGTTGTAAACAAAGGAATGAGAAGCCAACAATGGTAAATCTCCCATTTTAGAAGATATATAAAGCAGCTGTTCCCTCTCCTCAGACACACACATGCACTTGCGCACACGCACACGCACACCCAGAGATCAATTCTTGGGTGAACATGGCCTGCCCTTTTCTGTCCCTTTCCCAGCATAGCTGGTTGATGATTTGTGCTTTTGGGATTTCTTTTCCTTTTTTATTTTTTTCTAAGCTCTAGACATACCTTCCCTCCCTTGGAGCCTCCGCTCCTAAGACACCAATTAGCAAAGGCTAAACCCATTAACGGATCTCTGGTTTCAGCCAGGTGGCATGCATCACTGCTGGGTGAGCCCTGGAGCCGGAATCCCAACCCCCGGCTGCCCGGACCTCCCAACAAACCACCATCAATAATAATAACACACTTTAATGGCTCACCCGCCTCGCCCCGCCTGTGGCTGAGAAAGAGCTCTTGGCCTAAAGGGACGCAGCGCAGTGCCTTTGGTGCCCCTGCCCTCAGCTTCCCTGGGGACCACTGTTTACAGGAAAGCACATGTTCTGTGTTTGTTGGTAGCGAAGAAAGAGCTGGAAGGGAGTGGAAAGGTGGAGGCCATCACTCAAACAGAGGATGTTCTCTGCCCTCCCCATGCAGGGCTCCTCCTGGCTGTTTACTGGGATTTTATGATGCTTTGAGAGTGAGATATTTTACACTGGTGCATCTCCTGCCTTTTCAGAGCTTCATTCATGTGGCTATTATGGAATTACGTGGCTATTCAATGAAGTTGGTCAAAAGTCAGAGAAAGGGATTCAGCCTGTGTTGGGTGGGTAACATGTCCTTTGAACACACTGTTTCCCAGCTTGAATGTTCCTCTGGATTCACTCCTGCAGCTGCTTGCCCAGCTTCAGAGTTGGCCAGGAGGGAATGTACATTGCTGAGACTAGTGCTCCAAATGGGCTCATTCCTGGAGTGGTCAGGAATGCTAACTGTGTTGTGTACAGTACTCTGCCCGGCAGCAACTGCTGGATTTAGATTAAAATATTTCCAGCCCTGCCTGGGAATACCAGGGAATCATGAAGAGGTTCTATAGGTAACATGTTTACTCTGCATTGAAGCAGAGACCTCCTCATGGCAATGTAAGATTATTGCATATATCCTGTTTCTCCTCTAAAGAGCTGGTAGGCCACAGGTTGCATAAGGCTGGTTCAGTTGTTTCTTTCCCAGGCACACATGTGCATACTCTTCCTCGGCACAACAACCCTGTAAGGAAGGCTAAGACACACTCATATACTGCTTGGCATGATTAATTGGTCCAGGACATACACGAGCAATCTAACTATGGAAAGAGGTTCTGGACCATTTATTGGGCATCTTGAGACATGGGTTTGGGAGCACAGCTCCTCCCAAAAATTCAAACATATGGCAGTGCCAATAGTTACTTGGCTAAAACAGCCCAACTCAGCTGGTGCCCTCCAGCTCCCATCATCCTTGGACAGCACAGCACAGGTTAAGAACGGCTGGGTAAGAGTATGAATGAGGTAGAACTCCCTTGCAAGAGAACACCCCCAAGATCTGGCTGCTCACTGCTGGAAGGAGCTCCTGGGATAATGGGGTGCAATCCTGCGCAGGTTTCAACAGAACTCCCAGCAAAGAAAAGAAAATGTCCAACGACTCCCCAACTCCTGGGGAATGCTGGGGGTCATAAGGCTTCTTTTCTGTCAAACCATGGACAGAATCGCTCCTTAAGTAGATCCCCTCTCACACATTGGTTGTTGTTGTTACATGGAATTTATACCCCACACTTTTCCTCTTGTGAAGGACCCAAGGCAGCTGACATAGTTCCATTTTAGCTTCACAACAGCAACCTGGTGAGATAGGATGGGCTGAGAGCTTGTGACAGATTCGAAAGGTTCGAACTCATCCAGTCAGGTCTCCAGTCCTACACCACCCTGGCTCAGTGGTGGCACTCCAGCTGGAACTACAAAGAACCATTTTCGGAAAGGCAAGCAAACAGGAGTCGCTCCACAAATGGAAGAACAGTGCACAAGCTGGTCTGGAAGTGAGCTTTGGCGAGGGCAAGGAGCTGGCCGCCAATTCCTCTCCTGCCGTAGCTTTGCTCAGATTTTCTGCTCATTGGACATCCGAGCACCAACCTGCAGGTAGAGAGCTCCCGGGCCACCCATCTCCTGTGTACTTCCTACTCTGAGAAGAGAGGAAGGAGCTACCATGGCATCTTTTGAAGAATCCAGGAAGAATGCTTCGGGCGGGATAGAGAAGGGCTCTTCAGGAGCCAAACAAAAGGTGCTCACATGACGTTCATGTCTGCTGGAGTTCACGGCTTAGAGGGCTCTAAAAATTGAGCTGGGGGAGGGGGCTCAATTTTTGGAGCAATTGAGTAAAAAAGCAGCACTGTTTTATTTTGGAAACCTAATGAAGGTTTTGTGTAAACTGCCCTTATTTCCAAGGAGTTCCAATCAGCAAAAAGTTAGGATTTTCTTTCGTTTCAAAAAGTTTGTTATGTTTAAAGGAGAAATTGTGGCAAATGTTGGGTTGGCACAAGTAGAAATGATCTTCTGTTTTACAGATACCAGATGGTCCAGCGGCAGAAACTGTGTAGGGAGATGTGGGGTGCAGAAATGGGGTGTGGGGAGGGACAGGAGCAAGTCTGGTTGCATCTCAGTGCGGATCGGCAACCAACCTAATTTTCATTTTGAACGTGAAGGACGAATAAAAGGAAAAAAGGAGCCTAATTCTCTTTGCAAAACCACTGGGGCACATGGGTTGTGTGGCATGCACACGATTTGTGCTTACTCTGTATAACCTGCCAAGGTGCGGGGCTAATCCAGGCAGATTCGTGTAAAGGACCAAGGTTGAACTCTGGCAGTTTCAGTGCAGGTGCCCAAGCGTGTGTTGTACTTCCTCCGAGGTGCTTCAGTTTGCCCTGATGGTGCCCCTCATGTCTGTGGTTAAGTGGACAACCCGGAGAGTCGCCTGCTGCAGCGGTGCGAGGTTGGCTTAGGCACGGGAAGCTCGGACTTAAGTCCCTGCTGGACGCCACTCAGCCAAGCCACCAACTTTTAGCCTAAGCCAACCTCACAGGGTCGATGTGAAGCTTAAAATCCCATTCCGGGCTCCCTGGAGAAAGGTTACGGACGCACCCAGCAACCCAGCCTAGATACAGGCTTGCGGCCAAACGGGACAGGTCCTGATCCTTTCCGCATCCCGTCCCCTTCGCACGCTCGCGGACAGCCAAGCGCCTCGTTTTCCCGGGCAGAAGCGCGCTTGAGCGGGCAGGCGAGGCGAGGCGAGCTCCCGCGGGGCTTGTGGACGGAGCCGCTGCTTGGCCGCGGGCGCGCAGCCGAGGGCGCTCCGCGTCACCTCCCCGCGTGTCCAGGTGACGTGTGAATGCAGATGCGGGTTGGAGGCATGGAGAGCCGAGACAAGCGAGCAAGCATGCAAAGGGGTTCCTGCATCCTTCCGGAGAAGAGATGGGAGAGAAGGCCCCGAGAATGGGCCGGGTGACCAAGGTCAGAGCTCCTCCTCGCCAGCCTGAAGCTGATGCTCCGCGCTGCGCGCCGTTCTCGCCTCTCCGCACTGCAGGGCTTCTCTCCCCGCTCCCCGCACCCCTCTCGCACAACTCTGACCCACCTTGCGGGGAGGAGGATTCTTCTGCACTGCGTGTGAAGCGGAGGCGGCGGCCCCGAGTCTTTCGCCGCCCCGCCGTCCATGGGCGCTTGCTGAGAGAGAGACACGGGAGCCCCGGCGCCTCGGATCGCGCCGGACTCATCGGGCGCCTCCCCCGCTCCTGCTGCCCCCCCCATCCTTCTGCCTGCGGCTCCCCCCTCCCCTGTCGACGTGACGGACAGGGATGGCCCGAGGAGACGGGGGAGGCGTTCGCGAAGAGATCGGGTGCAAAACAGTGCGTGTGAATGGCCGCGCAGCGTGCGTGTGTGCGTGAGACCCGCGGCCGGAGTCCGCGCCGTTTCGCTGCCGGCCTGAAGCCCTTCGCAGGGGAATCCGGCAGCGACGGGATGCGGCGGGGCGCAAGGACGGCTCGCCCCCCGGCACCGGGGCCACGATTCACCGCTCCCGCGGAAGTGTTCTCTCTACACCAGCGCTTCCCTGCAACGCTTTAATCCCGCTCCAGCAACAAACATCCTGGACCACCCTATTGCGGGAAATGGGTTCGCTGGCCCTCCGTGCCGAACAAAACATCCCTGACCCACAAGCAGAGTTCCTAGACTGCTCTCTATCTCGACTGAACAGGAAGCTGGTGAGTTTCCACGTGGCTTCCCGCTCAGCTTCTCGGACTGGGAAGAAAAAGGACAATTTCCCCCCATCTGGTGCCCTCCCTGTTTTCTGCCTCAGCTCCCATCATTCCTGACCATTAGCCTTGCTGGCTCGAGCTGCTGGGACTTGAAGTCTAAAACCTGGATTGCGCCAGATTGGAGAAGGCTGAAGAAGGGAACCGATTAAACAAAAAACCAAAAACCTACCGCAGGGGTTGGGCGGTCACCCCTTCTGTCCACGTAGTCTACCTAAGCAGGAATAACTTGTTTCTGGACTTGTGGGGGGTTTGCCCACCTCTTGCTTTTGCCCATCAGGGGTTTTTACCCCTCAAAATGTCGTTGCAGCAAAATTTTTCCCACCCTTAATAGAAGAAAAACGCCCGCTCTTCTGTTTCTTCTCCAGCTCTCCTTGAAGGCAAATGCCCTCTTTTCGTGGAAGGCCTCCCCGAAAAGCGCTGCTTCAGACCCGAGTAAGGGGAAGTGAATCCGCCCCGGATTTCGAGAGAGCTGGCCACTGCGGGCTGCGCGCATTTTGCGAGAGGGGATCCCCTGCCGCTCAGTGCGGCTTATTTCTGGGTAAACCGCTTAGCTCGTTTCTGGGAATCGTACGCAACGGTAGTCGAAGTTAAGCCCCACTCATTTCCACGATGTGGGGCTTAGGGCGTGGGACTGGGAGGTCCGGGTTCCAGTCCCCAGTGGGCCATGAAGCTCACGGGGTAATTCTGGGGCAGTCGCTGGCTCTCAGCGTAACCTACCCCACAGGGTTCTTGGGAGGACGACTCGGAGAGGAGGGAACCGTGAAAGCCGCCTCGGGCTCTTGGCATTTATCTCCCGCCTTTCCTGCCCTTCCAACGTAGTGATACCACTACGGGACACAGCTGTGAGGACTGGCGCTAGGCTCAGCGCCCGAGGCGGCGCTCTGGAGAGCACCGCGACTCGCTTTCAGACGAACCGGTTAGCCCTGGGTGTCCCTGGGGGCGAGCTTGCGGGGTGGAGGCCCCGGCCGAGCACCGCAGCAAGGCGTCCTTCGACTTCTTACCCAGGCGATCTCAGCTGGATAACGGGCTGCAGTTATGAAAAATAACCCTCGTCCCCACACACAGAGGAATAGTTTCTCCCCATTGCTAAATCCATTACATCGACACAAATGAGCGCTGCAAATGGACGGGATCCCACGCAAAGTTAGAAGCACTGAATCGCACTGAAGGAGGGGGGCGTCCGACGCGGAATTCTGCGTTGGAGGGTGGCCGACAGGTTACCAAATAGGCGCAGTTCTGAGCCACACTCGGAAACAACTGGGAGCGCGCTCCTTCTCTCTCTCCATCCCTTCCGGGTAGCGGCACCCAGAATTGCAGACTGCCGCGGCATGGCACTTTTATTCCAGTAAATGCTGAAGCCCCAGCTGCCCTTCCAACCTGTACCAGATGGCTAGAAATTTAACAGGAAGTGGCCTTAATTCATGAGGACTGGTGCCTTGGATTGCAGGGTCAGCAACTGCAAAATCAACAGGCACCTCCAGGTTATATGCCTTGTCAGAGCTACTCAGAGCAGAACCACCGGCATGAAAGATGCTTAAGTGGGGCTCCATCAGGGGTCAGGGCATGGCACGGCTGCTGGGCGACGAAGCCATTTATGTGGGCGGCAGTGGCGTCTGCCCGCCAGGCGCTCTGAACCCCACGGGATTCTTCTCGATAGGCTTAAATCTCTGCCTGTGCTGAGCCCCCGAAGCAGCCTCCGCGGATGCGCTTGACGAGGCCCTGCCGTTCACGATCCCAGCGGGGCCGCGCCCGGGGACCCCGAGATCCCCGCCCGCAGGCAGGTGCGCAGAAGGCGGGGGCACGTGCGCAAGGTGTGCGCGCACGGGGTTGCGCGGGCTACACACCCGCACGCCCTCAGCAGGAGAGCCTCTCCTACAGGAGTGAGAGGAATTTATATCTGAGTAAACCATCTTAGGATCGCGCTCCGAACCTTAAACCTGGAGAGGGGAGCGGCTCGCAGCCTGGTGATAAATGCTCGGAAATCACCTTTATTTTTGAAAGCAAAACTGTGGCCGGATACCCGCTCGATCTTTGTAAGAGCGAGGTATCCCAATACAGATGGAAACTCGTTCTATCTCTGCCTCTGAATAGACGTCTACATGCGGTGCACGCGCGCCTGTGTTAATGTGCGTCTACACGTATCTATATATGCACGTTCACACACGCGCGCACATATATTGACAGTGCAACTTTCCACTGGGAGCTGCACACACGCGTCTTTCCTGGAACAGAGGTGGATCGACGCCGCTTCTCTCGAGGAGGCTCCCAAGCCGGCGAAGGCGTCCCGCACTCCCCGGGCCGCTGGGCCAGGCGGTCTTGCCGAGTCTTGGCTTCCGACGAGATGCCTTGAACATCGCCGCCGCCGTTTGGCGGGGAAGCCGCCGCTTGTCGCGGGAAGGCCTGCCCGACAACGCGGGAGAGCTAGCGGGCGAGCGGCTCCCGTGCCCGGACGGCTCCGCGAGAAGCCGACGAGCTTCCCCGGAGCCTCGGCCGGCTCAGTCCCGCCAGGGGCGCGGGGACGGCCGCGGAGGCGCGAGCTGTGCGGAGCCTCTGCTCCGAGGGGGCCGCTCCGAGCTTTCCCCGCAACGCCCCTGCGGAGCCTCGCCCGCCACGCTGCCGCCGCCGGGCCGAACGAGCGAGGCGTGGGCGCAGGCCCCGCCCGAGCGCGCCGGAGCCGCCGGGCCCGGCCGGCCGAGGAGGCGTCCGCAGCGCCGCCGGTGCCGTCCCCCCCCGTGCGCTGCGCAGCCCGCGCCGCCCCGCCGCTGGCCCGGCTGCCCCCTTCCTGGGAGGGCCCCTGGAGCCGGGCGAAGGCGGAGAAGCGGCCCGGTCCTTGCAGGGGGAGGCCCGGCCGCGAGCACGGCCCGCGCAGGCAGCGGGCCCGGAGCGCGGGCCGCTCGCCGCGCAGGCCGCGGAGCGCGGAGGCCGAGAGGCAGCCGCCGAATCAAAGGCTGCGGCTCCGGAGCCTTCACTTTTCACGCCAGGGCTTCCTCCGGTCAGACCATGTTCGGTCACTCTCTACGCGTCCCCCCCCCCCCCCCCCCCCCCCCCGCTCCCGCCCCGCCGCGCACTTTCCTAATTTTAAATTTGCACTGAGTCAGAGCGCGGGACAGAGGACGTGGCCGGCCCTTTACAGCGAGCGCCTCTCCCGCCTGGATCGCGCTCGCAGCTCGGGTCGCCTCCTGCGGCCTCCCGCGAGCTCTTTTCCTCGGATGAGGTTTGGGGACGGGGCACGATCGATCCCACTTTTAGGCGGCAGGCGGGCACCCACATCCGGCAGACTTGGGTCCGCACGGGAATGTCTTCGCTGCAGAGCGGATGGGGCCGCTGACGTCCTCTCAAGCGCTAACCCGGAGAGATTTAGGGCCATGCTGCGCTTCCCAGAAAAATCAGTGGTACCGAAGCGTTGCGCCCGGTCGCAGTCGAAACTGTGTCCTTCAACCGATAGGTGAGCTGCGGATTCATAAAAGCAGAATACATAAAATTCGCCCCCGCACTGTCTACTCTAGCGCCTCGGCTAGAATTCGCAGCGCAGAGCAACAGCCTGGAGGCGTGTTAAGAAATGTCCTTACCTTTCAAACGAAGCAGGCGCTCGGTTCCATAAGGCCGTTTTACACCAAGGTCATGCAAGTGGCAGGTGTCTGCCTTGCCCCTTCTCATATGGTCACTTCCCCTCTTTTATCCCCAGCCTTTCAGATGTGCTGGCCTACAACTCCCAGCACTGTCAGGATGATGGAAAGTGTAGTCCAGCACTTCTGGAAGGTGCCCAATCACAGGGGGAAAGTTAGGATTTAGCCATGATTATTAGCTTTACACACATACATAAGAGCGCTGAAGGTCTGAGGTCGAGACCCTACTCAGCTATGAAGCCCAGTGGCTGACTTTAGACCAGTTGCTGATTCTCAGTCTAGCCTACCTCACAGGTGTGTTTGTGAGGATAAAAAAGGGGGAGGAGAAGAACCTTGTAAGCACCTTGGATTCTGTGTAAGAGGAAGAAAGACAGAATACATATGTAACATAGTAATAATTTAACACTGTGGGATTTACTTCAGCATAAACAAGAAATTGAGCTGCTATGCTGCAAATCCAATGCACTTTTTACTGGCAAGCAAATTTCCTAGATTCAGACCTGCATCTGACTAAACTTGCTTGGAAGAGCTCTCTTCCATTCCAAGAGCTCGCTTCCATTCTGCCTATGCAAGATTACTTGGCAGAAACTCTCACTGAATTTAATCAGACTTGGTATGCCTAGAATTCTACTTGTAAGTGTGCCTAGAATTGTAGCCTCACTCCTAAACAAACATACTAGGCCTTAAGCCTTACAAGGGAGTAAGTCCCATTGAATACAACTTATCCCAGAGTAAACTTGCTCAGTGTTGTACAGCATATCTGTTCAACATCATTTATATCTCAAAGGGTTCTTGCTAGGCACTTTCTTCCAAACCATACCCCACATATCCTTTCAATGTATTTCCAAGAGCTGTGGGTACTTCCACTTGAAACTTTTTTCCTGCCGGCTGCACAGAATTATGTGGGTGGCTGGGTGAGTTCCTCTTATAAATACCCAAGGGTTTTACTTTTAAAATTAAGCGTACCATTCTAATTCCTGAACATGATTTCATGCAGTGATTTAAGGGATAGGGGGAAGAGACCAGTCCAAAGCCATGGATTGAATCCATATCCCTGTGCCACCTTATCTGGACTGACAAAGGCACAGGTTCTCCAGAAAGCAATGCCCTGCACTTGCTCCACCAGTAGGAAATACCTATGCAGTTCCCCATCTACAAAACACAGCAGCCCAGGCATAATTTTGGCAAGCCATTGCAGCAAACCCAGTGAGTCCAAATAGAAACACTTCAGGTCAAAACCATACACAACTGGGAGTAAACCTTTTCTGCTTAATTTGGTTTATTTCTGAGCAAAAGTGGCCCATTAAAAGTGACACTAATTTTCAACACATCTCTTAAGCAGCTGGTCCACTCCACCCTTGAAATCATTTGGGCTGTTTAACCAGCTTAACATTAGCAAGATTGTATTGACTGTGTTTTCCTAGAGGATGCTGCTCAAATGGATATGGCATTATGATCTGAGATGTTCAGCTTGTTTGGCCTCAACATCTGGGTCAAAAAACCAGTTAGTCAGAAATTCTCAAAAGCCTAGGCAATCTAACCTTAATTACTTCCTAATTCAAAATTGATTTCATTGGATCAAAATATTTTATCTTGTTTTTTTGTCTTCAAGAATACTAACAAATGGGGGTAAAATTTAAAACAAGAACTTTTTACACCAGTGTCATACACAAAGGTGTAAGTAAGTCTCACAGCAGGCTGCATAAAAGTTGATCACACTTAGAAGGAATAACCTGCCATTGAATTGACTTATTCTCAAAGTTTAAACTGGAGATGTACAAAGAAATACCCAGCCACCTAAACACACACAGAAAGAGATTTCTACCCCACTCTAGATAGGTTACATGAAGCAAGTCCAAATCAGAGATCGCTTAAGCTAAACATTTTGAGAAATACATGCACTGATTTCTGACAGATCCAAGTTCTTGAGAATAGGTTTAGACTGGACAGCTGCCAATATTTTCAGCACCTTCAATCTAAAAACAATCTAAATCCAGAAAGATTTAAGCTGCAATCCTATACTCCTGTCTTTCCCCAATCTTACACTCCCAAGAAGTGCTGTACTACAGCTCTCATTATCCTGAGCCAGATGTATGGGATTGTACTCCTATGGGGGCACTAGGTTGAGGAAGGCTATTATCCTGGGAATAAACCTCATGGGATGTAAGGGGACTTACATCTGAACAGACATTACAGGGCTGTGCTACTAGATAAGAATACATTCAAATTGTAATTGAAATCAAAGTCATGCTGTTGATTTCAATAGGATTCCTAGCATTTCTGACTTGACTATGGGACAGTTAAACATATGGAATGGGAAGTCACCCTGCTGGATGTATGTTGAACTCCTTTCCAAATAAGTTAAGAGCCTACAGTTGGGCACTTTCCCGGTTGTAAGCCCCACTGAATTCAGTGGGACTTCCCTGCTCCACATACTAGGTGACTGAGGGATTGAAACATATGTCTTAGTACTTTAGGCTGGGCTTAGGGTGTTCATTCTTTTTGCTGAGAAAGTCTCTGTAGAACAGACAGACATTTGAGAGGTGCAACTGGGTAATTTTGGACCCTTGACTCAATAGAGGGCAGGGGGATGCTATGGACAGCTACCTGTATCAGGTCAGCTGAGAAACACAGATCATTTCTCTCTCCTCTGCCCACACCACGATTCTATGCTTTGCATTTCTATACTCCTGCTATGTTAGCACAGGGACCAAAGCAAGGTAACTGTTTTCCAGCCCTGATAAAAAGACGGACAATGCTCTGAGCCTGGGCACTTTCAGACTCGCTTAAATCATAGCCACATGACTATAAAAACAAAATGCAGCTTGCTCCTGATGGGCACAGTTACCCCAGAGACTAAATTCAGTCACCCGCAATTAAACCCCTTAGCTTACTGTAGCCATTTGTGCTTTGAAAAGAAGAGTGCTAAGGATCTCACCTGAGTTTCTTTACAAATTTTGTACAAAACAAAGCCTCAGTAAATGTACTTAACTGGGCATAAGCCCCATACCACTCACGGGGATTTACTTCTGAGTAGGCATGTACAGGATTGAACTGTCAAAGAAAAAAAGGCAACTCCTTAACAGACTGATAGGGGCTAATTTTACAGTTCTAGGTTTCTCGATTGTTTGAATGGTTTTGAGAGGGATTCCTTAACTTTGATCGAAATGGCTTGCTTAAATTCTCTTATGGTGCAATCCTACACTCATCTGCTTGGAACTACTTCAAGTAACTAAATGTAGAATTTCTATCCTAGTATCACCATTCCAACCAAGAAAGAAAAAAGAACCAAGATCTTTCAAAAGTGTGTCGTCAACAGGTGTATTTCTGGACCTTTAGTTTGAGCTTTTCTTCCCTCCCTCCCTCCCCCCCCATTCTCTCTCTCTCTCTCTCTCTCTCTCTCTCTCTCACACACACTCTCACACACAGACAGACAGAGAGAGAGAGAGAGAGAGAGAGAGAGAGAGAGAGAGAGAGGGAGAGAGTTAATTAAATGTTTGGGCTTCTATCTTGCTCTGTAACATAGTTGGGATTTCAAAGTGAGCAAAGCTGGCAATTTGAAAAACACTGAGTCCAGTCCTGGTTGGGGCATGCTGGGTGTTGTAGGTCTTAATCTTTTTATGGGACTGTACTCTTAGAGCTGAATAATTTAAAGAGGAATGCTAAATATGCAAGAGAGGTGTTTCACTTTAGCTTTGTTTATGGACATTCTAGATAGCTCTGTGGAAGTTTGAAGAGTCCTGACTTTATGGATCCACAGGTTCTCTCTTCTTCCTTCAATATGTCTGGATTTTGGTGGTTGCTCTATAGGAAATGCTTCCAGACCAGAAGATGTATAACCAACAAAGGACACCTATCTGTTCTTTTGTGGGTGACTTTCACCTAGCATCTTCCAGCTTTCATTTGATCATTAAGGAGACTAGAACTACACATTGCTAGAGAATTGGCAACGCCTTGTAAAAACCATCAGCAAGAACAAGCTATTTCATTGTTTTCTCCCAATCTCCAAATCTACAGAGGTACTGGTGAGAGATTCAATAAGCTCATCACCCAATCATCCTGCATCCCCTCATTGTTTTGCCTCTCCAGCTCCTGCTTTAGTGGGGACAGGTTATCCTTAAAAGCAGGGCAATTGGTGAGACCTGTTCCAAAATCCATACATTTCAATGCCTATCTTAGGCCAACTCAGAAACAGCCAAAACTGCAAGCATTCAGGAGCTCCAGATCTCTTCACAAGGCAGGATATTACAGAAAGACTTTTCTTTAGTGCTTGTATATTTTTAGTGATTTTTGAGGAGCCTCGATAAAGTTGTGCATTATATGGATATTGGATTTTTTCTTCAGTTATGGTTGGAAAAGATGCCTTTTTTGTGATGTGGAGAGGAAGAGCAACTGCATTAAGCAGAACATCTTGTGTTGCAACTCAAATAAGCTAAGCTCACTGAATGCAAATCTCATGGATTCCTCACATCCAGCAGATTCGAATACAACAGCAAATATTGCATCACAATTAAGAAACCACAAATCAGTAGTCTGAACTAAAAGAAGCTGAGCAACTGATTTCAACACATTGTCTTGTTAATGGCCACAACTTTTTCTGACTTGCAAATATTTCCTATAGAGCTTGGGAGGGCTGGAAAAGGAAACCAAAAATGTGGCTTCACAGATTCAAGACTCCTTTAGCAGCCCATAATAGAGACAGGGAACCTGAAGTACCTCTCACCCTGGACAATCCTGGCTAGGATGGATGGGAGATGAGATCCAACAGACTCTGGAGGGCCAAGCATTCCTACTACTGCTGCTTCAGGGACTGAACCTTGAGGACAACGTCTTCCTTCCGAAAAATGCTCCACTGGAGTCAATGGAGCGTTCTGCCTGGTTCTCTTTCTGAAGCAATACACAAGTCTCTGTTCATATGATGGGCAAGACTGCAGCTTCTGCTTCTATTGAGCTGCTGATTTTAATTCCGCAGAACAAACACACACAACCCCATTGCTACTATTCTACCCTAAATATTCTTAAAACCTTCAGCTTAATTCACAGCATTTATTCAAAATCCTGTGTCACTAAATTAGGGGATACTGAAACATTTAAGAGTTTTAAATAGTTGTTGCACTGTTCATTTATTTTTCATATATAATTACTTAGCATCTGACAGTAACTTTCTAAGATCCAGTACCTACTTGTTTGCTTTTAAATCTGATTTATACAATTCTCTGCATATACATAAGAAGGGCCCAGAAGGAACAAAGTGTATTGCTGGAAATAGAACTATGAACTTTTTCCATTGTGTTAGATTTCTGAAAGAGAACATTCAAATTCATTCTCCCTTTCCTAAACATATTTTTCTCTGAAATAAAATGCTATCTGCTTTTTGATGGTGTTAAGTCTGATATTAATACTCATGCTAAGGGTTGCCATCCTATGTTAAATTTCTAGCTCATAACTCAGATGTAATTATGTCCTTTTCAGGGGGACACCACAATCCTATGCATGTTTAGAAAGAAAAGAGTCCTGCTGGTCCCAGCATTTCCCAGCCAGCATAGCCACATCTGGAAATTTTATTCAGACTCTGAAGCCTTACAATTCTGACCAAATATAAGCATTTTATTCAAATATTTCTTCCAAGTTCACATGAAGGCACATGAAGTCCATTCCTATACACCCAGAAGTAAATCCCATGATGTGTGAATGGATTTACTGCCAGAAGATTTGCAAGCTAAAGGTGCGATCCTATCCACACCTGCTTGATAATCCCACTGAAAGCAAGACTTCCATATAAGTATGCATGGGTTCTCCCTCTGAGTTTGCTTAGAAATTATACTTAGGTTACTACGGTCCCATTCCAACCTGCCTGGAAGTAAGACCATTGAACTCAACTGGTTTTCCATCTCTGTAGACATCTATAAGGCTGCACTACACATATTTGTTTTTACTATTTGGGACCTGCCTTTCTTTAGCTTACAATGACCACATCAAATCACAAAACCAGCTGAGAATAGAATCAGAGAATAACAGAGTGGGGAGGGCACTGGGTGCAGCCCCCTGCTCAGTGCAGGTAATAGGGCCATCAGTGGATTTCATTTCTGAGTGATTTTTCCTGAGGCTTTTCATTGATTTTAATTTTATTTACATGTGGTTCTATATTACCAAATCATTATTTCTTTATTCCATTTCTATACTACCCAGTAGCTGAAGTTCTCTGGGCAGTTTACAAAAGTTTTCACGAGGATATTAAAGGAAGAGGGCAAATTCTCTACAATGTAAGATCAGTTAAAACTGACTACAGTAAAACTCCTAAAATTTCTGAAGTTTTAAGCCAAAGCCTGCCCTATCAATCATCAATCCTGACTTTCTAAGCTCAGATACTGAAAGTTGGTCCAATAGTTTCTCTCAAACTGGTCAATTTCAGAATCAGCCACCTTTTCTGGAAATGGAAGTGCCTCCTCCCCTAATAATACAGTGACCACTGCACTGGGGGGAGCGGTTAAGGACATGAATGCATCGTAGTTATCCTGACAGTCCATCCCAAGCAGGATCACACCATTTTGACTTCACACTCTAACAACAGAAATAGACATAACAAATTTAACAAACCATTTATTTACAATCTAATCTTCTTCTCCTCTCCAGTGCAGTATTTCTTGGCCAGATTATATAAAGCAACACATTCGACAAGGGGTCAGAAGGGTAGGGAGCCGGGGTGATACAACACTTCACATTGTGAACACGCAGAGGAGGAGGAGGAGAGGACACATCTGGAGCTGGAGGGGTTAGCAAAAGGATGAGGACAAGGTTTGGTTGTTTCTCTAACCTGAGGGATCTCCTTCACCAGAAGGACCCTGCAGAGAGGCTTCCCAGCGCTAGGTGCACAGACTGCCTGCGTAAGCACTACAATATGTACAGAGCCTCTCTTTGGGCCCACAAGTCTGTCCTCCTCTCACAGCACCATGAATGCCACCCACTCACCCTGGGGCGGTTCATAAAGCCGCTCTCTCCACGGTTGGGGTGCCTACTTCTGCCCCCACCTGTAACAGTGGTTGACACCCCACATCCACCGCCTGCTGCCAGGGTGTAGTTACCTCCGAACCCACCTCTCTCCACCGACAGTACAGGTCGACACCTGGCAGTTAGGGGGTTAATACTTTCCCAGTTCCCAAATGGGGAGCGAGCATCTGGAGCCGGGGCTACTGGGAGCTTTTCAGCCTGGCTGGTTCCCAGAGGACAGGCAGTCACGGAGAGTCCTGCAGGCAAAAAGAGGGCTCGGCGGACCGCAGAGACTCTCTGCCTGGGTCCAGGCCCGTGGGCACCACTGACGGGGGCTCCGAGTGAACCGCAGTTTCCGAAGAGGCCAGGTGGTGCATCCCGGGGCTGTGCCGTGGCAGGGGCTGATCAGCAGCGGCCCCTGCCTCTGTCCGTTCGGCATCGCTGCTGGGCTCCAGGTCCAAGGATTCAGCCTCGCTGCTCTCGCTCTCGCCTTCCGAGCGGCTGGGGCTGCGCTCGGCCTCGCCCTCGCCCGTCGGCACAGCACCCCCTGCCGCCTTCTCCGAGGGCTCCTTCTCCTTGTCCTTCTGTGCTTGCGCCTCCTTGGAGTGCCTCCACTTCATGCGCCGGTTCTGGAACCAGACTTTCACCTGCAAGCAATACAGAGCAAAGCCATGCAGGGCATCAGGTGAAGCTCAACCCAAGCTCTGATGGGATTGGGTTTTTCCACCCTGTACAGGATCAGAGGTAGCCTCTACAATCTGCATCCTACCCCCGCAATATAAAATGAGGAATATAAACATTCACATTTTTAAAGAGAAAAACATGGTCGTCCTCATAGGCACAACAGAGCAGAAAGAGGGAGGAAGAATCTACTTTAATATTTCAGGTGCAAATTCTGGAATTATACTGCATAGCATGCAAAATAAGTATGCTTTACATGTTGTCATCTCTTGCTACTCAGTGAACTCTCTCTGGCTGTGTACACTTAGCCAGGAGTAGCTCATTGCATTCAACAGATCATACTTCTCAGTAAGTATGCGTAGGATTCCACTGCATGTTACGTCAGATCTACCTGATGCATATAATCTGAAGGACTGCAGCCGCTCCCTCACCTCTTGTCTACAGTACAAAGCCAGTTGCAGTTAGTGCCCGTCTTCTGTAGCTGGCCGATTTCCTTGCTGCAAGGAACAGCCTCCCTCTATCTGCCCCATTTCCATTCCTCGTCCTGCCCAGCCTTTATATCTTTCTTGCTATCACAGTTTAAGAATATAATCCCGCTGTTGCTCAGATCTGGTGAGGAATGACCCACAAACTCCTTCAGCAGAAATATTTGAATGAAAGCGGGTTGAATAGAAACAGGGAACATCCAGAAAAGATGCACACCTTGGAGAGTCCAACACATATCTGGTTTCCAAACAAAAATGAATAGCAACAGGAAGTGCTTTCAGAGGAGGAAAAAAATCATTATTTTGCCCACCCTTATTTCAGTATTTCACAATAACCACTTCACTATTATTCTCTATACAATCTATAAATAGCAGATCACATACAGGCAGTTGCCTCCTAGATTTTTAACCAGAGGCTTCCAGCAAAACCAAATGAAAGCGTTCTTTAATATACTGAATAGGCTATCACAAAGCAGAGCAGCTCCTCTGAAACCAGAGAGTGTGCAAGGAGGGTGATTTTGTTTTTCCTGGTGATCCCATTAGCCCATGCATGTACCTCACTGAGGTCAGTGGGACCTACACTCAAAGGTAAATACTGCCAGGATCAGAGAATTAATAGTGTAGAGTTGTTCTAGCAATGAATGGGGAATGTTCTGCAGGGGCATGGGAGCCATGGCGCTTTGTAATTCTAGCATCGTTGGGTATCTAGACTGGAGGGAGCTCCATTGAAAAAAATATAACTGCCAGAACACAGCAGAGAGCTGCATTTTCCATGTGTGCGTGAGTAGAAAATTGCAAGGCTCAGAAAAAGAAAGACTGAGCAAGTTGGGGAGAGGTTTGCTTATTTTTTAACAAGATGGCCCTTTGATATATCTTTTCTGATTTTATAGCTATTCTGCCGTTTCCCTCACTGCAATTTTTTCGAGGGGGAGGGAGGGGGAGAGGGGGAGGGAGAGCAAAATGTAAGTTGAAAAGGAATGTGATTTCCTGATGACAGAGGGCGGTAGTCTAGGGCTGAACTTCATGCATACCTGTAACTGCCAGCAACACTGTCAACACGGATACCAAAGTTAGGCATTTTCAGTGCAACCTCACTTATTTCAATAGGAAAAATCCAGGTGGCAATTCTATACCCTTTTAGGTAGTAGTAAACCTGCTGGTTTTTTTTTTTTTTTTTTTTGAGTTGGCACATAGAGGAAGATAGCACCGTTAAACACATGAATAATGCAGCAATCGTATACATGTCATACATGTCATATATGTCTGTATGTTTACTTGGAAGTAAGTTCCAGCATGTTCAGCAGGCCATGCTTTGAGTCCAAGCCACATACCCCAATCCTGCTCAGTAGAGTCCCATGACTTCTAATATTTCATGCAATACTTTCCTATACACATTTACTCAGAACTAGCTCTCATTTGACTTCTGAACATTAATGTTGGTGGGCTTGGGGGCAAATTATTGGGGCAACCCAATCCTGGGGTGGGAGTGGGGGACAGAAAAGAAGTTAAAGCGTTGGTGCGAGTTTATTACAAGTGTATCTATGGGTGTGCATTTAGAGGGGAGACATTAAAATATGATTCCTCAAGGCTAAGCAGATGACACAAATATATAGAATACTTTTTCTTATGATGCAGTGTTACATCCAGTGCTGTCATTCTGTAAAATAGATTCTCCTGTCAGAAGAAATTCTCCCTCTCTCTCTGGGATATAATTCCTAACTGAATTATGCCGCTCATCTGTTTCTTTCCTTACACTCAGCAATAAGAAGGTATTTTGAGCCTTTTGAGATGTTGCAGGTAAGAGAAAAGCATCCTTTGGTCCAACTGCAGGGAATTAGCTACCACATCTCCAAGTGTCAAGTTTACTCCAGTAAAATGAAAGAAACAAGGCGTCTCTTCCGACTTAAAAGCAGGACTCCCTTTCCCATAAGATGTTTGAGGTACAGGAGGAGCATTTATGAAGAAAAGAATGTGCGTGTTGTTATTTTCCTCCTTTCTCCCCTTCTTCCTTCCTCCTTCCTCGCCCGCCCTCCTTTACCCGCTCTAGTTCCAGAGGTAAAATCAGCCCGCGATTCTCCGGAGCCGGCCCGGATGCTTTCGCCTCGCTGGGCTCGCCTGAGGGAGGGAGGGAGGGACGGACGGACGGGGCGGCGGAGAGCGAGGCCTGCCCGGCCCATGTCGCAGCCCCAGAGCTCCCGCCGCTTCCTCGCCTCCCGAGCTGCCTTCCCTATCGGGGCCAGCGGCCCTGATCTTCGCTTCCCCTCGCAGCCAGGCCGTTCTTTCTCGCTGGCATTTCCCCTCGCAGCCAAAACAAACACCCTCCGGGTGTAACTGACACGAATCTCGGGAGTAATTTATGGGCCCTTTCCCCTCCCCGCGCGGTTCAGCAAATTCCCGCGCTATTCACTGCACTGCTAGGCACGAAGCGCTGTGCAGCGCTCTCCTAGCGCCGCTGCCATCCTTCCCAAGGCCGGACGCGGAGGAGGGCGAGGAGGCACCCCGGGCTCGCCCTGACCCCCCACTCGCCCTGCCCTGCCCTGCCCGTCGCCCCAGCCCTCGCGCAAGCCCGCCGCCCTAAGAGGCCCCGGCACGGCCCTTGGCCCGGAAGGAACGCGGGCACGAGCGCGCGGCCTGAACTGGAAGCGCCTCGGGGCAGGGGCCTGTGCTTTTCCTTGCAGAACAAAGAGGCAGGGACGACAGTTTCTCGGGAAAGACGAAGTAGTGCAAGCCTGCAGGCCTATACGCGTTGCCCTTAAAGTAAGACCGGCTGCATTTTGGGAGGGGTTGGGATGCTCGGGAATGGGGCCCTTATTCTGGACTGGAGACCACTGATCAGGCGGGCCTAGCCCAGGCAGGCTGGCGTCCAGCAAAACAGAAGCCACAAGGCACAGGTGCGCGCCCGGCGCGTCCTCTGTTCGCTGGACCCGATTAAGGCCACTCCCGTTCTGGAAACTGCTTCAAGTCCAATTCCATGTAGTGGAGGTAGGAGTAAGAAAATCACGCTGACCAGTGGGGCCAACAGGCATGCCCACAGTCCCGCCTGCCCCCGGAAAGCTTAGCTGGCGCGGGCTACGGAGGGAACCGGCCAAGGAGCGCTTACTTGAGCGTCTGTGAGTCCTAACATGGCTGCCAGCTGCTTTCGGTCCGGCTTGGTGACGTATTTCTGGATTTCAAAGCGCTTCTCCAGCCCTTTCCTTTGCAGATTGGAGAAGACCGCTCGGGACCACGAGCGCTTCCGTTTGTAGGTCTGAGGCAGCGTGTCCTTCGTGAGCACCGCGTACGGACCTGGAGGGGCAACAGAACAACAGAACAGGCGCCCGGCGGCCGTCAGGTCGGGCAGCGGCTCGGCGGGGCTGCCTGCAACGTGGCCAGGCCCGCAGCTGGCTCAGCCCAGACCCACCGATATCCCGGGGACGGGCCTAGCAGCGCGGCCCACGTGCCCTTGCGCTGCCGCTTGCTTCCAGCGGGGCCGCCCCACCGCCCACTGCCCCATGCCATTCCTTGCAGCATTAAGGTCTCTCTTCTTTCTTTGATCGGGGTTGCTTTTTGGAGATCAGGCGTATTTCGCATGCCCCCTGTCCACCTCCCCAAAAGTTCCCACTCACCGATTCTCCCTGAAAGGTGAGTCACCTGTTAACCCTCGCCTCCCCAGAGCTCCGCTATGCCTGTGCAGTGCGGGCCACGGGCGCTTGCGTCCAATTGCAGGTATCCCAGGGAGAGAGGCCCGCTAGGTAAGGCAGAGATGGGCAACCTCCCGCGTTCTTTCTTACAAGCCCGTCCTTGGCAAGTGTCAGGGCTGCCTGTATGCCGTTTCTTCTCGCTGATACACTAACCCCACGTACACCAAAGGGGGTGAAAAATCAGCACCTCAGGGAAGTGGTAGTGGCGCCCGATCCATACTGCAATCCTAAAAACCTTTGCTTGGAAGTAAGCTCTGTTGAAGCCAAAGGCGTGGTTAGCGTCGGGCGGTGGGGAGCCTGACGAGCCCCCTCCCCCGCCTAGGCAGGTTTACTCGGAAGTAAGCCCACCGAATTCCATGCTCCTTACTCCAACTAAGGGTGCGTAGGAACACACTCCTGGAATTAAAATTCCGGCCTGCCCCTAGCTAGTGGCCTCCGGTTGTGTTCGACTACAGCTCCCATCATCCCTGGAGCAGTAGCCCGACCTATCTGGAGGGCACTGTAACAGCAGCGACACTGGCTTGACCCGTGCCAGGGCTGGGTTTAAAAGAGGGATTGGTTTGCAGTACCTGGAAAAGTGTCTTGAAACTGGTGCTGAACTGAATTCCTTGGGGCTGTGTTTAAGGGTCCCAGGACCCCGGAGCTCTCGTTAATGGGTTCTAGAGACGCGAAGAACTGGCCGGCCGGCGGCTGCAAGGCGGGGACATGAACCCCACCTTGGCGGCTGGTGCTTAATAAGGAGGTCAGATCTGCGGGCACAGGAACAAGGAGAGCGCTGTTACACGGCGAGAAGGAAGGCGCGGGCTGCTCCTGGCACGACAGAAGGCGACTGCCCGCCGGTTCCTGCCCAGGCGGCCACAGTGGAAGCACGCCTGCGGGCACCAGGACCCGGTGGGATTCAAGGGGCCGCTGCGATGCGGACGCTCTCCAGGAGCCCAGCTTCGCCCAGTGGCCTCTCCTCCCGAGGATGCACGCCTGGGATCGCAACCTTCCGCTCATTCCCGCAGCAGGCTGTTGCACAGACTACATAGCAGAGCGTTCCCATTCGTTGCAATGGGGAGGCGGCTTCCAAGCAGGCAAGACTTACTCGGGAGTCACCCTCCGGCTGAAATCTATGGGCTGGTCCTCCAGGCAAGCCTGGTCTGGCCCGGCTGTGGGGTGCGGCGCTGCGGTTTGCAATCCCCAACCCTTCTCTAGGAACGTCCCCCCTGAAATCCAGAGGTCTGCCATAGCGTAGTCACGCTTCGCCTTGCAGCCTCGGAAACAACCCGAGCGACGGAAAGAAGCGGCTCTTGGCTTCCCAAGCGGAGCCGCTCGGCCCTTGGCGATCCTTCCTTGCCCTCGCCCGCCCGGGGCGAGAGGCAGCGGGATGGCAAAAGGAAAGCCGCGAAGGAGCATCGGGGAGGCAGAGGGAACGCTGCAAACGAGCATTTTCCTCCAAGGGACCTGCTGCTGTCGGTGCAGTAAGCACACGCCTCTCCTCACCCCATCCGAAAGTTATATTTAGGCTTCGCGAGTCGTGTCGCTACCAGAAGAAGGCCGAGCGGTTCTATTTCATTAACGTGTCTTTGATGGCTGCACCCAGCATCTCTCAACCCGACGTGCTCGGGTCGCGCTCCGCAGGGGCTCGCCAAGGAACTTACGGAACAGGCGAGCTCCGAGTCTCCCTGGGAGCCAAGGATTTCCCCGAGCGCGTTCAGGGTTTAGGGCCTAGTGAGGATCGATCCAAGCAACCGGGCTAAGCGATGCGGCCGATCAGGCTCTGGTCGCCGATCACGAAGGCTGGATCACACAGATCAGCCCCGACGCCCGCAGCGACGGTCTGGCCAAGGGCGAGCGGGAGCCTCCCTAGGAAGTAACTCGTTGACGTGCTGGCCAAGAGGGGAAGGAAGCTCCCTCGGCTATGGCTAGCAATTGATCGTGCCTGGTTCCGCGCGGATATCTAGGGCTGATGTTGCCTCCACCCGGAGCCACAGGCCTGCTCGCTTGTAAGGCGGCACGGAGCGAATTAGCGCCCTTTCCTTTCCCTCGAGGCCTGACCTGGGAGATAAGCCCAAGGGCGTGTGGAGCCGCCCCATGCACGCTTACTCAGCAGTAAACCCCACTGTCGGGCCCAATGGGACTTGGTCCCAGGATTCGGGTTCGAATAAGAGGCCTGGGATGTGAAGACGATTTGGGGCACAATCCTATCCGTGTTTAGACAGAATACAGTCCTGCCAACCCCTGGCTGGGCACTGCTTGGAGAAGGACTTTTATTTCTCCGTGAGCCCGAGAAGTTCGGGTTTTCAGCGGGCGCGGGGCTCAGCTACGCCTGAATGAGTGTGTCGAAATCAACGGGACTTACTTCCAAGTAAAAATGATGCGGGGAGCGCGAAGCCGATTTCTCTTCCTCCGCGCTTTTAGGCAATCCGGTTGCTCAACTCCTCGCTGGCGCGTTGAGCAACTACCGAAGCAGCTCGGCGCTGGCCTCCTTCCTCCGCCCCAGAAGGGCTGCCTTTTAAGACTACGGGGGAATCTACGGTTCGATCAAGGTGACGAGGGAGGGAGGGCGGCGAGACGGGAGCCCTCGGCCTGCCATCTCCCGCTCCCGCCCGCCACTCTCGCGTCCTGGTTGTGGGGTGGCGTGGGGCAGATTTCCCCTCCCGTAGGTGAGCTACAGCGTACGGCTTTTCCGCCGTGCTGACTTGCTTAGATCTGACCACACTCTGAGGCACAAGCCTGCGCATGTCCAGACAGAAAGAAGCCTCTCAGCCCCCGGCGCTCTCCCGCCAGCAGGGTCGTTACCGGGAACAGGGACTTGCAGACGTTTTTCTGTCTCGACCGTGCGTACAAGAGCCGACACGAGCCCGAGCCGTCCGGCCGGAGCTTCGCGCGTCCGCGCCACTGACGCAGGGCGCCTTTGCCACTCTGACCAGAAACACGCTAGGTGAGCCTGGCCTTCCTCGACCTGGTGCTGCCCGGTGGTGCTGAACTACGACTCCACGGCGGGGGCGGTGGAGTTTATCCTCCACAGCATCTGGCACCAGATCGGGGAAGCGGGGTCAGCGCAACTGACCGATTCTGCTGCGCTGGGGTGAACGAGGCTTCCCTGCCCATCCACACGACCGCAAAGCCAAACATTAAGCAAGGGAACTCAAATTCGGAAGGCGGAAGGGGGAGGGGGTTCCAAAGGCCTCCGCGGCTTTCTCTACCTCTCAGCGTGCTGCTTTCCTTGAGTTTCGGGTCAAATTCGGCGGATAAAATTCGATCAATCCCAAATTTCAAGTCTTTGCTGCAGGGGGCGGGAGCCGAGCCAGGAGGATGGGTCTGGTGGTTCTGCCCCCTGCCAGGGGTTGATGCGCCCCCGCTCGGGCCTCCGCTGGGAGAGCGCTGACGCTGAGGATGCGGGTGGTGGTAAGTAGCCGAGAGAGGCGAGAGCCTGGCGGGGAAGGCGACTGAAGTGTCCGGGACCACCATGGGGTTAGGTCTGAGCGGGGATGCCGCCGGGTGGAATTGCGCGTGGGCATGGACGGCGCCTAAGTGGGCGGCCAGGTTGGACGATGGGCCCCCGGGCAGGCCGTCCACCACCGATGCCTCTCCTGCGGCGGCGTGTAAAATGTCCGCGATGCAGAAAGAAGGCTTCTTGAGCCCCGAGGGATCCAAGGAGAAGCAGCCGCCAGCGCCCGGGCCCGCCGGGGTACAATACGCCGCTGACCACAGGCTGAAGTTGGACGCGTAAAAGGGGGCCAACCCGGCCGTATACATCCTTACTGGTCCGACGGCCGCCCGCTCCGCTCCGCTCCGCTCTCCGCTGAACCCGCAGATGTGGCTCCTACGCCCAAAGCGGCGATCGCCCGTCCCCGCCAACCAGCCCGCCCGCAGCTAGCCAGCCAGCCGGCCGGCCGCGAATCTGGCTCCTCTGCCCCGCTAGCCAAGCCCGCGGAGATCTCAGTGCAGAAATGCCTCTTGGCCTCTCGGGCGCATCACCGGAGGCGAAACGAGGCCACGCAGCGCTCGGGCCAGCCGCTGGGAAAGACAGGCGCGTCAAACAAAATAACAACAACCAAACACACACACACAGCCACACCAGAAACACCCCTTTCTGGAAGGAGGAGGAAGAGGGGGAGAAAATGAAAAGTATCCACCCGCCCACACCGCTCGGTCCGAGCAACTTCCCAAAACTTTTTTTTAATACGGCGTACAGAGCAAACGCCTTTCCTGGCCCTTGATTGGGTGGGACGTGACCAATCGGAGCAGCGGGGGTGCGGCCAAGAAAGGGAGGAGGATCGAGCCACGAGCCGCGCCTCCGCCCTGCCAGAAAGGTTGCTGCAGTCGCCGGCCGAGCGCGCGGGATGCGATTCCGGGTCCCCGCTCGCGCCGCGCTCCAAGGAGAGGTCCTGGGGAAGGCGGACTGCGGGTCGCGGCCCTGACCCCGTGTCACTGCTCCGCTCTGTCGAAGGACGACGAAGCAGACATGCCACAGGAGGACTGTGGCGCCAGCGTCCCGTTCCCGAGCTCTCCTTTTACTACCGCTTCCGAACAGTATTGAGGAATCCGGATTCTGTTCACGTTCTCCCACCGTCCCTCCAAGGAGGAAGTGAGAGGGAGGAGACGCCTCTTTGGGTATTTAAGGGAACGGGCCTCTCCTTGCAAAAGTCACTTCCCAAAGCTTTCGGCTGCGTTCTTAAATACACTTACGTTGAAATAAGCCCCATTGAACTCACAGACACGTGTAGGGTTGCGTTGTTAGTGTATGTGTTGTGCGGCACGTTAAAGGTCCGTTGTGGCGTTTTGTCTGTCTCTCCGAAAATGGAAGGCGGCTTGGGGTTTTTGGGACCGGACTGGAAACGGCGGTGGGGCTCGAACACATGCTTGGCACGCAGAAGGTCCCGGATTCAAGCCTGGCATCTTTGGATAGGGCTAGGAGAGAGTTCTGTCTAAAATGTACCGAGCCCTTGCTGGGTGGTGAGCGGAGACAGGTCGAGTTGGGCAGACTGACTAGACTAACTCTGTGTAAAGCGAGGTTGTATGTGAGGTTATGGTAAGAAGAACGCATGGTGACTTTTTAAAAGAAGGGCTCAAATATATGGCAATGTCTTCATCTTGAAAAATAAAAATTAAAAAGGGACATTTAGCACAAATGAACTATACGATCCTAGACATGTTTAGACAAAATAGACATTCAACAACTCCAAGGGCTCCTCAGGGAACTCTGCTAACACAAGAGTTGTAGGGATTTTTTTTCTGTCTAAACATGCACCGAATGGTACCCTTATTTGCATAAGTTTCTTACACAAGAGGTGTATATATTGATGATCCAGATAAGTGTGTGATCAAAAATATACACATGAAACATGTTTATTCAACAATCCCATTGCATTTAGCTGGGCTTGCTCCCATGTACATCTGTTTAGGACCCAATTCTTTTAAAAAAAAAAAAGTCTTGTGACACATTTAAGACTTAAGCTGTCATGGGCATTGTCCTGAAAAGCTCATGCAAGAATACATTTATGAATCTTTATTATTTTTGCTGCAACCAGTCCCTTCAGAAACCTTAATAAATTATGCAATTTATTTAGGTTACCATCCATATGAAGTTGTGTGCCAGGCAGTTCAGTGGGACTTAATCAGTGCTGGGTCCTCCCATTCAAATAAGAAGAACTTTGAAAGTGCTGAGCTTTAGGTGGTCTGTGCCTTTGTTTTAGTAATACCATCCATAGCTTGTGGAATACTACAGTATAGTTACTGTAAATCTAGCCCATAAAATTAGCAAATTGTCAGGCATCAAGAAATGACTAGAGTGGTCAGAAATTCTGAATCAGGGTTTTTCCACTAATATAGAAAATACCCCAGTTTGAGGATAATTAATTTTTAAAAAAGATTTATATTACATTTCTAAAAATCAACTTTAGGTCTGCCACCCCAAATGTAGGCAAACGGATAAAGATATTCAGCATTAATCGCAGAATATGCATTAGACAGAGCCGGGGGATTGCAAGTCGCTGGACCACTTGATCATTGATCTTTTCTATAGATGAACATCTAAAGAGGCTTTGTGGAAACAGTGCTATGAATTTCAATAGAATCGAGCAGGTTCTTTTAAATAAGGTGGAAATAAGTTCATGGAACAGACTTAGCATTTCTACATTTTTAAATGGCTGAATATTGAAGAAAAACTATGAGAGTTTTGAAGAGCTTACAGGAAAGCACACACGAGGCAAAATGCAGCCAGAAATTGCATTCCTTGGCCAAGTTGTTTGCAGAGGGCCATTGATTCAGCAGGTCAGTTTAGGCTCCTGCTTTATTCTCTCACTGACACTAGTGGAATTTAAATGGCCTTAGCTATCCATGTGCTGACACTTTAAAAAAAACACTGTTGCTCTGTCAGGATGACAGGCTGACTGGCTCCAAAGCACCAGTAACCTTGATTTTGCAGCATTCCAGTATCTCAGGGCAGTCACTACTGTACTTTAGATATCCATCCGGCAAAAAGGCATAATTTGTGTTCCTGGATTTCCTCCTTGTCGCTGGCATACGATCAGGTAATATCCAAGGTTAGTTCTATTTTAAGACCAGTTGAAATTAGTGGGAATTACATTAGTCATGCATTTTGTCATAACGAACTTACGTCCCATTAATTTTAATGGGTCTACTCTAAGTAGAACTAACATTAAATACAGCCTTTTGACTTATTTAAAATTACTTTTAGGCCCACTTCAAGGGTAAAAAAAGCCCCTCTCAAGGTAGCTACAGCATTTAAAAATGAATACAAAAATATACAAACTATAAATAGATCAACAATAAAATACTTATGAAAACAAATATTATTTTGAATGTGATGGAACTTAGCCGACTCGAACTCTCATGTGCCATTTGTCTGTGCAACTGGATTTTTCTAGTACATAAAACGGATCCATACATACATCTATGCTTCTCTAAGAGTTACTTCAAAGTAAAGCTGCATTGGATTGGCCTGCATGTGTGTTTATGTGTGTGTTTTCCTTCTTATTAGCAAGAATCAGGATGACACAAAATTTAATGCAGAGGACACAATATGTTGTGCACAATAATGAATACTTTTCATTTTTTCCAAGATACGTATTTTGCATCACACCAACCAGAAGAGAAAGTTTGCTTGTAGTTTTTCAAAAGCTATTAATCACTGCCTGAAGCTGCTGCTGCTGTGTCTTACTTCTGATCAAATGTAATTGCAGTTACCTGTTAATTGATTATAGACACTGTCAATCTGAAATTCACAGTGCATGGGCACTTGGAGGGTATAATTTATGAGGGGGAGAGAGGGGGGGAAGGGAACAAACATCTAGTCAGTCTTGAAGACCACTTTATTGTGGAGTGACTTGGCCTCCAGCCCCATTTGGTGCCTCAATCCTAAACACATCTCAACTTCGAAGGACCACCTCCGTTTCCATGAAAGTGTATTTAGGATTGTGGCCCGGACTAATTTATCCAAGGCTATTCCGTTCATGGGTGAGAGAAAAGCATATTTGTTCTCTTCATTAAAAACATATTATTCATCAAGATGTATGTAGGAAAACTTATAAAGCCCCGAAATACAAATTATTAGAGAATAGATGTCAGACAAATCAACCGTATCCAAAATCCCGTTAAAATGAAATAGCAATTCTAAATATAAATTCCTGTGGATCAGTGGACTTTACTTCCAAGAATATTTGTTTAGGTTTGAATGAGTTCATGTTGGATTAGCAACCCAGTCCTAAGTAGATTTATTTGGAAATAAATACCACTATAGCCCATTGGAAATACTTCATGTTTATGATCCAGACTGCTAAAGCCTAGGGAAATGATCCAGCCAAGTTATGCTCATTGGCAGTTCAGCATGAAGGCTCAGCTGCTTCCTGCTGCAATCTAAAGTGATTTAGGGTGCAATGCCCTTACACAGAAGAAGTCCCATTAGGTTTAAGTTTAATGGGGCTTCTGCATAAACATGAATAGAATAGTATCAGTAAGTTGCAGACCTATACACATAAAGTGCTATGGTATACCCACTTAGGATTTACTTGTGAGTATGCAAACATAGGACCACTTGGATCACACCTTGAGAATTGTAGCCATACTAGAAACTGAGTTGTGCTAGTTCAGTCCTCCATGATTGTCACAGGAATATTTGCTATTAAATTCAATGGGATGTACATTATTTTCAAAACGTCACTGAAGGGGGTTGGGTAGATTTCAAATAATGAAACAAAACCTATTTTCAGACCAGTTTATGAGATGAAAAGACAGAGTCAAACCAGTTTTGGGAGTGGGGGGTTGCCCCAGATGTATGTTACCACCAACAGCATGTTTCAGAGAAATGCCACTTCCCAGAGTGCAGAGAGAGGCACAGCAAATCGATTCTAAATCTATTTAGGTTAGAATTATGATTTATAATGAGGATTTGCTTCCAGGTAAATGTTTTTGGATCAGGATACAAAGTTCCAGGTTTCAACAGAACTGAGAGCAATTTAAAGCCAAGAGCTTTTGGACCTTCAATTAGTTTGTCAGTGATTCATCTCTTTTGTGTGGACTGATACTATTGTTTTGTCTAGAAGGAGTAAAACCACCCAAACAGTGAAATTAAGCTCCTTCTGAAAAATCACCAAGGGGAGGTCTACAATAAAATTGCATTTTTGATTTGGCTCCCACATTTTAGTTGGAAAACTCCCTTCAATCCAAAAATGGGCCTCTCACCTCCTGGCTTTTGGCAAGCCCTTTAAAATGAAAATTTTAAAAACCCCTTTGTCCTCCTTTAATCACCTCCATGCTCCAAAGGAAACCGATCTGCAACTGAACCCATTCTGTTCTGTATACATTGGATAAGGAGAAGGAGCAGGCAAGGGACATATTTTGGATAAAGGACCGGAAAGATGCAGAGAAAGAAATGCACAATCAGCTTTTAAATGTCTAAGGATATCTAAAAATAACCCTCTAGGAAATACTCTCCCAAATATGTTTTAGTAAAGAGTTTGACCTAAGCGTGGGCCTCCTCAGGCCTAATGGTACAGGCTTGTAGTGCTGCAAAGGGTGGTTCCTAGTGGGTTGAGAAATATCTGTTGTTTTTAAAAGACTTCATCACACCCACCCAATATACTGTTTCTATGCAGGGCGACTTTCACCCAGAGGCTAATAGGAAAGGAAGCACTGTTGTCTTCTTCACAGGGCACACAGTTTAACTTGTAGAGTTCATTGCCTTGGGTTATGCTGATCACTGCTAGCTTCAGTGATTAGTAAAGCATAGTTGTAATAATGATAATGATAATAATAAATTATCTTTGTTTTTATTAGATTTATATCCTGCTTTTTTCTTGTAACAAACTCAGAATGGTTTACATCATTCTCCTGCTGTTCTCAAGCTTATCCCCACAACAACAACCATACCCTGTGAGGCAGGTTGGGCTGAGAGTATGTGACTGGCCCAAAGTCATGCAGTTGGCTTCATGGCTGAGCAAGGACTCAAATCCAGATCACTTAAGTCCCAGTCCCACATTGTTAACCATTACACCACACTACAGAACCACCAATATAAACCAATTTAGGTGAGTGTATCCACCCACAGTTGCCAGGTATGATAGCTAAATAGAGCTTCCATAGACAGTAGCAGTGTCCCTGTGGATCTCTGATACTGAAAAGCAACAACAGGTGCTCAGCACTTTTCAGGTCAATTTGTAAGAATCCCAACTGTACAGTGTTGAAACTGAAGGCCGGACTAGAGTGCAATTCTATTTATCTATATCAAGTTGGCAATGCACCCCAGATATCTGAGGGGCTTATTCCCAGGGAAGTGTGCATGGAATGGCTCACGTGAGTCCCTTCCAACCTGATGGTCCTTTTCCAACTATTTAAAATTCATCTCCTTGGACCAAGACCACTAGGTTCTGCTCAGTAGACATACCTGCAGCCTGATGCCAGGCATGCTTCTCAGAAGTAAAAAAAGAAGTCCACTAAATTTAAGAGGACAAATATGTGTAGAATTTCCAGTGGTGTAAGCAGTGACCACTGGTGCCCATTAGGGCTGGTGGGGCAAATGGTAGGTCAGGTCATGGGAGGGGTAGACAAGAATCGAGTTTGTGGAAGCAGGGCCAGCCTGTGGCAGCAGCCACTGCAAGAAAAGGTTTTGTGGCACCTGAAGGACTATCAGAAATCATCAGGTGGTTTTTAAGATATACAGAATTGCAGCCTTGACGGCCATTTCTCCTGGGCTTACTCTTCCATCCTTGGTCAGTGTGTGTGTTTATGCAAAGCTTCATTCAATCGACACCTGCAACTGGTTTAACTCGAACCAGGATGGTGCAGTGTTGGACTAGATTCACTGGGAGCCGGATTCAAGTCTCCACTCCCTCACAAAGCCCACTGGGCAACCTCAGGCCAGCCACTGACTTTCAGCCTAACATGCCTTACAGAATTGTGAGGAGAAATACTGGTGCAGAACTATGATGAGCTGCTTGGATAAAAGACGGATGTAAATATAGTAAATTTATACACTCTCTGTTTTGCAGTTGAGAATCACTGCTGAGATATAAACTTTCATGGCGAGAAAACAACCCTTTCTAATCACACCTTGGCATTTAGTACAGAAAAAGGAAGACAATTGCCTTGGGAGTGGGGTGGGGGGAGGGGGTCTGGTCAGCAGGATCACCCCCCCCCCCAAAATCCCTATGAAAACTTCCCCTTAGATTTTTTTTTTTTCCCCTTCCACCAACCACAAAGATGACAACCAAGCATTGGTGAGAGTTTATGCTAGGTGATCTGAGAGCCATCTTTCTTTCAACTTTAGGCATGATCAAATGACCATGAGGGGAATAAACACACAAGTGATCTTTGGAGCTGTACTTTTTTGCCTTTTTCTTCCCCCCTCCCCACCACGGCTTCCTGAAATGAATGGGAACTGCCCTTCCACAAGAATATCTCAGCAAGAGTCCAGGCACTGCAGAACAGCAGAGTAACTTCTCACTCGTTTCTCTGAGTGTAACATGGAACAGGAATACATCCAGGCTGGTTGTGCTCCAGCTGCCCTACCAGGGCCTGTAGGAATTTTCTGGGACTGTCACTCTCTGATGAGGAATTGCTCAGCATTATTTCAGTAACTGCTGATTCCTCAAATAATTACCCTTATAAATATCTCATTTTCCTGTGCCAAAAAAAACACTCAGTTTGCCCTGCTGGATCAGACCAAAGATCCACCTAATCCAGCTTTTCTTGTTTCTTACAGTGGTCAACCAGATGTTTCTCTAGGAAGTTCACAAGAAGGCCATGAAGATTCCCCGCATCTGGCATTCACAGTCTGATTGAGAAGATATTGTTTAGTTCTCATGACTAACAGCTGCCTGAAGACCAAACCTCCTCAAGTTTTTGGTACTGCCATTTTGCACGTGACATGTTTGTATATGCTCATTTAAGCATTACACACATCCATTTAAGCATTACACACATCCATTCGGTTTTTCCCAATACAGGGTCCCTAGATAGTGTTTGACCAAGTTAGTGTTTGACTATATCCATATTTACAGAAAAAAGTTAAAAAGCCTACATCTCCTGGCATGTTTTGGTCTATACATGCAAAATATTGTACCCTAAGTGTGGATGGAAAGTTGCAGCCCAGAAGCTGAGGACATCAAGTCTCAGATGCTCCTGCCACCATGGCCAATGGTCAGGAATGCTTTATGCGGTACTCGAGAGATGCTTTGGACCATCTGATCATGCCCAGAGTTGAGGGAAGGGGGGTTCTCAGGATGTATGCTGCAGCCTCTCACCAAAGGCTGGTTGACATCATTGTAGGGGAAGGAGAAGGAGAAGGACATATCTATGGGAAGGTTTCCATGATTCCCTTTGATAACCTGCTGACCAGAAGATGAATGCCCCCCCCCCCAGTAAATGCGAAGGTGTGATCAGAATGGTTTCTTTTCTGCTATGATCATTTAGATCCTAGCAGTGATTCACAAGCTCCCGTCGCCCCAGCTGGTATGGCCAGGGATTGTGGGAACTGTAATCCAAACATCTGGTGGGAACCCTGGTGTACGGAAGTGCCAAAGAGCAGGTCCATCGCGCGAAGAGCTCCCTTGGCCCCAAGCCATGGCCCCTGCTCGGTGCCCCTGGCGGCATCCTCTCCCGGCGCGGCCAGGGTGACCTGGCCAAGGGAACCCCGAGCAGCGATCACTGGCTGCAGTCCTCTCCTCCTCGACCTGGGCGCAAGCCCCACTGAGCTCCAGGGCTTCGTTCTAACGTGCAGCTGGGCACGTTCTGTGCGCTTGGGAATACGAGCCTTCATCTTTGCGCCGCATTCCTTTAGACAAATCGCGGGAGCGGCCGCTGCGCCGGATTCTTGCGCCGTGGCAAACAGTGCGCAGAACAAGCCCTTCCTTCCGAGTAAGCGCGGCTCTCCCCGCGGCGCACGGCGCAACCGGCAGTCGTCTGGTTGCTCTCGCCGAGGAGGAGGAGAAGAAAGTACAAGCAGGAAGCCGAGTGCCTTGCCGAAGCTCGGGTCACCTCCTGTTTTCGCTGGGCTCCTCCGAGTCGGCCTAAATGAGCGGATGTGCCTGCGAGATTGGTGGCCCAAAATAGAAGCGGCTCCAGTATTTTAGGATCCAGCAGAAATCCTTATTTCTTCCGGAGGGAGAAAGAAAGAGAAGGGAGGGGGCGGGAAAAAAACTTTTATAATGAGCCGGAGCACTTCCCTTTTCAATATTTGTGCAACTTTATCTCGACCAGCAAGTTGCTGGGGTGACGCAAATCCGCCCCTGTGTGTATTGCCGCGCCGAAAATAAACGCAAGGAAATCAATTCCCTTCTAGCAATGCAAACATAAATATACAGCTGCGACTTTCCCCTTTAATCTTGCCATCCGGGGGACGTCGCCGAAAGCTCCAAATGAACTCGGAGGGGAACTTCGCCTCGCCAGGCCGATGCGGCCGATGCAAGGAGGCCCCGGGAGAGGCTGCGGAGGGCCGAGACACGCAGCCCTTCCGCGCCAAACAGCAACGCCGCCCACCCCGCCCCGTCCCAGGCTTCTGTATCACGCCTCCCAGGGCCCGGGGCCCTCCGCATGCGCCGGACTACAACTCCAATTATTCCCAGCCAGCACGGTCGCTGGTCGGGGTTATGGGGGTCGTAGTCCAAGCGATCTGGGCGGCAACCCAGGTGCCTACACCTGGTCCATGTGGTAGGATTGGCCGATATAACTCTCCCCGATAGATCATGCCCCAACGGCTAGAGAGAGCCAGCCTCACTTTTTGCAACCCGCTTTTTGAGACGTGGGCAGCTCCTACCGTTCGCCTTTGCTTCCCGACACGTCCATGGTAAAATTAATAGGATTTTCTTCCGTCCTGAAGCAACGCGGCTCAGGAGCAGGGTAGCCAGCTGCCCCTCAGCCCGTGTACGGTTCATTTGCGTTGCCAATTTGCTGTAATATCCACGAGCGTGCACGGAGAAGAAAATGCTCTGGCGGAACGAATGGCATCAAGTCACAAACTCCTAGGATTTCCAAGGGTCTGGGGCACCGCTACCGCGGGACCCACCACGAGGTGGCTGAGGGCGCTGGGTCATGCGCGCTCCGCAGCATCTTTTCCCACGCTTCTTCTGTTCATTTTGCCCCTGCCCAGAACCCGGACGCACAAAGCCGAGAGCGCCACCGCCCTCTCCCCATCATACGTGCCTTCATTATTACAGGTATTTAAGTACAATTCAATGCCCCCCTTCCTGTTTGCAACTCAGGATTTGTTTTATTTTTATTTGCTTTCTCCCGCTGGTTGAATCTCCTGCTTATTCCGCGGCAAAAACACGTGCATGGATATGGCATTTTCGCTAGCACCGGGATGTATGTTAACGTTTAGTGTTTTTTATTGCATTTATTTAATATGTGTTCCGCATGATGTTTGCTGACTTCCAGGAAACGAGCTTTAGGGCAGTTAGCCCGTACATACATACCTCTGAATAATTTCCTATACGAATGGCAGCGTCAAGCCGAAAAATGTTTAATCCAGCTAGCTAGCACGCCTCTTCCTACGCCTCACAGCGCTCCTTTCATGTCGCTCAGCCTTTTGCATGCACCCGAAATCGGATTCACTCCCACACGGGACTGTGGGCTTGCCGTGAAGTTCTGCCAATAAGCACGTCTAAAGCGGGCAAGGGACCGCAGCCACGTTGTTGCTTAAACTTCGACCCCTGAAGCCAACATGTTCTCATTCAGCCACAACATGCACGTGTGAACCAGCCTCTGCATGCCCCAGAGGCATCGACGGGCCATCTCTAATTAAAGGTCCCATGCAGCTTACTTATTCTAGTGTTATACACAGCATCCCGTGCCTAGGGAAAAAAAACCCAGGCGAGATAAGAGAGCACCTTTGCGCTCAGAAGTGTCGCTCGTCCGTTGAGCCGGGGCTCGATCTGCCAGTAATGACCACTGCGCTAAATGGCAGGCATTGTTTCTGGCCGGGTTCGGAAAAGCGGCGCGGCGCCGCGACTCTCTTGCTGCCTATTCAGTGCAGGGCTGGTGCTTGGAACACAGGAGGCTGCAATGCAGGCCAGTACTGGCGACACGGACTGGCAGCAAGGCTGTCCTTGGTTTCAGGAAGGAATGCTTCCAGACCCGCCTGGAGAAGCCAGGATCGACCCCGGCGCCTTCTGCATTCCAAGCAAGCGGCCGAGTGTGGCCCCGCCAGAATTGCTTTGCCCTAGCCTCTATCTCCTGCCCTTTCAAGTTCATCTTATTTATCGCCATTGTCCTTTCTTTGGTTCCTTCCTTCCTTTTACATTTATATCCCGCTATTTGTTCATCTTCGAGGACTTCAAGGCAGCTTACATAGTGTGGTCTCTCTCCTCTCAGTTTTAACCTCACAACAACCTTGTGAGGTAGGCTAGGCTGAAAGTTAGTGACTGCCCCATAGCCACCCAGTGGGCTGAACTGAGGCTAATACCTGGATCTCCCACGTCACCAGTCCAACTCGCACCGCACCGGCTCTTGCTTTTGTAAGCACCTCGAGGCTCCAGGAGGTACCCCCATTTCTTTCTCTCCTTCCTTTGCCCTAGGTCAGCCTTCTCCCACCGGGAGAGGTTTTGGACTACAGCTCCCATAATCCCCCAGTCAGCAATTCCCCCAAGTTGGAGAAGGCCGCAATCTGTGCTAACCAGAGTGCGCTTCCTCTTTCCGGCCCCAGATCCAAACACAGAAATTGAAGGAGTGGATCCGGATTCGAGAACGAGAAGCGAAGGGAAACGGAGCGGCCCGGCCCGTGAAGGGACTGGGCAGCGGTGGCGCGGCTTCCCCTCCTGTCCTCCCGCGCCTGCCCCCTTCGACCGCCCCCCCCGCGCGCCGGCGGTGCGCCATCCCAAAGCCGCTTTGGGGCCGACGGACTCCTAAGTGCTCGTCCCAGGCAGAAGCCCCCACCAGCTTTCGCAAATGGGTTTGGGGCGGTTCGGGCGCAGCGGAGCTGCCGTTCCTGTAACGTCTAAGTATTCAGTCGGCGCCGTCTAGTGCTAACAGCGCGACGGCGCAATCCTATTGCATGGCTGCTGGAGGTGCTGGGAATTGGAAGAGATGTTTTCTTTCTGAACGGGCGTAGGGTTGTCACAAGGAAAGCCTCCCTGGACCAGGGACCCTTAATCCGCAGGGAACGGACATAGTGGTACATGCTAACAACAGTTTTCAAGACAATTCAAGCCAGCTCTGCTTTGCGGCTTAATGGGTTTCTCCTAATACATGCACGCCATGTGTGTTTTATTATATATTATTTATACATCATATTTATATCCCACGTTTTTTCCTTCCAAGGAACTCGAGGCAGCTTACACAATTCTCCTTTCATTCTTATCCTCACAACAACAGCCCTGTGAGGTAGGCAGGGCTGAGAGAGTCTGCGACAGGCCAAAAGCCATCCAGTGAGCTCCATGGCTGAGCGAGGACTAGAAGACAGAATCCCAGTGCCCACACTCTTAACCAGGGGCCCTCAAACTTTTTCACCAGGGGGCCAGTTGAAATGTGCTGGTGCTGGTCGCGGGCCAGAAAGGTGGTGCTGCTGGGGCGCCCGGCCGGCGAGGGGGCGGGGCGGTGTGTGTGGGCGCGCACTCTGAGGCGTGGCGGGTGGATGGGCGCATGAGGCAGCGGCTTGCCCACTTGGAGATCATTTTCTCCGAGCGAGCAAACCGCTGCCTCCCCGCATGTGGGGCGAGGTGGGCGGGGGCAGTGGGGGGTGCTTGGGGTCCAGATGGGCATGGCAGGCCAGATCCGGCCCCTGGGCCGTAGTTTGAGGACCCATGCTCTTAACCATGCGCCGCACTGATCTCAGTATTGCCTCTCCCGCCAGCTGATATCTGCCTGCTGCTGGATCCAAAGTTAAACCTGCCTTTAAACATCAGGGTTTTTTTACTGGGCTTAAGGCACCAGACTGCATAGGATCAGGGTGACACTCAAAGGAAGCTCAGTGGGGCCTGTGCCCAGGGGGCTCTGCATGCATAGGACAGTGTGCGTGTGTGACTCCTCCCCACTGAAGAGGCATCATTTCTGGGACATCTCAAACATGGGCAGCTGCAATGCAAAGTTCCTGGGAATCAGTACTGAATCGATTTTTTCCCCCATACAATGCAAGCCTATGCATCTGTGACTGGGACCAATTCTTTAATTAAAGGTGATATATAAATGCCTTCAATAAATATGCATACTTACCTTGGAAGAATGAACCACTGTTCTCTGTGGGAACTACTGCAAGCATATAATAGTTGTATAGTTGCAAACGTGTAATTCTGGAGAGGCCCCTGTGTCTTTAAGATCTTAAGGCAGGGGCCTTAAGGAAAATTCAGTTCCCTTCAGGGCATGTGCATGCTGGAGAGCCTGGTGCTGCTGTATTTGTTTGCCAGGCAACTCGCGGAGTTGCCAACCCCAAAACTTAGAAGCAATTCCCACGGCAAGTTAATGTAATTTCCCCATAAATCTATATTTTACAGACCTGGATGACAAAGCACTGCTCCAGACTATGGTGATATAGACAGGGAAGTCCAGCTGGGACCCACAAATTTGTGCAGTAAATGAAATGTATATTTCCTTCCTGTTTTCTGTGTTACTCAGCTGAATTCTTGCATCGGGGAGTGCAATGTTCTCCTTTTTTGTTGTTGTTTCATTTGACTGCTGTTTAAAACACTTCTTTGAAGTGGCTGGATACAACCCATGTTGGGCCACGTGGCCAGAATAAACTTTCTTGCAATTACCCTCATATGCTTTAATCTTTGTTGCAAAACCTTCCATGAAAGCACTCGAGAAAACCTACACAGTCAGCCCTTGGTGAAGTTCTTGTGGTTGGCTTGGCCTTCCCTCTCCTCATCATTCCTTCTCACTGCTCCACAACTCCTGTGTAGCCTCATACTGCAGTTTGGTTTTGTAGTGGGTTATAAATGGAATAGGCAGATGTATTTCCCAGGGTTTGTCCTTCAATAGTATATTGCATTACATTCCTCCCAGAATATCAAAGTACATTGGCCAACTCCAGCCACACATATTTTTATCCTCACAACAACCCTGATAGGTAGGTTAGGTTGAAAGATGTAACTACTACAAGGTCACACAGTCAGTTCCATGGCTGAGTGTGAATTTGATTTCAGGTCTGAATTCATTATTTCCTATTCCTATTCTATTGAAAGCTTACAGTTACATGGATACTCAACTTGTATTGGGTTCAGTGGGTTTACTTCCCAGCGAATTTGCAAAGGACAAGGCTGCATAAAGTGCTGCTGCGGCTGATGATGATGGAAATCAACAAAGCCCAATTCCATACCTGCTTCCTCTGAGATAAACTGTATTGATTTCAAATAGACTTCCAGTGAAGAAAACGTAAGAAAAAATGCTAAACAAATCCATGCTATAGCAACACCTTTCTTAGGCCAACTCAAAGGTCGTCAGAAACGTGCCAGCTTTTGAATTCTCGTTATATCTTTATCAGGCAAGATGTTACAAAAACCAAGTAGCAGGAAGGGAGAAAAGAAAAAGGAAGGCTAAATCTGTGTGGCATAGAGGTTAGAGTACTGGACCGGGACATGAGAAATCTGGGTATAGTCCAATCTGGCTATGAAGCTCACAGAGTGATTTTGGCCAGTCACTCACTCTCAACCTAACCTACCTATCAGGGTTGTTGTTGTGAGGATAAAATGGAGAGGATGGGGATCATATAAACTGCTCACTCAGGCTCCTTGCAGAAGGAAAAAAAGGCAAGATTCACTGCCGCTCTTGTTGTAAAGTTGGGGTCTGCATGGTCCGTCTTTAAGATGGGGTGAGCAAAGTTTGGCCAGCCAGGGATTTTGATTCACAAGTCCCATCAGCCCCAGACAGCACAGCTTATATGAAATGTGAGAAGAGGTCACCGGCCGATTTAAATTAAATGCTATATTACATTGGTCATTGCGCTCAGCTAATTAAGGGGAGCTGTCTGTGAAAAACAGACAGCTTGGATTTGACCCAGCTGAGCCCAACAGAAGTGTGCCAGACTCTCTGCAGTAAGAAGACCCCTGCTGGAAAGCCCAAGGGGACCATCCAGTCCAACATCCTGCTGTTCCCCACGATGCCCAGTGCTTAGGGAATGTGCCGGATCTCTGTCGGTCGGAAGGCAGGGTTCAGTTTTGGAGCAGCTCTCAACAGCTGCATTCCAGGGACTGGCAGGGATGAAGACAGAAAGGAGTGGTGACAGCCCGGTCACGTCGCTTCCTAGACGCCGTAGGGGGAGGGTTTTTCACACACAGGGTCGGAGAGGCAACGAGGGGGGGGGCGACATCCTTGACTTGGTTTTAACCAACAGGGAGAAGGTGATAAATGAGGTACAAATTAGGGGAGCTCTGGATGGGAGTGATCACTCCATCCTTTACTTTGAGATCAGGGGAATGGGGACGTGCAGCAGGCCGAGCACTAGAAGCTGGAACGTCAAGAGGGCCAACTTTGGCTAACTGAAGGCCGGACTGGGGAAAGTCTCCTGGGATAGGTTACTGGAAGGCAAGTGAGTTGAGGAGGGGCGGATGGCACTCAAAAGAGAGGTTTTGGAGGCGCAAGCCTTGACGATACCTCTAGTTCATGGGTCCTCAAACTATGGCCCAGGGGCCAGATCCGGCCTGCCATGCCCATTTATCCGGCCTGCCATGCCTATTTGGACCCCGCGCACGTGCCCACTGTCCACCTTGCCCCGTGTGGGAGAAAGCGACCTCCAAGCGGGCAAGCCACTGCCTCGTGTGCCCGCCTGGTGGCACGTGCCCGCCCATGCCTCGCTTCACCGAGCCTCACTGCACGCCCCGCACCTGCCTCAGAGCGCACGCCCACACGCACACCCCCCACTCGCCAGCCCACGCGCCCCACACGCACCACCTTTCTGGCCCGCGACCAGCACCTGCACATTTCAACTGGCCCCCTGGTGAAAAAGTTGGAGGGCCCCTGCTCTAGTTAGTAAGGCGGGGAGGTGAAGGAGAGTGCCGCCATGGATGCGAAAGGTGGTTAGAGGGATTAGATGCAAGAGGAACCTCTGTAGGAAATGGGTACTGGGGCAAATAGACAAAAGGGTGTACCGGGAGGAGGAGGCCCATTGCAGAAGGATTCTTCGCAAGGCTACGGCTGATTACGAGCTGAGACTTGCCAAGAATATCAAGAGCAACAAAAAGGGCTTCTTTCAGCATGTAAATAGCAAGAGGAAGGGGAGACAGGTAGTGGGACTGCTAAATAAGGAGGAAGGGGATCCAGTGACTGATGCAAGGGAACAGGCACAGATGCTAAATGACTATTTTGCCCCTGTGTTCTCCCCAAACCAGGGCAGGGGAGATCCGCATGGGAGATTAGATGAGGCCAGGGACTTAGGGGTACAGATTAGAGCCACCTCCCTAGAAGTCGAGGGGCTACGTTACAAAGGCGCCAGGCCCTGACTGGTTACACCCAAGAGTGCTTCAAGAGTTGGCAGGGGTTCTCTCACACCAGTTGGCGTCCATTTTTAAGGCGTCGTGGAGCACTGGTGAAGTTCCAGAGGGCTGGAGGGTGACGTCAGTGTTCCCAGTTTTCAAAAAGGGTAGTAGAAGGGACATGGGGAATTACAGACCAGTTAGCCTTACGTCCATTGTAGAAAAAACAATGGAAAGGCTCATAATAGCAAGAGATCTAATGATGCTAGATAGGGAGGGGAGGCTGGCGATCACACAACACGGCTTCTGCAATAGCAGGTCCTGCCAGACAATCCTTGTGGAATTCTATGACAAGGTTTCAAGCTGGCTAGACAGAGGGGGTGCTGTGGATATGGTTTACCTGGATTTCTGCAAAGCCTATGACAAAGTGCCCCAAGATATCCTAGTTGAGAAATTGAGGAGTTTTGGGATAGACCAATGCACTGTCCGATGGATTAGGGCATGGTTGACTGACCGAAAGCAGAAGGTAACCATTAGTGGGGAATCATCGGAATGGCGGCCAGTGACAAGCGAGGTCCCCCAGGGCTCTGTCCTGGGGCTGATCCTGTTTAATCTTTTCATTGACTACATGGAAGAAGGGGTGAACAGTCTGCTGATCAAATTTGCAGATGATACTAAAACTGGGGCAGTGGCCACAACTGAGGAGCAGGTACTCCAGATCCAAAAGGATCTGGACAGACTATGGAAGTGGGCAGGAGACAACAGGATGGCGTTCAATGTGGATAAGTGCAAGGTCTTGCACTTGGGGCATAGAAATGGGTGTCATAAGTACAGGTTAGGGGACAAGTGCCTGGAGAGCAGCACTTGTGGAAGGGACCTCGGGGTACTGGTTGACTGCAGGCTAAACATGAGTCAGCAGTGTGATGCGGTGGTCAAGAGGGCGAATGCCATCCTTGGTTGCATAGCCAGAAGCGTGGCTTCTAGATAGAGAGAGATATTACTACCACTCTATATGACTCTGGTGCACCCACAACTGGAGTATTGTGTTCAGCTTTGGGCCCCTCGTTACAGGAAGGATATAGCCAGGTTAGAATCCGTGCAGCGTAGGGCCACAAGGTTGGTGGCTGGATTGCAGGGAAAGCCATATGAGGCGAGGCTGAGGGAACTGGGTCTCTTCAGCCTGGAGACTCGGAGACTCGGAGGGGATCTGTTGGCAACCTACAGGTGTGTGAGGGGGTGTCACACAGAGGTGGGTAGAGACTTGTTCTCCCCTGCAGAGGAGGGCAGGACACGCTCCAACAGAGTGAAGCTCAGGGAACCAAGGCTCAATTTAGATGCCAGGAAGTACTTCCTGACAGTTAGAACCCTGAGGGTGTGGAATGGGCTTCCACAGGAGGTGGATGAGGCTACATTGGTGAGGGTGTTCAAGGATAGGCTGGACATGCACATGTCATGAGCATGAGCTTATGCATGTCATGAGCAGAGCCAGCTGGAGCTGGGGGGAAGGGTGTCAGACTAGATGGCCTGGAAGAGCCCTTCTGACTCACTCTGTTTCTTTGTTTGGCTTGGCTCCCAAGTTATGGCCATAGTTTACCGGAATGGCCAAACTTCCAGGAAAATAAAATGTTTCAAAAGACTTGGGAGAGGTATTGAAACACTTTGGATGGAGAAGAAATTGGAAGCACAGGGAAGTTATCAGAAGCTGGGAGAAAGCAATGAAGTTATTTGGGGACCCCTCAAGGGCTAGGCTTGGACTCCAGGTGGATTCGATTTGGCCCCCTGGTGTGGGAGAAGCCCAAAGTGGGACATGAATAGCTCTGCTATGCTATTTTCCACTTCCACTGCATGTCAGCTATAGCACTCCTAAACTTGGTATGCTCCACCAATTTGCCTAATCCCTGCCCATAAATGTGCCTAATCCCTGTCTAATCCCTATGCTCACTGGCCATCACCATTTCTTGGGGCAGGGCATTCACTGAACTGATGGTGCATTTCTTTTTTTTAAGATAGCTGTGAGTGGGAGAGAAATACAAAATTTGCCACTGGGCGATACTTTTACTAGGACTGATTAAAAGGCAGACTGGTCCATTTGGGGATGCATTTTTGTCTTCTCACGAACCAGTGCAGTGGTCATTGCTTTTTGGATGATACAATTTTTGGCTAATCAGGGCAGAATCTAACAATAGAGGGAAGATGAAATTTGACCACCTGGACATTGCATTTTGAGGGTTCTACCTCTTCCCACCAGTATGTAATATGATGCAATTTCACTTAAATTGGCTCCTTGTTTTAAATTAATGTGCCATCAAAATTAATATTTTCATATGCTCATTTACGGACTCTCATGTTTCTCTTCATTTCTGTCTTTGCTTGCCCGGTAACCTGAATATTTTACTTATGGCAAAACACAGATCAGAACTGTAGCCAGCCTTTAAACTCTCAGAAATGGGGGCCAGTCTTTGCTTCTTCATCCCAGAAAGCTCGGTATCATCTGACTTGGTCTGCAGTCAGCATTTTCAGACTGAGTCTATACTATAGATCTCATGGTTGCAACCTCTGGCCTAACTTTGTCCGTTTCTGTTCCTTCCCCAGTTTCTCCACCTCTTCTACCACCTAGCCCAATGAAGAATGATGTAACATAGAAACATAAGGGGAAAAATGAGTCAGAAGGACCTCCTGGGCCATCTAGTCTGACCCCCGGCTCCAACTGGTTCTGCTTAGGTAATCCCCAACATGTGGTTGTCCAATCTTTCCTTGAATGCACTCACTGATGGGGCAGCAAGCACCTCCTTGGAAGCCCATTCCATATCCTAGGGGTCCTAACCATCAGGAAGTACTCCTGTCATCCAGCCTGAAGCCTGGTTCCGTGAGCTTTGCCCATTGGAACACATCCTGCCCTCCACGGCAGGGACGAACAGGTCACGCCCACCCCCCCATGACATCCCCTCACATACCTGGAAGTCGCTAAAAGATCAGAACAGAAATGTTTGCAACCTCTTTGGTGGCACCTCCTGTTGGTCCTGTTAGGCACTGCCCAACTGTGGATGCTGTAACCAAGTGTGGTTCCCCTTGCTGATCCCACATCTGCTGCCATTCAGTTCTGTTGGGCAACCCTGAGTTCAAGTTTTCTGGGAAAGGAAAACAGCCTCCCTCAGTGAACTTTCTCTAGACTATGCAAGGTGTGAAGCCCTCCCCTTTCTTCTCTAAATTAAGAAGCCTCAAATACCCGAGCCTCCTCCTGTGCGGGAAGAACTGCAACCTCTTGACTCTAGCAGAACATCTCAACCATTTTAACTGGCCACAAACATGATTGTTAGGATTGCAGCTGTAATTAGTATCCCCCCCCCCTCTCTCTCTCTCTCTCTCTCTCACACACACACACACACACACACACACACACACACACACACGAGAGAGCAAGTGAGACCTAGAGAAAGCTCAGGGTTTGGAATAGGTATGTTCTGGTGTCACCTGCTGGCTAACGGGTGACATTGCAGCGTGCCATTTTAAGAGTAGGGCACTCTGTTCTCTTCAGTTGTGCTTCACAAAGAATGAAAGAACAAGAGAAAGAAAGAAAAGCAACAGCCCAGCATCTTCCCCCACTGCAGCCCTCCAAGGTCGTCATCCCAAGGTAAAGGTCTTCTTGATAGGAGTTTTCAACGCAGACTTTTCTACTCAGCAACAGAAACAATGGCATGCATTTCCTTAATGGCTAAATAATACACAAAAGGTCAGTTGTTCAGATATACCTTACCTTATTCAGATGTATTAAGCACTGGAAGGAGCTGGGATCCTTCCAGGTTGCCAGAAAGTGATGGCACATGTTCTAGGGAAAGAACAACAATCAAAAGACTTGGGTCATGCTAGTTATCCTGGGCTTTCTCACATACATAATTACCCCTTCTCTTTCTCTCTCTCTTTCGCTCTTGTTTGACTTTTTTGAAGCAGCCAGCTCATCTGTAGCAGTCTGGGAGAACAGCTCTTGAGTTCCTTCCAGATGGAGAGCACCTAGCCAGCACATTGTTCTGCACTTGAGAGTTTTAGAGCCAATCTTTCAATTGACAGAAGAAAAAAGATGCCTTGTCTCCATTCATTATTTGCAGGCAATTGTTATGAAAGTTTCATACAGCATAGAATTAAGAAACATGAAAAAATTCAGATGCGTAGGTGTTGCACAGAGGAGTGTTCAAAACTGGGGATGGTATAAGTGATTCATTTTCTCTTCCCATAGTGGGGAGGAGATGAGAATTTGAGTACTTCATAGACGTGTCCCAAGAAACCTGAAACAAGTTAGGTGCAGGGCCCAGGAGTTATGTCGAATGATTAACAGACTGAGGCTTTTCTGCTTTCTGTTCAATTGGCACCCAAATAATTAAAAGTGAAATAGGAAATAGAGGGGGCTTGACGTGGAACATGATGGGGCAGAGGTGGGAAGACATCTCTCATTTTCCAAGCAAGGACCCAACATTCCATCCTTCCAGGTCCCGCAGATCCTACCAAATGCTTCCAGTACCCTGGTGGAGAGACCTAGCATATGAGACCTCCCCCACCCCTTCTCTCCTTCCTGGTGCTTTGATTGGAGTGCTTGGAGAGGAATGTACCCATTTTTAGAATCCTGAATCTTCAAAAGTGTTCAGATTTGGTCCACTTCAGTGGACCAAACTGAAGATCCCCTCCTTCAGTTCAGGGATTTCCCTGATCTGTCAGAATTGGCCCAACTGATTTTGGGATTCAGCCAAACATGAAACACCCCTTAGTCTTCATATTTTGCTCTCAGATGAATAGAAACATGCTTAAATATGATTTTTAAAAGTTTGCACCAATTTGGTCAAGTATTGGAACTCAAAGAAGTCAACATTTTAACCTCATTGCTTTGTTTGCCATGCAATAAGGGTTCAGGCACTTCCATGGTAGCCAGTGGGGTGAGTTCCACATCTATCTTGGAAAGAGAAGGAGCAGAAGAGCATTGGAAGGGTCCTGCTGGATCAGGCCAAGGGTCTTTCTAGTGTGGCCTTCAGTTCACACAGTGCCTGACTGGCGCCTGTGTGACGCCCACAAGTGGGACATGAACTGGCCCAGTGGCAGAGGCACAGACCGCCCCCCCTTGGCTCAGGTAGCACGCAGCATCATGACTGGTGGCCACCAATGGTGGCTCCATGCATAGTCGCTCAAAGAAGACTCATCATCAGTCTGGGTACGAATTTTCCTCTTGACAGGGAAGCAGCAGTAGCCAATTCTCAGGAAAAGCTGGGGAGATGTACATCTTCTTGATTGTTAAGTTGCATTCCAGCTAGCAAACACAAAGAAAGAACCTGATATACAGTAACATCTGGGATCAGGCACTGAAATGAAAGTAGTTTTTTTATCAGCTAATTTGAATTAAATATTAAATATTTGGTGAATTTGAAAATACTACCATCCCAAATCAACTTCATAGACTAGTTGAGGAGGAGTTTGAGAGAATGAAATAGTGGCATATTCTTTCCAGCTCTCAGAAAATCAAAGCCAAAGGACCAGCATTGGCCCAGTGGTATCTTCTGAAGTGCAGGGGCTCATCGTGGAAGGCCCCCAAGGCAAGTCCAAAACGGCAGGCAGCTGTGTTGATCCATCTGTGTGACTATTATAAATATCTTTTTGAAAGGGCCTTAATAATTGCCCTTTCAGGACCAAGGCACTCCAAAATATTTTGTGTGACAACAGCGATAGCTCACAACCCTCTGTTGTTGTGGGGGAATCCATTTTCCACTTGGCAACTGTCTTGGTTGGCCCCAGTCAATTCATGCCAAGGTTAGAATGTGCTGAGACAGGTGTGTCAAGCAGGTGACCCACCAGGGCTGGCCCTCCTGAGAGAAAGGGTCTCAGGCATCTCGGCTGGTAGAAGCTGGGGGAACAGTGATGGAGTTGACAGATGGAGCACTGCAGTGTCACGTACCCCTTAGGCTACTCCGCTGCTCTTTGGTGTGGCTGCGGATGCTGTCCTGCCCTCACTTCAGCTACTTTCTGGCCATGAAAGGAGTGTGAATGGGGAGGTGGTTCAGCTTGATCTTAGCCTCAGGCAGCAGAATGTTGTGGGCCAGACCTGCAACCCAACCCTGTTATTACAGCTCCACAAAGCTGCCCAAGGGAGGCTGCGCAATTGTGCGGAAGGAGTGACTGGCGTGGTGAATCATCTGAAGACATCCGTTTATGTTTCAGTTGCACAGGTCTACCCAGTGCCCTGGTGTGGCTTGTCACATGGGAACTGGCCCAGAGTTTCTCCATTTGTGTTGAATGATCATTGAAAGTAATGTGTGCATCCCAGCCTAGTTAGATGAAGCCATCACACTCAACACGAGTGACGCCAGACCACCAGGGCTTCCTGTTATATATTTAGCTGCACTTATGTTATTTATTCCACTTCTAATCCACCCAGTAATGATCTCTATTGTCGCTCTTGATTCATCACAGTCAAACTTAGGGATGTTGGAGAAATCCATGACTGATTTATATGCATATCTGATTCATTCAGATTTGTATGAATCCATCCTGCAGATTCCACAAGGAACAAACTTTCCCCAATTACACACATTCCACAGCAGGTAGACCAGTTTTTCACTTTCAGAATTGTACTATTAGGGCTAATGCACACTTACACATGTGCATTGATTGCCATTAGTAAATGAAAATTACTGCCAACACAGACGTGCACATAGCACTAATTTAAACTATGTAAATGAGCACTAATGCAAACTAGCATGCGTAGAACAAAAATTTGTTTAAAAAACCTCCAGTTCCTTCAGTGAGTGGATGATAGAACAAAATTCACCTGATAATTCAGAAAATACAGACAAGGGATTAAACAAAATCCATAAATCCCTAGTCAACACCTACTTGAGACTGTCCAGCCACCATGGGACTCTTGCAACTTAAATTAATAAACATGCTTGTATACAGGCCCCGTTGGGTTGCCTTCTAGCCCAAATCTATGGAACAGCCAGTCAAGTTCTGGGCAACTATTTACTGCCTTGTTCTCAGCTCCATGGACTGCTAACTGCTTCCTCTCCCCGAACTCCCAGGGGTTTTTCAGCAATTGAACTCATTCCTGCTAAACAAGGAGGGAGGATGCAGAGAGAGCCGCTCTCTCAGTGCTCATTTTGACTGGGGCGACCACAGTGCATCAGTCTCCTTGCAAAAGGGCAAGTGGCCTGGTGCTCTCTCTCAGCCTCTGCGCTTCACCATGCAGCACACAGTGCAGTGACAGCAGATTCCTGGGATCCCATGCACGGGATGCACGGACTTGGGGGAGCGGCTGTACAATCCATTGGTCTGTGCTCCCGCTCATGGAAATATTCATGAATCAAATCTCCAGTGGCAGCAGGCAAAGGGCAACAGTGTTTCCCGAACTTCCTCAGTATATAATGAAGCCCTGGAGGGCTCGACTCCACCGTTCCACCATGATCAGTGCTTCTTCCCCTTCCAGCCTTTCTTTCCCTCGATGGTGCAGCTGGTGCTGGACCTCCGGGCGCCATAGCCCTACAGTCCCCCAGACAGGGACCCAGAGACTGCCATGTGATGGAGCAATGGCAAGACAAGTCAACAGCTCAGTTGGCACCCCTGCATTGTTTCTGTGGTCTTTAGAAACATAGAAACAGAGCGAGTCAGAAGGGTCCTCTCGGGCCATCTAGTCTGACCCCCGGCTCCTGCCAGCTCCGCTCATGACATGGTGCTACAAATTTAAAATATGAAACTGCATGTGCTGAATTTGTTTTGATTTGTTTTCTTTTATCAGGCTTGGCAATCATTTTATGTTTGATTATAACCTTGCAAGGATGTACAAGCACAGCATTCTTCCAGCACCTCAAGCTGAGATCTCACTTCACTTCATCTGGGCTTTCCATGTCTGGGAAAAGTCCACATGGAGTGCAGCATCTCCGGCTCATATTTCAGCAGAGGATCTCATGACACAAATTGGGCCCAGCACCTTGTGATTCCTCCAACAGCGTCTGGCCCATGGGGGGGGGGGGGTCTGGGACCAGTCTAGTTCCTGGACTGGAAATGGTCCCCTTGTATGGAAGGTTGTATTCATAGAAGCTAATAGTTAGCTGCATTTCAGGTGCCATTTCCCCTGAATACAGCTTCAAATGTTGTGCTGGAAGAGAAGGGGAATATAAACACAATAAATAAGGATCAGTTTATTGCCATAGTGTCTGTTTGTTTAAGCATTTGCATACTGCTTTTTGGCCCTAACCAAGGACCTCACAGCAATTTACAAAACAAAACATAACAAAATCAACCACCAGATAACAATTAAACTAAGACTATAACATCAGAAGGAGCAGATTTAAAGCCTTCATTCATATATTAAAAATAGTGAAATGACAAGTAGACTAAGGAAATTTTCACCGCCTGCCTAAACAACATTGGGGTGGAGCTGATTTCTCCTCTTTTGGGAGGGGAGTCTGCATTCAGGGCTCTGTCACTGAAAAGGCCTTGTCTCACATTCCCACCAACAGAGCCTCTTTTGGTGATGGGACATATTGCAAAGCCTCTGAAGAGTATTTCAACCAATGGGCAGGTTAAGATGGGAGGCAGTCTTTTGGGTAGGCTGATTGTAAGCGATTTAGGATGCATGTTGTCTGGGTTATGCTGTGAGTTGTAGGGCATTTTTCTATCTAAACTTGCATAGGCTGCACCCTTAGAGAGTTACTGGTAAGCACTAGCACCTTGAACTGTGTCCAGAAACAAATGGGAAGCCAGTGCAGATGACATTTTGTCTACAAAGAAAGCACCTCAAAGTAACCTGGTTCTCAAGTTCTGCACCAGCTGCAGTTTCTAGACTTTTTGTAACTTTTAGGTTCATAGGTGCAAATCATATTCTGATTTGCAAAGGGGGCATGTGATTCTAACTTTATGCCTTTTTCTCCCTCTCTCTGCTACACCAAGTTCTCCTACATACCTAATTTGTTTTCTAGCAACTGGCCCTTTATGTCTGCAAAACAAGCCTATACTCATTGGGTTGCATCCAGTGCTGACCTTCTGTTCACAGAAGGATCTTTGATCCAATCCACTCCAGAGGGTGGGAGTACCTGCCAGAAGACCATGGAAGGTGGCGCATGGGGTTGCATAAATCCCCTCTCCCCTGCCTCCTCCATTCATGGAGGCTTCTGCTGGATCAAAGAGCCTTCTGTGAATGGACAGCATTTGGGATGTACAAGAAATTTGTTTCAGTTCACAAATCATCAGAACTTGTCTGGTTCACAATCCTGAATTGAAACACACACAAGAGCTCGCTTAAAAAAAATGCCCACACATACTTGAACTTTTGATTGCATTTGGAAAGTGTGTGTGTGTGTGGGGGGGGGGGGTGTTAATGCACACTTTAAAACATGAGCTTTCAACAAAAAAAACCCCTCAGCAACTTTTTCATGCTTTCATCGGTTTGGCAACAGTGTCCACATGCATTTACGCAATTAATTGTGATTTTTATATTACATCTTCTTCTTGCAAAGAACCTTTGGTGGGTTGCATCTTCCCCCTCCGCCTCGCCACATTATCCTCACAACAACAACCCTGTGAGGCAGGTTAGACTGAGAGTCAGTGACCAGCCCAACATCACCCAGTGAGTTTCATGGCCGAGTGGGGGCTGGAACCTGGGTCTCCACGTCCCAGTCCAACGGTCTAATCACTGTGCCACTCGGGAGTCATGACTGAACAAGAAGAAAAATAGGTCATGAAGGAAACCTGGGTGAACTGTTAACGAGGCATTAGAAGAATCTCAGCTCGCACTTCCCCGGTCTTCCCCTCCCTCAATACAACCTGCTTTCCATCCAAGAAAACCACCCAGGCTTTCCCAAGGGGTTAAAATCAAGGGGTGAGAAGGAGAGGTCTAGCTGCTCTGTTCTTTCTCATCAGAACTGTTCCTCTCAATGCAGGGAGGGAGACCTTCTGAGGAGGAGAGCGTCCAATCTCTCTGGAGGTTTTTCACACAAGCTACAACACTGGAAACTCCTTTTTTGGTAGCATTTGAACACCTCTATCTAGACATACTCCAAATCTCTTGATATCGTGACTCTCCTTCCTGGTTTTGTCATATTTCAATCCTCCTTTACCTTATTCATCCCTGAAGCTGCACCTTTTCTGGCCGGGGGATGTGGCCAAGCAGGTTCCTCCTCTCCTTCCGTGATGTTCTTGGTGCCCTGGTTGAGGGCAGAGGACAGACGGTGCTTCCCTAGAGCTCTATGTTCCCAGAGCCTCCTGTGAATATTCTGCGGCAATTATCATAATTATTTCTAAACTTGCTTCTGTGCATTTAAATCAACAGGTGCAAATTTTATGCTAATGGGGTGCTCTTTTGGGACGGAGCTATTTCCTCTTTTTTATTGCATATTTCCTCTTTTGCAGGGTTCAAAATCAGCCACCCTATTTGAATGCCTTTTTTAAAAAAAAGCCATAAATAATCTTCTGGAATTAGACTCCAAATATATAGACATTTGGGGAGGGGTCAGGAAGAGAAAGCGAGACTGCTTTAGCATACCCAACACACTTGGATTTTTGGATTTTCTAACCCTCTTTAAAACTCTGCAAACATCTTGAGTTCCCTTCAGTCTGTCCTCGTAAGAGCTCTTCAACGGAAAACGATTTCACATGGCTAGGGGGAATTGCATGATTGATGTCAAGAAGGCATGTGCAGTAAGTTTCTGAGTACATTCAGACCCAGATGGAAAAGTGGTGGGTGTTGTTGTCAGCTTGGGGGTGGGGCTGTTTCTGACAGCCTTTCCTTGCACATCTGACAGCGCAGCAAAGCAATCTTCCCCGCGAAGGCCCAACGGTCCGTCGTGCCCATGCCGCAGATGACTATTTTTACACCTTCTGTTTGTTCTTCGGGGGTGACGCTGCTGGTCACAACCCCACCAACCTTCTATTGTTCAGCCCCTCAAGAAGAATGTTGTTATATTGATTGTTTGTGCGTCAGCCCAGCTCTCTCTGGAGCTGCACTTGGATGAAATTAGATAATTTCCATTAGGAGAACATGCAATATTAGTCCCCTGGTGCCAAATTGAGGAGCGAGCCAAGATTACTATTTCTGGCCATGTTCACCTCAGGAAGGAACCTTCTCAGCTTTAATGGGATTTTGCTATTGTTGGTCGCCTTCTGTTTGACAGAGCGCCAGCAGGGTTGAAAATTGTTTAGAAAGCTGCATGAAATATAATAAAGCTCCAGCCATTTGCTGCAGTGCATTCCAGCGTGGTGTTTATTTTGAAAGAAAGGGAGGGGGGAATTATTGTCTTTGGCAGGGAAAATAATAAAAAAATAATAAAAGCTCCTTCATTACTCAGATCCAAGGACATAAGCTTCTCACTGCTGTTGTGCTTAAACACCCATTGCAGATGTCCGTGCACTCAGTGTGTGTACAAAGGCAGGCCAGGTTATGCACAGGGTTTCTTTGCCCACCCCTGCGTCTTCTTCTCAGGAATGGCAATGGTGCCCACTTGAAGGAGAGGGCTTTGGGGGCAGCAGTTCTGGAAAGTTCTCCCTCTCGCAGTGCAAGCCAAAGGTGCTGCTTGCTAGCTTGCTTAAGAAACAATGCCATGAATTCCTCTTGTTTGGCTCCTGGGGAGCTGTGTCAGTCAGAACATCATTTTCAAGTGAAGTGGAAGTTATATGACAGGCCATTACTTTCCATGGTATGGTGATGGAAGGTTGTTCCATCACTTCCTATAACGTACCCATGTTTTTTTCTCTCCGCTGTCACTTCTGATGCAATTTTTTCAGGTGTTTGAAATGGTTCAGAGATCACCTTACCTGAGGTGAAAATGAAAGAGTGTAAACAGCAACTTTGCTTTAGAAACACCTCCAGCTCTCTGAAAAAGCTCTTATCAGCTTCGGTTCATTTTATCTGCACTCCTAATAGTATTGCTTTAAAATGGTTAGAAATTGGATCGAGTCATTTAGAGAAGTGGTTTTCAACCATTCCACAGCTGGGGATCGGCAAAACCAGGAAAACCACCCCAGGGACCGCTGAGGTAGAAACAGAAAGCATCATGCTCACGATACAGTATTCTGTGTATTAGTTTCCAAAGACAATAACAAAAAATGAAAATTCTCCAAAACAACCAGAAACCGAGCAACAAAAAATGCCAACAAAAGATCAAAAACCCAAAATCAGCACAGCGTGGCTCCCAGCCGGCTCTCATGCAGCCGTCTCTCCCCTCCCTGGTCCCCTGGTGGTGCCTGTGCACCCCCCACAAACACAACGCCAACCAAGGAAGAGGTGAGGGAGCCCAGCCAGCTCTTGCACTGGTCTGCAGTGAGCGGGATGCAGCTCCCCCACAGACTAGTGCCTGTGGACCGGTGATTGAAAACCACTGATTTAGACCACCTAATACTGGGAGAACACCCAGTGATGACTTCCTGGACATCACTGGCTGCTTGGAAGATCTGGGCCAAGAGTCATTATTGGTGTGATCTCATAAAAGGAAGGCATGCTTAGATATTCCGAGCTCCGAGAGGGGGTTGGATGATGCACTGGATCATGGGTAGGTCTGTAGTGCAGTGAAAATACAAGTCTCACTGTTAGTTGATTCAGGCATTATTAAAATCCATGGAAAGAATGCAGTGGGCTCTCCTTCAGACCTTTAAACTGTCCCCATTAATACAACCCCATTTCATTTCCCTTCTCTCTATTTCCTGGTCTCTGGATGTACCTGAACAGGCTCCCAAGATACTAGTATTTGTACACTATTTGGGGCTGCGAGATGGTGGGAATGAGCTCTTTCTCAGCCTTGACAACTCCCCAGTGATCTTTCTTGGTTCTATATAGCATGGTCATGTTCTATAAATGACATCTTATAGCATTTATTAACAAAATCTTTTGGCATGTTCAACCTATAAGGTATCTAAAGCTGTGGTATCTAAAGCTGTTTAGAAAGGGAGGGAGATAGAACTAGAGCTGCTATTTCAGCTTCATGCCATACATTTTGAATAGCTAAACTGAAGAAATTCTTAGATCAATGTTAAAACCAGTTTTCTTTAAGAACAACCAACAAACAACACAAATGATAATAGACTTCTTGTGAGTCTGTTATCTTGATAGCCCAAAATGTCGCAAGAATGTAGAGAGAGGGAGTTCAGTTGTGTTATGACTAATTAGGGCATTTGTAAAAGAAATAGCACTGGAGTTCATTATTCCTGCACAGCTGCATTCCACTTGCCAAAGAGAGGAGTGGTGTTTCTTCTGTCTAGGAGAAGAATGGCCATTTAAAAGGTATAAATACTGCTGTCAGAATGCTGTAATGACCAAAGCTTCTAGAGCAAAGCCAGTTTTGAAGGCAAATGTAGAGGCAATGCAGAGCTGATGGGAAGTAAATGGCAGGGGTGCTTTTAAGTCTGTAGGCACATCTAGAAATTTTAGAAACTGTTCTAAGCATTCCCACAAAATGGCTGCCATTGATGGTGTGCCATAATAGACAGAAGTCGTAGGAATTCCTTTTTCTTTTTCTCCCTTCTTTTGCCTGGTGGCTGGATGTGCTGGAGAGAAAAGCATCGGTCCACATGCAGTAACCTTAGATGGTTGCTCCTCCAACATCTGAAATCTTACAACAACCCTCACCAGAGTGTCAGACTAGGACTAGAAAAAGCCAGGTCCAATTTGTGTACATCTCTAAAGCTCATTGTGGCCATTCATCATCTCCCAACTGAACCCACTTCACAGGATTATTGTAAGGATAAAGTAGGTTCCCCACACCCAGATACATCATCCCGAGCTCATACAGTACATTCCAACCCAGATGCCAATTAAGTGCTTTGGAAAGCAGTTTGGAGGCTGCCTGCTTCAGTTCAGGAAATGAAGCCAAATCAAGATTCAAAAGGTTTGTGCCTCCCATTGATGATCATGAGAATTTAAAAAAAAATTATACACTTTTTCTGTTAATCAGAACTGTTCAAAAATTTCAAAAATAGTAGCCCAGTAAGATAGGTTCATGTCTGCCAACCTTCAGAAAAATAGGTGCAGTGGGTTCTGTGCTATATACCTTTCAATATTTTGTTTTGTTTTAGGAAACTGGCAACAATTTTTTCATGTCTTGGCGGACCTGGGTGAAAATATGCAGCACTTGGTGCTCCTTCTGAGCCTGTTGGGATTCACAGATGTAGGGGTTTTGTGCAACAGCAGACCTGATATTTTGAAGATCTCCAGAAGAGGCTGCAAACCCCTCTGTTCCTTGTGGACCATTCTTCTGAAAATGATGGACAGCACAGAGGTGGCCCTAAGTAGGAAAACTGCAAAGTTTCTGAAGGCAGGGCAGTGGTTTCTGTGCAGGGAGAGGACTCAGATTGGGTGCATGTAATTAGTTTCCCCCTTCCTCCTGCTATGGCTGTTTGGGCAATTTTTATGAAAACAGCTCCTACCATAGAGGTGCCTCCAGGGATGAAAGTTTCTGAAGGATAGGTTCAAGGGCTAAGACATTTATGATTATTGGAACCAGCTTAAGGCTTTTTTCATAGTGAGGTCTGGTGGAATTGGAAGAATTGCCAGTTCATGTTCCCATCTCTGCCCTCCCTGAAAGCATAGTAATTGAAAATCTCCTATGATGAGAAGGTAGACCTATAAGGCATTCAATCCTAGATCCTTCCATGCTCAATTCCCTGCCCACATACACAAGTGTGCAGAGAAAGCAAGCAAACTATTTTATTGGTTGAGACACACTGGCTCATAATAAATCATGATGGGTTTTTTAAACCAATATTAGTGTGTCATGTCTGAATCCAATTGTGGTAGTTTACCATGATATGTTTGGTCTTTAAAAACCATGATAAGTAGCAACTCTTTTCTATGGGTTTTCCAGACTACCATGGCTTATTCTGTTGTCTGAACCCAGAATCATGGTTTCTATGGACATGGTATGCAAATCCCATACAGTCCCCTAGAAAGAGCAGCAGTTGCAGGAGCCACTCCAGCCATCCAGTCTCAGTGTGTTGACCAATGAGGGAGAGGCAGTCGTCATACTCAGGGAGTGAGGCACCTTGGGACTGAATTTCAGGCATAGTGACTAATGGGACTTACGTCAACAGTGGGAGGACTGAACAGGGAATACGGAAACCATGATAATGTAGAAACCACTTGATAGTCTGTTGGGTATATCATGATTAAAAAAACACGGACAAGCACCTGTGGGTGTGGCCAGCAACTGGTTTTGCACAATCACAGAGTAAGTGATAACCTGCCGTGCCTTCTTAACCTCTGTGCTGGGTTCAGACAAGATGATAACCCACACTCAGAGGATGATTATGAGTTGAGTGTGGGGTGTTGTTGAAATATGGGTTGTTGAACCATCAGTTATAGTGTTGTCGGAACCCAACCAAGTTATCAAACCATGGTGAACAACCCGCAGTTGAAACCAAGCAACAAACCATGGATTCTCTTCATGGCTCCTTTGCAGTTAATAAGTCATGGCTTGCTAGCATGGCTGTCTGAGATAACATGAAAACTCATGGTTCAACCACAACCTACATTTACCCTCTTGAGTATGGATTAACATGTCTGAATGTCAGTATATGCTACTCACATGCCAGGGTAATTAGCACAATTACCCACGGCCTACAGTGTCTTGCAAACCTGGCCAGGGTAGTTTGTTGCCATGGGTAACATAGGCTGTTGTAGGGTTCCGAGTTGGCTTGTTGATTCCTCCATGGCTATGATTGTGCGGACAGAGCTAGTGTCTGCCTTTCCAAAATCATACTGTGTACAAAGCCTTCTGCCAGGTCCATCTCTAGCTCTGGTTACTTCAAAAGAAACCCAGTGTGCCTCAGGAAGCACCAGAAGCCTTCCAGAAGGGGCCAACTTGGCTTGTGCTTTGAACTTTAGTTGAACCCAATACATACCCATAACTCATACCTACAAACATGACTTTGAATCAGCTGTCCCCAACCTGGACCCTCTGAATGTGAATACACTGGGCAACAGCCCCCATTATTCTCAGCCAGCAAAGCCACTGGCTAGGTTAACTGGGGTTGTCATTCAACAGGTTGAAGAAGGCTGCTGTAAATATGGCTAGATCCCGTGGAAAGAAGACCCATTTGGGAGTAAAGTCCTGTCATACTTCCAAAAATGCTAAGTATTGTTTTCCTTGGAGAACCAGAGTACATCTAGTTTTATAGCAGTGTCTTAATTTCCCAGTGAAATTATGATCATACCAACATTTGAGGCAAAAGGTGGAAGTAAAAATAGAAGAAATAGACAGGATGAAAAATTGGGATAAAAACATTTTCCCATATAAAACAGTGACCATAACTGGTTAGAAATGAGCAGAGAGCAAAAGAGCGGCCCCCATCCTCTGCTACATTGATATGCTGTGTGGCTTTAATAAGAAAAAATATGACGATAAAATTAGTAATGGGAAAAAGATTGACTGTCAAAGAGCATCCAATTTTTAAGGTTGATGGGAGCAAATGACCTTCAGGTCTCAGTGGCATTAAGCTAGAAAAACTCTTATGGGATTCCAGAGGGGAAATAACTGAGTCATACGCAGTAATAAATCCAGAGAATGTGCAACTATTTAGGCTTTTAATCTAGCTCTTAGCTAGTTTCCTTCCTTATCTCCTCTCTCCATGTCTCCCTTGTCACTTTCCGTGTTCATTATTTTCTTCAGGATAGTCAGGCCTAAGAAGAAGCCAGGTTTTAAGACTTATATTAAAATCAAGCTGTACAAACTCTAATTTCTTTGTTTGGTTGCTTATGTACTTCTTTGCTTTTTAACATTTCCATACCACCCATTAGCAGAAGCACTCTGGGTGATTCACAAAACAAAACTTAAAAACATAATATGCAATAGAACAACAAAACATACTGTAATGTCCTTCAGTTTAAAAAAAGATAAAAGCTAAGTAAAAAAAAAAAAAACCAAGATAGAAGCAGCAGCAGTACAAAGATCAAAAACACATCCACACAGTTTTAAAACATGAAGGGTTTAAAAACCTGGAAAACCCTACCTAATGCTGTAAAGGCCACAATAAAGGTATGAAACAAACTTCTCTGGGGAGAGCATACCACACCCGCAGTGCCACCACTGACAAGGCCCTCCGCTTTGTGTGGTGCCTAAGGAAGAGGCTCCAAAGATTATCTCAGGGTCGGGGCAAGTATATTTTTGGAAGGAGATGATCCTGATCATGGCTTTAGTCTCCCCATCAAGCATCACCTTTAGATGTATTCTTTCATGGTGCCCCAGAACAACATGATGTTCAAGAAAACTTGAATGGGTTGAAGCCTTTGCCCCATTTTGATCTATAACCGAAAGCTCGAAGACTTGAAGTCAGGCTGTGGACACAGCATTTTTTCCAACCAGGTTTTGACATTCATGGGATTCCCCTTTCCCCAAAGCCAGGCAAGGAAAGCCATTGATTCTCTGTTACCTTCCTTTTCCTCATCTCAATCTATCCATCTTATTTCCTTGTTATACTGGGGCTGCCAGGGTCCTCCTTTGGGGAGGGCAGTTCTCAATTTGTAGGGCTACTTAAGGAAAGTTCTTGATCCTCCATTCGTCATCTCCATATTCAGCCTAAAGTTAACAAACCCTAAGAACTGTTGACTGGGGCAGTCAGCACCTGGATAGCTGGCTGGAGAAGCAAGGGCACAGGGCACCCCATCACCTGCGGACAACCACATATTGGGGATTACAGGAGTGGAGCTGGCTGGAGTCGGGGTTTAGACTAGATGGCCTGGGAGGCCCCTTCTGACTCACTTTTTATCTAAGTTTCTATGTCACCGTCTTCCACAGTATGGAAAGAAGCATACTATTTAAATTATAACAGCAATTTCTGCAATTTGCACATAACCATGTAAATGAGCATATGCAAACAGTACACACATCACTGTCTCATTTTTGGTAATGCATTTCCCCTTTTCTGGCGCTTATTAAGTGGTGGCCCTACATTTAGCCTCCCAGTCCCCTGCCACGCCTCCTTTCACTCCTGTGGAAACTCTGGATGTTCCCAGTCTCCATTTCTCCCCTCTCTATCCCAGTTAGGCCTATTAGCACTAGTAGATCACTCCCTGTGCCAGGAGCCTGGTATGTCAACCTAGCGGTCTCTCTCTTTTGCAACGCATGGCTGCGTGTATCAAAAATAAAGCCTGCAAGTTTGGACCTGACCAGCTTCGACCTCCATTTCCCCCCACCTTCCAAGAACCTATTTCTCTGCTCTGCTGAAACACACTGCATGCACTTTCGGTGTGCTCGCCGCACAGTTCTCGCCATTCCCGTGCTCGTTGTTACACATGTATGCGAGCGAGTTCATGTGTGCATTCAGGAATTGTGGACACAGGGTGAGAGCACCATTCCTACTGGCGCCAGTTTCCCCCTGCCCCCACAGTGGCTCTTCCAGGACTGGATCCCAGGGCACAGGTCCACAGACCTGGGATCCAGAAGGGGCCCCAGTACTCCCCTAAATGGGTCGATGCTGCTCGTTGCCCATCAGCCTCTAGCCTCGCCCCACCAAGCATCACGGCACTGGCCAGGCCAGCTTGAAAGCCATTTCTGCAGTGCACTCCGACTGGCTGGCTGGCTGGCTTCAAGACCAAGAGCAGCAGCCACCTGGGGCACTTGCAGCCTTTGGGTTCACAGCCAACAAGGGATCAGAAGCACACAACCCTTTCTGGCCTCTGTGCCCTCACAGGCTACGAACCCCGAAGGCAGCAGCTGATTTCTTCAGAGCATCACTGCTCAAAATTTAAGTTCTAAAAGGTATTTATTTATTTATTTTTATTTATTAAAACATTTTTATGCTGCCCCATTCGCCGAAGTCTCAGGGCGGCTTACAACAATAAATTAAAATAATTATAATCTTAAATTAAAAAATATAAACATTAGATTAAAAATACAAAAATACAGTATAAAATAAGCCGCCCTGGCCAGATAAAATCCAATAATATTAACAGTTAAAATGCCGCTTAAATAAAAAGGTCTTCGCCTGGTGCCGAAAAACAAATAACGACGGTGCCAGGCAGACCTCTCTGGGGAGCGCATTCCATAACTTAGGCGCCACCGCAGAGAAGGCCCTCCTCTGAGTACCCACCCTCCTAATTTCTTTCACGGAGGGTTCCCGGAGAAGGGCCTCTCCCGCCGATCTCAAGGGGCGGCTGGGCATATATGTATGTAAGCGCTCCTTCAGGTAACCAGGACCCAAGCCGTTTAGGGCTTTATAGGTCATCACCAACACCTTGAATTGGGCCCGGACTTCAGTGGGAAGCCAGTGAAGCTGACGGAGGACTGGAGTCATGTGAGCATAAGGCCCAGTCCCCGTCAGCAGCCTGGCAGCTCTATTTTGAACCAATTGAAGTATCCGGACCGTCTTCAAGGGTAGCCCCATGTAGAGCGCGTTACAGAAGTCAAGCCGGGAAGTCACCAGCGCATGTGTCACTGTCGCGAGGCAGTCGTGCTCCAGGTAGGGCTGGATGAATCAGCCGAAGCTGGAGGAAAGCACTCCTCGCCGCTGCTGTCACCTGAGCTTCCAGTGAAAGCTCTGGGTCGAGGAGCACTCCCAAGCTGCGGACCTTGTCCCTAAGAGGGAGTGCAACCCCGTTCAGGACAAGGTTCAATTCACCCTCTCCGAAGCCCGATCCGCCAACCAACAGGACCTCTGTCTTGTCTGGATTGAGCTTCAGTTTATTGTTTAGTTTTAGAATGGCACAGCAGTTTAGGAGGAGAAGCTACTGCTGCCGCCACCACCTCATTAGCAGTACCGTGTGTGTGTGTTGGGGGGCAGATCTTGGGGATAATGATGGGAGGGCTGGTAGAAGAAGGGGGGCCCTGCAAAGCAACCTGTCCAGACCCCCTCCAAGTTAGCTGTGCCCTGAGTCCATCCCAAACCAGCAATGTACCTTTGCTGTTGGTGGGGGCTGATTTTCATCAGCCAGCTCTAAAACCCAAAATGTGTGTCTATGCTAGAAATGTAAACCCGCTCCTTCCCCAGGGAGCTTTGGAACTTGCAATTCTGTAAAGCAGTAGCAGTCCTGATTAACTTCCTTTCAATTATTTTTCACAAGGCCATCAGTATTCTTAATTCCATCAAACACTTAAAAGGCCACCGATTGGGCTGAGACTTTATTATCTTTGCAAATAACATCTCTGCTGCCAGATGGCCAAGCGGAGAGGAAAAGTACAGTGAGATAAACAAGACAGAACTATTGTGTTGGCCTTGCCCTCGTGCTGACTAGCTAGACAGACTGACTTTGTTGAGCAGAGCCATCTTCAGGAATTGTTAATAAACAAGGCAAACTGTGATTTGTTTGTATAACCTGCCACAAAAGAGCAACTCTGCAGGAGCAGTGACAAAAGCAACTGCGCGGCAACAATGACAAAAAAATATGATGAGGCTGAGGTCCATGAGATTGCAGGGAGTTATTCTATTAATAGTGATTTAGATAGGATACTACAAGTGATGGTGTAAAATGAAGAAAATTCTTCATTTTTCATCATGAAAAAGGATTGAGCCTCTTTCATTCTGACTCACTGGAGCAAACCTAAAAGTTAGAGGTTTACACCAGCCTCAAGATTTGACCTGGCCCCCAAATTGGCACTTCAGGAAATGGGCAAACTCTGCTTGGACCAAGATGGGGGCTGTCTGCTTCAGCCACAACAGCTCCAGGTTCCGGGGGGCTCCTGGGTGAACCCCCCCCCCGCAGGCACCCTCCCCCAGTCATTCAGCCTCTGCACTGCCCTTATCCCCAGCTCCTGCTGGTCCTTTTCTTTCCTGTCATTCTGCTGCTGAGCCATTTGTCAGGCCAAGAGCCTGGGAATGAGTAAGCAGAGACATTTATTTATTTAAAATATTTATATGTCAGCCTGTCGCAACAAGCCTTAGGACAGCTTACAACATAAAATATAACATAAATAAATTCTCGACCCACACTGGCTGCAGTTAAAAACGTAGAAAAGACAACAGACATCTCCTGTTGCTCTTTCTCACCACCACCAATGGCTGGGCCAGGACAAGAAGCAGGTGAACAAGCAGGAAGTTGAGGAACAGTGCCATGGGACCCACGTCTGCTTGAGGGTGTTCCCTCAGCTGCCCACCCTTGAGCCCTTGACTAGGGTCCTTGCGTACCACAGCTCCAGGCAAGGGACCTGCAAAACCTCAGAAGGTCAGGTGCAGGGGCTAAGGAGTTTACGATGATTGAAACCCGGTTTCAGGCTGTTTTTCATAGTGAACCCTGGTAGCATTGGAAGAATGTTCATCTGTTTCACCGACACTGTTTAGATGATCAAAGCAGCCACTTTGAACGTCATATAAGCAGTGTGTTTGTTATGATGGTATCTTACAAACTATTTTCAGGGCTTTCTACTCTCTCCTTGATTCTCCAGCACTCACCCTTGGTCTCCCCCCCCCGCTCCTTCTCCTCCTCGTCTTCCTCACTTCTGGTTCCTCCTTCAAGCACCACCTGCTTGTTGATATGAAATATTATAAATGCTATATGTATTTATGCACCATCTTTCTCCTCCAAAGCACAGGGAGTGAAAAGCATCTGCTGAAGAGTACCCTGTAATTAGAAGGTGGACTGGTCAGCCACTCAATCCCCTCCCTTCCCCTCCTTTGGCGTTTAAACTAGGGGTGAGCAACATCCAGGCTTGGGGGACTGAAGTAGCTCCCAGGAAGCCTGCTGCAGCTGGAAGCAATTCTGGTTGGAGGGGGCCACCACCAGCTAAAACCCGGCCATCCTGCTGTGAACGGATTCTGTTGCCACAAGCCCCAACAGGGAGCTCATGCCCTATTTCTCCACCGAACCACATTCTCATTTTTCAGAGAAGCAAGGTGCGCGCTCTCTGTGGGCCTCGTTTCCTGGCCGAATCAATGGAGATATCAGAGATGGCGCAAAGATGGCAGTGAGGACCTGTGGGAACTACATGCACTCCCAGCAGGAGCAAGTGGACTTGTGTTAATAATGCGACATGATGAGGCTGATCACGTGGGCAGGAGAAGACTGATCCGAGGGGAAAGACTTGACTCAACTGGCCTCACCAATGTGATCATTTTATTTGCAATGTATCTGAGAAGGTAAGAAAAGACATGCTGGGTCGGACTGATGGCAAGGCAAGTACCCAATTGATAGCCTTTTCCTCCATGGATGCGTCCAACCATTTTCGAAGCCCTCCAAATTGGTGGCCATCAGCATGTCATGTGGCAGGGAATTTCGTAGTTTACATAAGTACTGTGCAAAGAAGTCCTTCCTTTCATCTGTCCTGACTTTCCCACCAATCAGCTTCATGGGATCATGTAGGTTTGAGTGTTATAAGAGAGAAGAAACATGTCTCCGCCTCCACTTTCTCCACACCATTCATAATTAAAAATGCCTCTGTCATGTCTCCATTGCCATTTTTTTCCAAACGGAACCTCCCAGTTGCTCCAACCACGTTTGCAGTGCGTGACACAAGAACAGTCCACACACACAGCTGAGAGCAGCTGTGAAGGAGCTTTGGGTCAGAGAAAGTCCATAGAAGAAGGCTGAAGAAATATGGCAGATGTCACATCGCCTTCCCCTTTAGCCTGCTATCATTTCAGATCATACCAGTTGGCTGGCTTTTGAAACTACAAAACATGGTTGCGCCTGCTTGAGCAAAGACCATTGGGACAGGCAATTCCCAGCCCAACACCATAGCTGGAAAGGTAGCTGCCAGAGGGGGAGGTGTTTGATTGTAGAAGCATGTCTTGCTTGGGGCCACTGCAGGCCAAACCGCTCTCTGCGCCCTCTGCTCCCACCCCTCCCGGTTCATATAAACTAGCCCCACCTGGAATGGCTATTCTCCCCCATCCCTCCCTCAAATGTGTGATTTGAGACCACTTCACAGTCCAAATAGCTGAGCCATTCGTGCATCAAAATATTGAAACACCTAAATAAATGCCCGTGACCAAGGAGATGTTATGCCAGCTTCAAATTCCTTAACAAAAATGGTGTCTATCCTGAAGCTCCTGAAACAATGCAAAGAAAGCATACTTTTTGGGGGTAGAGGTAATGATTAGTACTCAAGTAATTCCATGCAGATATTCCATACAGCAATGCAGACCAGCTAACCCTTCTCTGCTCTTCAAATGTTCCCATCTGCTAAGTGGGGAAAAATAACTTCCCTTTCTGGCAGGGATGTAAGAGGAGTGGTGCAGGCAGCTGGAAGAAAACTGCAGAGATTTTCAAAGCCAGTGAAAAGTTGACCTGCCAGATGTGGTAGGCCATGGAATCTCAGTGTAACCCAGAGTCCTTTGGGACTACTTTCCACAGACTGTCGATCAACTTGTATCTACCAGTATACAAGGTCCATTCACCAAACTCTCATTTTGAGGCCTTTCTGGAAGCAGATGGAAAAGCACATAATAAAACTGACATTTTTAGTGGAATAAATCTACAGTTCCTTAAGCCAACGGACATGCTTCTTATTTCCTGGATAAAGATGAGAACTAGAAGCATAAGCCTTTCTTCTGTGTTTACATTGCACGTGGAGTCAACGGACTGCACCGAGGCCTCCATCTGGAGTCATTTTACTGCACAAGAGCTGGTCTCTTCTAGAGGTAGCTAATATAAAAAAATACCAATTGGGAGAAAAAGCAATATGTTTTATTGAGCCGGTGAAGAAAAAAAACATGGCTATATTTGAGGCTTCCATTAACTTCTATGAATATATCCAAGGAGATTTATTTTTATAATGACTTCAAAGTAGTAAGGTAAAACCAGGGTTGGGATGTGTGTGTTTTAATTCTCACAGTGGCAATGTTGCTTTCCAATAGAAAACTGTGGTGCATTTGAAGGCCGAAGGTCAGGCACCACCTCCGCATAAATAGCACCATTTAAAATAAAGTGAAAAATGTTCGGGTGGTTAATAAGGTACAGCATTTGTCTTCCTGAGACCTGCAGACATTCTCTGGCTCGTGCTATTTCTACTGATCTTGGAGAAGTGACTTACAGTGCTATCTTATTTGTGTGTTCAAAAGTATGTTGCACTCACTTCAACAGGGCCTGTGCCCAGTAAGTAGAAAGCATCACTGGGCATAATCCTGAGGTACTTGGCTCAGTGGTACAGCGTTTGTTTTCATGCAGAAGGACCCCCATTTGGACTGCCACACATTCAGGTAAAACTCAAGCAGCAGAGGATGGGGAAGGCCTCTGCCTGAGTCCCTAGACAGGCATCACCGTCAGGCTAGACTGGGGGCACCAGCTCTTTTGGATCATTTGGAATGTTGAGCACCCTCACAAAATGGCTGCCACTGTGGACACCCATTCATAGAACGGTTGCCATGATGGGCAGCACTGAACACCAAATACTCACTTCCCAGATTCCAAACTGATGATATTTAAAAAAGTAACTTGTTCAAGAACCTACATAAGTACCGGACCAAGTGGAAGGCAGAACCCTTTTGAATGGAAATAAAGATGGCACAGGAGGACAAAGTATGGTATTGCAATGTGCCATACTTAAAAGTTCAAGCAATCTTAAGAAATACAATAAAATCCAGGCAGGCCCATGAGACCTCAGAGAGACCTCAGACAGAGCAAAACTGAGATGCAAGAACAATACACCTGAGATGAAGCTGCTTTGTATGCTCCAATGTTTTCTGGGAGTAAATCCCATTCAATCACAGAGGAATTGCTTCTGAATTCAGCAAGTGCAGAATCAGTCTGTGTGGCTGCCCTCCTGCAGTCACTTCCACCTGGATGGCCAGATTGTGGCCTTGTAGTTAATATGTCTTTGATGTGCTCATCGCTTTTGAATCTGGAGGCACATTATTAGTGGCACTTTCATTTGAAAATCTTAGAGGTGTATTTGTAAACATGAATTTGCTATGGATGGCGCCATGGAGAAAAGAGTTGAACTGACACTGTGTCATGTACATTATTGCAAGCATATTTTGAACCTCAAGGGGAAAAGAAACGGAAGTGGCAGTGGGGGGCGGGATTTGGACTGAGTAGCACATGGAGAAAGGACCACCTCCCTCTTTCCTTTTTGCCTCTTTCCCCTCACTTTCCTGCCCAAAATTTTCCATCCAGAGAACCCTGCTATAACTCCCAGAAACCCCCATGCATCCATGCTGGCTGTGGAATGCTGGGAGTTGTAGGAGAGATGTCTAAACATGCATAGGATTTCTGCCTCCATGATCTTGCTACCCTCATACAGAATTGTAAAGGATGCACTACTGATACCCTGGAGCCCCCATCTAGCAAAAGCAGAGCAATACCTTATCTTCAAGTAATGTGGGGAGGGTGGAATTGCTTTGGAGTAATATTCTAAATGCTGTTCAACCAACCCTTTGATTAAGATATGGACCATGAACATGAGCACACAGAGGAGGGAACCAAACTTCTGCAAAAGAATAAACAAGAAACATTCTTTTAGAAAAAGAAAATTACAGGTTCATGAAAGAGCAGAACATTGCTAAGTTGAGGAACTAGAATGCTGATCAGTCTTGCAAAGACTGTTATTATCATTAATTGATACGATGTCAAGAATTCTATTGTATAAGTAAGAGCTTTCCATATATACTAAGAGTGAATTCATTCTTGGAGTTTGGAACCTTATAAAGCCAAAAAAGCAGCTTTGAGACACGCAGAAATATCCTCCACAATTATTTGGAGAGGGAAAATCCTTTCTCCGAGGCAATCCAGCGAGGACTGGCCATGTGCAGCGATCGCAGATTGCACAGTGGTTGTGGCAGGGTGGGGGAGCAGGGTGGAGAAGGCAAGGAGTGGAACCAGGCATCCCCAGCCAAGGCAAGGTGGGCTGCAACCCTGGCCCACAGCACTCTGCACTGCAGCGCCATGTTGCAGATGCCTGTTTAAAAATTTGGCTCTTTGATCCCCACCTCTGCAGGAAACAAGGGCCAGGGCCGGTGTCCAGAATGGTCATGCTTGGGCATCTGCCAGGGCCCTGACTCCAGCAGGGGCCCAGTGACAACAGCCCCCTGGAGTTGCTCCCCCTCTTCCCCCTTGCAGTATGCTTGGTCAGTTGCCTTCGCCTTTGGCCCAGACAACCGTGGTGGCAAAAAGAAGGCGTGGTAGAGGCCCCCATTTTCTTCCTCGCTGCCTTTCTGCCTGCCAAGCAAGGAAACAAACAGGTGCAGCCAGTGAGAAGGCGAGCCCATCGGGTTGGGGAGCACCAAGGTTGGCCCACGACATCTGGAGCTGCTACTGCATGTGACATTCTCAGCCCCGGTGCAAAAGTGGCCCTGAAATTTTTCACTCACATTCCACTAGCAAAAAACCAGAGATGCCTCCTGTGCAGCAGGAATGACCATGATGCCGACTGCACCCTGGGCTGACTAGGATTTGCAATGGCAAAGGTCATGCCCTGAAATGGCAGCCCGAGTACATTCTCAGCCTTTGAATTTGTTGCCCTGACTATCCCTTCCTTCCAGATGTTTGCAAACCCGGATCTCCCACGATTAACACAAGCAACAAAACAAAACCATCGTGCTGATTAATACATTTGTAACAGCTGGGAGTAATTTTTAAATCAGATTATAAAGCTGTCTCGGGAACAGTTATAGCTGTCCAAGCTGTCAAAGCTTTCGCAACATCCACTTTTATAAGCAGGAACCCTGTAATGAAAGTTCCCTATGCAATGTTCCTTCTAAATAAACTGTCCTGCCCCTTAGAATCTGGCTTTCTTCTCCATTTCACCCTTCTCAGCGTTCTCACTCCAAGGGTAATTTATCAGCAAGGGCAGGGATTGACTTCTGCCCCACCCCACCCCACCCCACCCCACCCCAACATCCACTGGCTGTCACTGAAAACCAAACACAGAACCGCATGTAGCAGCTAGAGGGCAAAGTGGGAGGTTTCAAGAACTGCAAGAGCCATCAAAGCAGTTCTGAATGGACCAGTAGCCCTGTATCTGCTGCTTCTGTTCATGCTGCCCAGGTCTATGGGTGTTTTTGGAAGCTATGCTGGTTCCCCGGGCAAAAGGGCTGCTGCCATTTGGCTGCCCAAGATGGAGAAACAAATGTCCCACCACCCATTAGGCCAAGGTGTAGCAACAACATCAAGCCAATGATGCTTGAGGCAGACTCTTATGCATGCACCTTTCACCCTTCCTGTCAGTAAGATCACGAGTATAATAATCCAATAACATATTGTGCACACTGCTCTCTGCTTAATAGTTGGGTGGGCCCTGTTGAGATACAAGCTCCAACCTTCTGGAGAAGGCCTTCAAAAGAGTGGTTAAGAGCATGGGACTGCGACTCAGGCAATCTGGGTGCAGTCCCAGGTCTGCCAATGGGGTGACCTTGGCCAGTCACAGTCTCTCAGCCAAACCTGCCTCACAGGGTTGTTGTTGTGAGAAGATTGAGTGGAGGAGGGGGGAATGATGTAAGCCACTTTGAGTTTGTTATAACAATAAAACAAGATATACATCTAATAAATAAATGTGGGGTGGGATATACGAAATACTTCCTCCCTTCTCCATCACTGAGTTGTCGGCTACTTGATGAAGTAGAGGCTTATGTTTGATGTTGCCCCACTTCCTGATCCAATGAAAAGTGGGATCAGATGAGGCTGATTCCTTAAGGAGGCTCACTTGGCATTTCAAAGACCAGAGATCTCATGCAATGGGACACCTGGGTTGAAATCAAGAAACATTACTGTCTCTTAACACTCTGGGTGGGAAATACCATTCAGGGTCAAAGGTGTCTCTAATGGTGCCATTCCATTTACAGAAGAATTTGTTGCCTGATGCAGCCATTTCCCTCCCTTCCTCCCTCCCTCCCTCCCTCCCTCTTGCTCTAATGCAGGGATGGGGAACCACTTTCAATTGAGGATGAAATTCAGTTTTTGAGAAGCTCTCCAGGGCTGTATTCCAGTGCTGAATTGCATGAAAGGCAAAGAGCGGGAGAGCAAAGGAAAGGCAGTGGGGGACAGAGTCAAAATCTACCAGCAGGTTGTAGCTTGCAGTTTTTGCTTTTAGTAACTGGGGCTTCGGAGAAGCAGTTCAACCTCTTGCAATGAGGTGGAAGAGAGCAGAACTGCATAAGAGCCAGAAAACTCCAAAGTATTGGTAGTCAGGGGAAAGGGTATGGCCTTCTAGAGATTCCAGAAAGGAGGGGTTTTACCCCTGAAATTTCCCACCCCTGTTCTAATGGTAGGTCTGCCCTGGTGATCTGCCTTCTGAGGGCAAGTAAAGTACCCCACAGGGTCAGGGATCTGCCCTTCCCTGGGCTCTCCTCATACTCTTTCTATGCACCACATTTATCAGGTGCTCATCATTTCCCACTCACAGTTACTCACCGAGTCTTGATTTGCTTCTGTATGTAAAGAACACTTTTTTGGGAAAAAATAGAGCAAGAAAAATGCAGTATTTAATTTTAAAAGCAAAAGAAATACAGTGGCACCTTGGCTCACAAACTTAATCCATTCCAGGACTCTGGTTGTGACCCAAATAGGTTGTGAGCCAAGTCAAATTTCCCTAGAAGGGTCAATGCAAATAAGGTTAATCTGTCCTGCAACTATTTTTTTTATTCACAAAAATTTGAAGCACAGTGACAAAGATTGTGACCATCTCCCCCCTCCAGCAATCATGTGGGGGGAGACAGGCGCGATCGTGGGGGGTGGGGGGAGACGGGCGCGATCGTGGGCGCGCTGGGGGGAGGTGGGCGTGGGTGCATGCGGGGGAGGCGGGTGCCCTCAGGCAGGGAACATGGGCGCAATTGTGGCCATCTCCCCCCAGCACGAATGTGGCCATCTCCCCCTGCCCCAGCACCACCCAATGCAGAGTTCACAACCTGTGGCAAATTTTTTATGAAATTTCTTTTCACAACCCAATCTGGTGTGAACTGAGGCATTGGTGAGCTGAGGTACCACTGTAGCTTTTCTCCTGAGTTTGTACTCTGCTATTCTGCTCTACCACAGTGCCACCTAGAGGTTACATGATGTAAATGCAGGATAAGAAATGCTTGTCATGATACTTGGATCTCACTTCTCAACAAAACTGAACATAGATAACAGCAGATGAGCAGCTGATGAGCAGCTGTTAATGTTAAAAGTTCTGTGGCTTAGAGGCTAAACAGAATATCATATTGTCGACTAGGGAAGGGAATTAGTGCTATCCACTTGTGCTCTGGCAAGTTTTGTTATCCGAGTTTTGCCTTGGTTCCGGTTTAAGCAGGGGAGTGGGCTGAGGAAGCAGCAAGAGTCATGGCATATTTCAAGGACATATTTGAAAGTATTATTAAAAATACAGACAGACAGGATAATGTACAATTTGTTGCAATTCCTCCTTCATAAGCCATACGAGAAACAATAAGAGAAAAAGAGGGTGCTGGAAAATAACAGAATGTTACCTGAAATAAGGAGCAGGAATGGATATGAACATGTAGCACCAGGGATGAGGTAAGGTGGGATAATGTATTTTTCTTCTCATGTTTAATAGATGCAGGAAAAAATTCAGATAAAAGAACCCTTGAGTGGGTAACTACCTCACTTCAGTGCACAAGCAGTTCTGCTCCAGGGTGCTTTCCTTCTCACTTACAATTCCTTGTTCATGGCTGGAGTTTGTTCAGTCCATAAAACTTTGCTTGTTCATTCATGGGGCACTGTTTACTCTTCAGCATGTCTTACAGTTTTGGACACAAAGATAGCTGCCCTCTGTCCAATCATAGCCTCCCCACATCTAGCTCAGTAGATCACAGTGGCCCACAGCAGCCCTGCAGGGTTTCAGGCCGAAGTCTTTCTCAGCCCTGTCTGGAGATGTTGGGCACTGAATCGAGCATGCCCTGCATACAAAGCATAGGATCTGCCACTAAAGTACAGTCAATTCCCCCATAATCTCCTAGGATGCCCATTGAATGTTGTGAGTTTTACTTCTGAGTCTGTGCATTTCTGACTGCTTCAGACTGTGCATTTCCCTCGTTCTCCAACAATCCTCACAGCTAGCCTTTTCCATCCTGTGGCATCAGTTTGACACCCATGCAGTGCACAGGGCGAGGAGGAGACAACATTCCCTCGGAGATACATTCCCTCAGCATATTTATTTCATTTTAAGAGCTTTGAAACAAGACAATATTCAGCAGAAGCAAGAAGGGGCTGGTGTCTTCTTTTCATTAGATGGGAAGCAGAACCTGCGAGGGCACCCAAGGCTGTGAGCCTGCGACCAAGTTAAGCAGAAACCCATCAGTGTCTTGCGAAGTCAGTCCTTCAACAGTGTGTGAATGAGGTCTGGGGTGCTATAAACCTGTCTTTGTTTCAAATGCGCAAAGATCTTTCAAATTCAGCAACATTTCTTGGCTTTACTTTGAGCAATTCTGCTGGACTTGGCTGCCCTCTACACTTGAAGAAGGGAATTACAAATACCAAGTCAAATTACAAGCCAGAGCTTTCCCTTGAAGCAAAACTTGACAATTTTGAGGCTGTCGTACTTTGGGCACTTCATGAGAAGGAGAGACTCCCTGGAGAAGGCAATCGGGCTAAGAAACGCCAATGCTGAATCCATAAAGGAGCCCACAGCCTTGAATCAGAACAGTTCAGTGGGGCTCTCATGGACAGGACATTCCAGGGGGCTTTCAGTCATAGGGTTGCCATACATGGCAGATGACTTGACAGCACATAACAATAGCAACTAATTCATATTGAACAATAACAACTAATTCAAATTGGTAGAAGGAAGGAAGGCAAGCAAGCAAAGAACCTAGAAGAATAGAATAAGAGTTGTGCAGAACTGACCAAAGGTCGCATTCTGTTTCCACGGTGCTTGGCCTGGGAAGCCTGCAAGCAGGAGAAGAGGGCAAGGGCCCCCTTCCATTCCAGTTCCCCAGCAGCTGATGGACCGATGCACCCTGCCTCCAGCAGTGGAAGCAATGTATCACCATCGTGCCTAGTGGCTACCAATAGCCTTACTGTCCATAAGTTTAAGCGCACGACCCACTGAGGGCTTCTCCTGTCAAGCACAGCTGAGGGCACAGTGGCACAGGGGTCAGTCAGCACCAGCTTCATTTCATTTGGGAGGGAGGTGTTTGGGCCCCGAGTTTGCCAGCTGTCGTCACAGTGCAGACTCATTTTGCGTTATGGCTGAGACTGTCATGTCGGTGGTTTCTGCAGGCCGTAATTCCTGCAGGCAGCAGGGCAAGGAACCTTCACTCCTCCCTTTGTTTTAGTTGATGCCACTGGGCGGGATGCCATTTTTCAAGGACATGTGGGATCTGGAACAACGTGTTGCAGTCCAATGGAGGGCTCCAGGCAGGTTAGAAAAACTCTGAAATCTTGGGCAGATGCTTCTGCTCAGTGTCAACACTACACTGTACTGGGCCAATAGCCTCCCGCTGCCCTGATCCCAGCCCTGATGTCCTGAGAGTGTCAACAGCACCCCTGCCCCATCTGCCCCAGTGCTCCGGAGCAGCAGGTTAGGCCCAGCCAGGTAGGTCCAAGCAAGGATGAGATGACATCCTTTGAGATTGGCTGCAATGCAAATGGGAGAAGGCAGATTTAGAAGGAGCAGCCAGGTCAACCAGGTACCACCGCTGGGCCTGTTGGGCCCTCGACTTGGTAGCCTGCCGGGGACCTGCTTTATGGGCCATGCTGTGACAGGCTGCCTCGCTGAGTGTGGTAAGCGGTGACTTTCACTGACTTTCAGTCCTGCTTCACCAGGCATGAGTTCCACCTGGCCAAGTCCTGATTTAGTGGAGAGTAGGTGAGTTGTTCTCCACCCGCAGCGAGGAAGGGTGGGTGAAGAGCACAGGAAGATGCCATCTGGGAAGTGGCGAGGGACATTGTAAAGACGATTCCTGCTAGCGCCAAAGAGATATACAAAGCTTTTTTGTGGCTTAACACTTCCCTGCCTTCCCCTAGCAAGAATACACAGTTTTGGGCTGCTAGGACTAGCATGTGAAAGCACCTTCCAACCTCATACTTGGAAAGGCTGGGAAAAGTCCTGAGGGAGAGCAGAAAGGTGGGGGGGAGATTTTTTAAAAAAATTTATTAAAATTTTAAACTAATACTGAAAACATCAAATATCACATACATCGGATTTACTGGGTCAACCCCCACTACATATTTTTTAACATTCTATAGTCAAATTCAAATCAATTTATAATAATTTGAAGACATTGCTAAGTTTACGCCAAGTCCCGTTTCTCCAGCCAGTTATAGAAAAAGTCCCAAGTTTGATAGAAGTCAGTGTCATCTTTCTCCTTCAATGATAAAGTCAATCTATCCATTTCTGCGCAGTCCAAGATCTTTCTTACAATCAGTCCATCGGTGGGTAGCTCCTTACTTTTCCAATATTGAGCAAATGCAATCCTCGCCGCTGTGGTTAGGTGTAACATCAGATACATTTCCTGTCTGTTAATGTCTTCCGGTATGATGCCTAACAAGAAAACTTCAGGCTTAAAAGCAAAGGGTTTTTGTAATATTTCTTCCATCCATCTATGTATTTTAATTCAATACTTTTTCGCATTATCACAAGTCCACCACATATGATAAAAAGTACCCACTTTATGTCTACATTTCCAACATCTATTTGACATATTTGGAAACATCTTAGCTAGTCGACTTGGTGACAAATACCACCTATAGAACATTTTATATAAATTTTCTTTATACGAAGTTGCTAATGTTATTAATATTTCTTTCCCATAGTTTTTGCCACTTTTCTAGTTCAACATTAAATCCGAAGTTTTGTGCCCGGGGGGAAGATTATTAACTCCACTGCTGGGAGGACAGCCTCTCCAAATAGCATCCATGTTGGACACCTGCAGGAAGGGACAAGAAGGGACCTTCCTCTTCAAGTTCTAACTCTTGCATGGATCTCAGTTAGTACTTGTTTATATCTAAACTTTCAGGTGCCATCCCAGAGTTTGGGCTGATACACATTTTCCCTTGGAAAAATATGCATTTATCTCAGTGGTACATGAAGAAGGCAGCCGTGAATGTCCACCACCTCCCAAACATCACGTGAGAAGTGGACGCAAACATTAAGAAGATCAGGCTCTGGAAGTCTGTCTTCCCAATTGCCAAGTTGCCCCCATGGAGGAAAGCTATGCCACGGCAAATGTTTACACCATCTGATACAGAGTTATACAGTTTTCCTTCAGCCACAAACCAGAACAAATACTTAGAGATTTATTACATCCTTCCCTCCAGAGACTTAAGTAACTGTAGTTAAATAATAAAGCAGTTAAACAACACAGACTACCATTATTCTGCTTCCAGGATTCCTGAGAGGCAAATTGTTTTCCAAAAGGATTACAGTCTAAAAACTGAGCCTCTAAATATGTCCTTTGTCATTCCCGTTAAATAAAGGGCACATGTGCCTTTTCTCCCCCTTATGTGTGTCATCATATTACACGGTGCATCCCTTTTCTCCTTAAACAGAAATGAACCAATCTCGTGGTCTGGAAAGCATACTCAGAGCTGACCTGTATATTTTTGTTTATCATCTGGAAACAGTGCAATGGACTCAATCGAAAGCTTTATCTCTAGAAGGGCCCCCATCACTTTTAACACACCCTTTGTTTCACTCACTGACCTGGTTTCCATGTAACAACAATCCAGAGCAGACCTGTTTACACATCACAAAAGGCCACCATGGCTCCATTAGCCTGTAGGACTTCTGTGTCAGGCTGCCACTGAAGCCTGGCAAAACAAAAATGATCCCCCAGTGATTTTGGGCACCCCTTCCACCTACCGTTGCAGCAGGAAAGGGAAGCCTTCCTTGTTCCTCCCACCCCAAACAATGGTCAGCAGTAGAAGGGGGGGGGGGGGAAGAGATTGAAGGAGGCAGCCAAGTGGCTGTATGCAGCCTATAGCCTGCTTGAGTGTGTTTACCTTGGAATGTGAAGCTCATCATGGGGTAGGGAAGGTTGGGTGAGTCATTCCCCACACCACCTGGAGGGAGAAGGGCAAGCTAAGGGGCCAAATAAAAAGATGGTTATTAGTCCAAGAGACCTGGCTGAGAGGCACAAGGAGGCAGAACAGAGCTAGGAACAATCAGATGAAGCAGCAATGGACAGACTTTCAGGATCTTTGTTAAAAAAACAAGAACTCTGAGATCTACCAGCCAGAGCCTTGTATAATGAGGCCCAGGCCAAGCTCTGCAGTAAATGCCATGGTGGGCAAGCAGCTGACACTCCTGCCAAGGATTGAGGGCTGGGACCAGCATGATGCGCTTCACCCTGCTTCATGGGAGGACCAGCCCTGCGTACATTTGGAGTTAAGGAATTCGGAGCCCAGGAATGCACACCAGAACTCAGCAGGGTTCAGTTTTGTTTCCTCCCATAGTTAAATCCACTCTCGGTTACCCCGTGCTTTCTTTCTTTTCAGAAATTTAGGGCATTCTGAACCATTATGTTGCTGATATTGTTTTAAAATGGTGAGTCAGACATCCTTGCTGAATGACTGCAATTCATCCACAGATCAGTAGATCCAGATCCACTTTCTGCTCACCACTGAGCTAAAAGCATCTGAGAGTACAGGATGTCTCTTTCTGGAGAACAGCTATAGGTTAATGGACTTGCTAGTTTCTCAAATGCTATCTTGACTGCTATTACGTAAGTATGCTCAACTTGTGTATTTGAATCAAATATGGGGGAGACATCCCCCAAGTTTCCACAATCTTTCCTCCAAAAGGAAGACAGATCCAGGTAAGTGATACCCCTGAAAACATGTGGGAGTCGTGCAACAAATATTTTGCATGAGGGCTAAACTAGGACTGAATAGTGCAACCTCTCAGTGGCACTTGAATTTTGTATTCTGCACACTGTATAGGAACACTTACGGCACAATCGACCAGCCCCTTCCTTCATCATGATGCAATTTTGGAGGCTTGCATGCATCTTCTACCCAGAACAAGGCACAATAACAGAGACTTCTGCCACCATTATGTTGTGCATGTTTTTTATCCAAATAAAGCACCAGAGAGGGGGAGGTAAAGATGCTGAAAGTTCTCCTGTGGGTCATGTCTTCTTGTGGTGTGTCTGAAGTATGACAACTCAGTTTTGTTATTTTTGCTTCTAGGGAAAGCTCTGGCTTGATTTGATCTAGGAAACACTCGTTTGTCTTTTTATTAGTCCGGGGTATTCCCAAAGCTCTCCTCCAATACCATGTTTCAAATGCATTAATTCACCACTGACACCCTTTAAAAAGTTCTCCATTTGTATTTGTTTACAGAAAGTTAAAAAAAGGAGCTAGCTCTTCTGATGTGCTTAGATCACCCTCCCTCTAGTTTTTGGGCCTTCTCACTGATGTGTGTGCGGGATAATATATATTAAGGGATAAATTAATTCAAGAAGAAAAAATGAATTCCAACCACTTGAGATATACAACCAACTCACAGTTATGTCCATAGGATGGAAGTTGCAATCAGATTAGGAGATTTACCTGATCTGAAAAACAGCCAAGAGGCAAGTAAGGAACAGGCTGGCAGTCTGCCATACTAAGGGCACAATTCTGTGCGTGAGTAGAAAGAGAAACAGCAGATGGCCTTGCCTGTAAGAATCCCGTGTTTTTCTATCGAGTTGTCAAAAAGAAGGCATAAAATACTACAGTGCTGCCAATATATAATTATTTGATCACAAGTTGATTATGAGGATATGATGGTGGGAAGGACAAAGGATATATTAGAATGCATCAATAGAAGTGTCACTTTCAACTCCTGTGAATTACTAGTTCCCCTTTACTGGTTAGGTCTCATCTGGACGACTGGGTCCAGTTCTGGGCACCACTGTTGCAGAAAGATGCAGACAAGCTGGAAAGGGTTCAGAGGAGGGTAACAAGGATGATCTCAGGACTGGAAACAAAGCCCTGTGAGGAGAGATTGAAAGTACTCAGCACGTTTAGCCTTGAGAAGAAAAGGTTGAGCTAAGATATGTTACCGTATATATGGTTGTATAAAATTACCCTTGAAACCGAAAATAGCAAAGCAAAAAATGGGGGTTGTCTTATACACCTGACATATGACAAACACCAGAAAAACAGCCCAAAATATCAACTTCGCCTTCTATGTGAGCTGCCCAATACGTCAGTATATACAGTAGCACGTACAATACTTGAAAGGCTGTCACAAAGAGGAAGGCCAGGATCTCTTCTGGATCATCCCAGAGTGCAGGACACGGAATAACAGGCTCAAGTTGCAGGAAGCCAGAATCTGGCTAGCTATCAGGAAAAATGTCCTGACTGTTAGAGCAGTACGTCAATGGAACCAATTACCTAGGAACCTGGTGGGCTCTCCTACACTAGAGGCATCCAAGATGCAACTGGACAACCATCTGAGAGGGATGGTATAACACAGAGTATAGAAGTGCAATAAACAAACAGTAGTAAGCTGAAGTCCTCCCATGAGCAGGGGGCTGGACCTGCTGGCTGCTTCCAACTCTACTGTTCTATGAATCAGTAACTGACGAGATCTCACAAGCCACCTTATTGTCTCTATCCAAAATGGAAATTGCAAACGTGAGCTCCCTGGCCAATCAGAGTGGTCATGTATATGCTTTTTGATGACGACAACATTTTTAATGGTCTTTAAACATCAAAGCAATTAAATAATCAAAACACAGGGATTGTCCTTAACACAGAAAGACAGTTGAAACGCATAGGAGCGATGGGAAGAGGAGAATGTGAGGCCGCAGAGACACCCAGGAAGCAGGCTCAAAGCAACAGAGAAGGGCATGCATACCAGATGTGCCGGCTGCCCTTTGAGTGGTCTTTTCTTTCGTATGAAGACTGGTCTCCTCCTTCAAGAACTACAAAGTAGATAATTACTGTTGTGAGAGAGAGAGCTTTTTAAAACAGTATGTGGAAGTGGGGACAGATCATGTTAGCAACCATTTGACAATATAGCTTCAACTGACCCACACTCCCTCCCTCCCTCTCTCCCTCCCTCCCTCTCCCTCTCCCTCTCACACAGTGTGCTTAAATTGGTTTGAAATACAGCTCTGCATTTATCTTGGCTGCATTAACAAGATCTGTTTTACCAATACATTTATATTTATGACGACTAAGGGCAGATTATAGCTGTTAAAGTTGGTCCTCCTGACATGAAAACACTACTTTGTCATTAATACATTTTCTAGTATAAACTGTGATGTCAGGTCAATGGAAAGGGTGAAAACTTTCCTAAAGTATGCACACATCTTTTTTTTTTCCAAGCAATTGAGCCCTAATGGAATAACAAAAGGTCATAATAACAAACCATTACAGCTTTGGTCTTGGCAACTAGGCCCACAGAAAAATCTCCAAGAAACAGTCATCATTTCTCCAATGTTATGGCATGAGGATGACAGGAAGGGTACACAGATGGGAGCGCAGCACGGCAGTAGCTATGTGAAAGCTGAGCGATCAATTAGTCCGTTGTTTACCAAAGACTTTCCTAAGTGATGCTAAGCAGAGCTCCATGAAAGAAAGAAGATCCCAACGGTTGTCCTAGGAAGCCCACAAAGCTTTTCGCAGACTGCCTTATTCAGTCTGTCATTTCAAATGATCCGAGAAAGCTAGATGCAAAAATGGTCGGTTTGCACAAGGCCAATGCCTTTGTCCTGCAGCTCATGGCAGCATTTCCTGAAGAGCACATCAGCAGAGAAGAAACCGGAGAGGAAACCTCTAGGTGCATTACCATATATAACCCAAAAGGCCCAATGTGTTTCTGTTAGCTATTAATGAATTGTTTTGCATCAAAGTACTAGAGAATAAGAACACGGGATCCCTGAAATCAATGGATCATGACTGAGCAGTCACAATGAGATTAATGGGTCTACCATAAGTATGACCAAGTAGGGATCCAACCCAGTTCATGCTAGTCACAGGCAGTGCACTGGCCAAAGGCATGATTGCCTTGAGATCAATCATTTGTCCTTGAATCTGTGCACTGCCGCATTTCCTGCTCCTCATATCTATAGTTATATTGGGACAAACTGGTGAATAAGAATTGGTATAAAACTTGAGGACTGTACATCTGTGCTGTAGCAATTCCTTAATATTTCATTGTATACTTACTGCCTATTTCTATATTTTTGTGTGGTTCTTTAAAATCCTGTATAACATTTTGAGAATATTCTCTCTTGAAAGGCAACCGCAAAATAGTTTTAAATAAATTAAATTTATTAAGAAGCAATTCCCTTTCTGTTCAAATGATTTGGTTCCTTAGTAAGCGTTTTGGCATTGCAACCTAACAATGTAATCCAATATTGCATCACTGAGCTCAGTGGTGAAAAACGTGTCTCCTAAAGTGATCTATGCAGGCACTAATGGGTAAGGACAACCTGCAGAGTCAAACACCTCAGTGAGAAACCAAGAACAAAGCGGACACCCTCCTTTCTATCTGTTTGCATTCTAGGAGCTTCTTTGCCTGGCATGCCATTACATTTGCCTTCCGCTTTAACCTAGAGAATTTCTGAGAGTAATTTTTGAGCTGATACACAAACACTTGCCAGTGTTGCTTGTATCGTATTTCCCCAGAAAGGCTAATAGACTAGCACAAGGTCACCTTGTAAACTTCAGGGGAGTGTGGATGGAGATTTAAACCTGGATCTTCCCATCCTAGAACAATATTTCCACCACTGCACCATGTGGTCTCAGTAGATTTGTCCATTAGAGAAGGTCTCTCTGTGTTGGAAGATACTATGAGTTTTTTTAGGTGTCATCTGAAGTCAACTGCATAAGCAGCTTTCAGAAAACACTGGAAGGTTATGTTCAAAGTTTGGCCATTTCCATGCATGGTACAGTGCGCAATGAAATTTGATTCTGCATAAACATGTTTGAACTTACAGTGTTAGGAATGCCTGAGTGGCTTGAAATAGTATATAAACACAAGAGCCACCTGCTTGTAAAGCAAATCACAATCCTTTAACATTTATTTGTTCATTAAATCCAAATGACTTCATGAATGTGTGCTATCTGTTTCTCTGGACAGACAAACTTACCAAGCAGACAATTCATCTTATCATAATCTTTCTATAATTATCATAGAAAATCACATCATCCAATTGTTTCTCCAAGAGACAGAGCCTTCTCTGTAGTGGAAAATTATTTATTATCTATCACATTTCTATACTGCCTATCAGCTGAACCTCTCTGGCCTAAAACATTAGATCCGAATGTTTCTAATTCATAATTCAACATTATGTTCTATATAGGTGAAATCCATGTATCTCACCTTTCCAAAGCACAGGTTCAAAATGGGTTACAACAACACAAAAAAGTTAAAAATGTGAAAGCACATTTAAAAACTTTTAAAAACACACATTTGTGATCGAGGACAAAAGCGTATCACCGACAGAGTGCACCACTGCCTACAGTAGCTTAAGCCACATTAAATGTGTCAGTCTTTAAGGTACCATCGACCATTCATTATTTTTCATATACGTTCCAGCATTTTGAAATATCAGTTTTATGTTTTATTACTAAGAAATTATCTGGTAACTGCAAATAAATCTGTATGAGATTAGAATGAAAATATTTTTGTCTAAGAAATGTAAAAGCGGAACCAGAGCACAAATTAACCAAAATTACCAACAAACTTTAAAACAAATAGTCCTCCTCTCCTAGAAATCATCTCCCCTCGCCCACCACACACCCTAACATTCAATTATTTTGTACACTGGGTCTCCAACGCTGATGGTTCCAGTTTTATCAACTCCAAAAAATCTTCCAAATAATGGAGCAGATTTGTAGATGTGCTGCTCTGCTGGATCACACAAACGATAGCTGCAAAGAATTATTCAGTGAATTACTCAATGAAATTATGGCAAGAGACCAGCTTTTAATATACTTCACTTAAAATCCCTAGTGAGTTTCTATGGAATGTAAAAACATTTGTTTAAAATATTTACACCCCACATCCTATTTAAGCATTACCACAGCAGTTTATAGATTTTAAAACAACAGAACACTGTAAAAGCAGCACTATTTACATGACATCAGAATCTTGTTGGTGTATATTATATACTATATTACAGACATTATTACAAAGAATTCCTAAGGCAAAGCTTCAAACAACTTATGGAGCAATTCCATACATGTTAATCAATTAGTTAGGGAAAAGAAATAGGTTTTTAATGAAAGCTGAAAGTCCATTGCTCTCATTGCCTAATTGATCACAGAGAATCAGTTATTCCAGAGGAAGAGTGCTAATGAGAGAAAGCCCATTGCTATGTGACTCCCAAATGAGACTCCAAAGGACAGGGATGGCCAACCAGTGTCCCGCAGGCGTCATCTGGCCCATGGAGGTCCCCCATGCAGCCCCTGGAGGTGTTTTGAAGGCTTTAAGAATATGCCAAATTCAAAGCCAAAACCCAAAGAAACAAAAGCAGCAAGCAGAACATAAAACATTGCAATTTCCTTACATGAGATTTCAGCACATTATTTACATGCATATATACTATGTGCCCCTATATATTTTATACAGTGGTACTTCAGCTCACAAACGCCTCAGTTCATGACCAAATCGGGTCGCAAACAGAAATTTCATAAAAATTTTGCCGCAGGTCCTGAACTCCGCGTTGGGTGATGATCACGATCACACCCGTCTTCCCCGCATAGGCAGGATCACGGTCGTGCTCGGGGGGGGGGGGGAGATGGCCACGATCATGCTGGGGGTGGGGAGATAGCCACGATGTTTGTTGTTGTCACTTTGCTTCAAATTTGTGTGATTAAAAAAAATGGTTATAGAACAGATTAACCTTATGTACACTGATTTTTATGGGGAAATTCAACTTGTCTCACAACCAATTTGGGTTGCAACCAGAGTTGTGGAACAGATTAAGTTCATAAGCCAAGGTACCACTGTATATAGCAAGATATACTATTAGCCAAGATATTCATGTGTAAAATTCAACAAAGGCAGCCCTGTATCCATGTATTTGCCCATTGATAGAGTATTCCTAAAAACTGCCAGTTTGAAAAATGAAAATTTTGTCAAGTCTTCCACCCATTCTGTCATTGCAGGTGGCTGTTTCTTTGCACTGTTGTATTATTAGTCTTTTCGCTGTCAAAAAAGCACAGAAAACCCACTTGCACTTGACCTTGCATTAAGTTCCAAGAACCAGGCAGACAGTTAAGAAGAACGTGAATATCCGTAAATATTAAAGAACTTCCCATCACAAAAATTATCCTATCTATAACCTCCCCCTAAAAGAAAGCAACCATTGGGACTGCCAAAACATGGAGTAAGAGAAGTCTTGGCTGTATTACATCTCTAACAGTTGGCTGATTTCATTAAGGTCTTGCTGAAGAGATGCTGTGGCATCCAGTATACTTGAAAAAGCTATTTTTGCAAGTAAACTCAGCCCCAGTTCTATTGCCCCTTCTAAAATAGACACCAATGAAGCACTCCATTGATGAGGCAGAATAGGAATACTCCAATTCATTATTCCACTCTGAGCATCCACAGCTGCACTGAACTTTTCATGGCTGTGTACTTGGCTGTCAAGTGGATTTCAGCCCAACACAGATCCCCTCTGTGCTTCCTAGTTTCCCATGTGCTTTCTTGAATCCTATTGCTATATGAGCTAATGGCACATTTGCAGTTCATTGTTGTTGAGAAGAGACGAAATATTTGGGTGTGTTTGCATCAAGGATGCCCCTCAGTTGCATGTCCTGCTTTGGAGGAGTTGCACTGCAATGGGTGATGGCAAAACAGGGACAGCAGCTGGAACTGGGAGCGTGGAAAGTGATCCCGTCTTGGCCTTATATAAGAAATCAATGGTGTATTTTGCCCACTTCATCCGAAGCAGGAATAGACAGGAAAAGAATAGCTGGCTGAAACTTACAAGGGGAAAGGTGTTTAAGAAGCAGGGTCTGTAAAGTCCCACTGCTGAGATTACATATCCTAAATTTGGGCTTCCCATAAGCAGATCTTGGTGACTCTGTGAACAGCTGAACTAGATGGCTCTTGATTTCATCATCGTGGGTCTTCTTACGTTCTTAAGAAAAAACCAAATGCATGACAGTCAAATGTATTTCAGCACCATCACTTCCATCAAGCAAGACCTTCAGTAGCTTCTCTTTATAACTTCTTCTTACACCAAATATACAGAAGTGAGTGAAATTACTTAATATTGAATTTCAAGGACTTGAGAAAGCAGAAACATCATAAACAGCCCAATATGAAGGGCAACAAGAAAACTGGTTTGCTGAACTTTCTCTTCCACCCAGCATGAAACACATTAAATATAAAACCGGTCACTTTCACTAAGTGAATCCAAAGAACAAGCTTGTCTGAAAGGGTCCAACTTGTGAATGGATTCTGCTGCCACCATACTTTCAAAAGGGAAGAGATGCTTTGCTGGTCCAAAGAGCTAGAATCCAATTAGACTATTTTATCTTGCTGGCTTCCAACACACCAACAACTACAGATCTTATTAGAACGTGGGGGAAATGGTTTCTTGAACTTATAGGCTTCAATTCACTTAGATCTACTTAGACCCAGATAGTTCAGGATCTCATAAGAGGCTAAGAAACCCCCCAATTATATTTGTATTTTTTTATTTGTATTTGTATTTGTTTGTATTTTTTAATTTAATGTTATAATTATTTTTTAACTTAACGTTGTAAGCCGCCCCGAGGCTTCGGCGAATGGGGCGGCATAAAAATGTTTTAATAAATAATAAATAAATATATGAGTTTGTTTCAACAGTCCCATGAATCTAGTGTTTTATGCGATGCAGTTGCAAGCCTGTAGCTGTCACATCGACTCTGAAACCCAAGTGCTGAATCTTCCATCCTGACTCAAATGTGCAGCACGAAGAGGGCAGAAAGAGTTAAAAACAACCTTAAGAACTTCTTGGGCTACCTTCTAATTTATTTCTATAGCTGCTACAGTATTGTCAAATAACTGATGGGGGTGCAGGGGTGAGAATCGCTTTTGCTGTTTAGACATCTTAGAGATAGAGTAGTAAGAGAATTATTTTCTTTTGACCATTTACCTAAAGCAGATTTAGTGCCCTGTCATGCTAAACTCTCCTCCACGCAAGCATAGAAGGCACTTTGCATTTGCCAGATCCCTGGGATAATTATGGAGGACACTCCTGTGCCCAAATTTATGGTGCCCCCCTTGAAAGTTTCCACTCCGTTATATTTATAATGGCTTAAAGGCTCAGTATAATCCTGGACTCTGCTGCAAAAGACCTTCAAGCTTTATTACAGCCAATGTAGATGGATGCTGATCTATGACAGGCCAGATGACAGGCAGGTGACCTGGGTGATCCTCTGTGTTGTGATTAGGCCTGTCAACCAATCAAAGAATTATTAGTCGATGAATAGGCTTAAAAGCAGATGTTTCAGTAACCAATAAAATTAAATACATTTGTGTACTACCAACAAGCATGAGTGCTTTTTTGAATTACTGAAGGAACTATAAGAAAAATATAAAAGAAATGAAATTAGAAATAGAAACGAAATGTTGTCCATGGGGATGCAAAGAGTCAAGTACAACTTTGTGACTGAACAACAACAACATATTACAAAACAAACTTTTATTAATAAAAGTTAGAAACATAGAAACAAAGCGAGTCGGAAGGGGTCTCCCGGGCCATCTAGTCTGACCTCCGGCACCAGCTACTATTCAGTATGTTAGAATTTCGTATGTTCATATGTATTTCATATGTTCTTTAACATTTCCTGTTCCGGTATTTTATCAGAAACAAAACAGCCATTAAAAACCCTGTGTGCACTTAATTTTAAGACTGGGTGATTAAAATGGCCTACAATAATCAACTAAAGCTCAATTCAGCCAGCCCGAGTGTGGAGTAGCACAGAAAAGTAATGAATAATTAAATAATAGGCAGGGGGCAATTTTAATGAGTGATGTAAATGTACTTATTCGACTGCACTTCCATGATATTGAGAAAGTCCGTTCATTTTCTGCTCTTTTAAGCACGCTGTACTGAACAGCACTTGCAAACTTGAAACAAAAACAGCTACATGTCCTCCTATTTCTGTTAAAATTTGCTTCTGTGATATGCGGGGTAGCATCTAACTGTGCCCCAGAGTGAGTCCTAATGACACCACATTTCTGCAGCAAACCGCCACTTTTCCCCCAGTGCCCTTGCACTAGGTGTGTTGCACAGGCACTGGCTTCTACTAGCACCCTCTGGTGAATATGAGCACCGCAGCCCAGTTATGGTACCACCCTCTGTCTGAAGGATCGCGCATGATCGGCCAGCTGGGGCCTCTAGCTCACATGGAGAGCTTTTCACCAGATCCAGTCGTCACTGCAGATGACCAGTGCTTTCACTGCTATTCTGTGAGTGGCTGCTGGAGCCAGGTTCCCCGCTTTTCTCTTTCAAAACAACAGACCATTCCTTGGCAAAAGCTCCTTATTTCCAATGTACATCTAGCATACTATAGCCTGTGAAGAAAGAGTTTCTGAGCATGCTCAGAGCAGCTTGTTGAACCCAAACTAGAAACTATTTCCAAGGACCCTCTTTTTGAGCAATCCTGGATCCCACCTTTCTGGAAGTGCCTCTCTGGAGACGGGCAAGTTTTCTAGCTGTACGCAGCCCCTCTAGTTGGGCAATGCTTCTCTCCCAACACTGTATCATGGGGTCAAGGATCATACCCGGCTCATCTCACTCCCATGGCTCGTCTCTCATGTCCCCTCCCAGCACTTGCAGACTGTGATGGTTCTCCAGAACACCTGGAAATGGCAGCCTTGAGATAAGCTCTTCTGTCCCCACCACCTCCTTGTCCGGAGGCCTCATTTCCCAGGCCTCATCCTCCACATCCTCCAGAGCCTGTGTCACCCCGGCCCTGAAACCCACAGCAAGAACAACTGCCTCTTTTATTCCCAACAGTAACCAAGAAAAATCACAAGAAGCAGCACTCAACATTATGGAAGCTCTCCAAACAAAAACTGTTTCCCACACAGGTTAGCACAGAGTCACCACTGGAACACATCAAAATTTGGTTTCACTGATGTATAACTTTACAGGATTCTGAAGCCATGCATGAGAGGACTGAATCTTGCCAGTGGTGTCCGGATGACTCTTCTCATGCTGCCTTGTTCCCGCTTTCTGAGCACCAGTTTCATGAATAGTGAAACTGCGACTCAGGAAAGTCACATCATCAGTGGTGGCACATCTTAATATCCCAAAGCGAAATTAAGAAGGAAAAAAAAACCTGGACAGTACAAGCCTTCGAATGCTTACTCAGAAGTATGCCCAAATGAATCCCTTCAAGTTATGTACCCCCATTTAATCTTCACTGTAGGACATAATCCACAAAGTCCAATCAAGGTAGACAGTAAAGGAAATAAATATTATTCAATGGAGTTAAAACATTTATCTCTGTGTTTCTTAAAAGAGTTCAGAATGGCTAACATCAAAATTAAAACAAAAACAAACAAAAAAAAACCCTAATAACAATTACAAGAATATTAAGGGAAGATCAATTCAATGTGGTTGCCCAGAATCCTCTTGGACTACCTTCTACTAGCTAACCTAGGAGGTTTATGGACAACCTATCAAGGGTGGAAGGTATGGGGAGGCAAAGGTGGCTGCCACACCCCTCCTGCCCTGCTAAAAACCTAGACACCTAATGTTGGTTGTCTACGTCTTTTGCTTCAGAGCACGAGGGAAAAAGGTTGTGGTAGTACCAGGACATTATGTACATGGCAGACCCTCTCTTCTCTCTTCCCTGCCCCCAGAACACCCACAAATCCTCAGCTCCAAGGTCAGTCATCTGGCCTTAAGAGCCACAGCAGGTATGGTTCCTTCCACATGGGCTGTGAGGGAGGAGGGAGGGCACGCCAATGTCAGAGTACCAGCTCTGACCTCACAATGAGTTTCTGAGATCACAGATTGGATGCTAACCTCTCATATGGCCTAAGTCTAGTGAACATATAATTGCTCCCTCAGACAGTCTTAGAATAAACAAAATCAGCACTCAGCAGCTCAGCAAACACTATTTTTAAAAAGAAGAGACAGTTAAATAAGCAGACCAATAAAATAAACCAAAAGCCTTCCCCAGAAGAAAGGATTTTTTAAACTCCAAAAGGCCATTAAACAGGGGGCAAGACGTTCCTCACTCAGAAGAGAGAGCCAAGCTTTGCCATGGCCACAGAAAACACCCTCTGCCTGGTCCTCACCAAACAAAATTTTGGGGACACTCAGTTAAATAAAGGGCTTCCGAAGATAATAGGCAGGTGGGCTCATATCCTGGCCCTGAACCATTCTGGGCTTCGAAGGTGAGCAGCACCAGAGCGGCAGCTGGGGCCACTGATTCACCTTGGGGGTCACATGCTCCCTATATGCGGTTAGCTCTCTTCTCACCACATGCTGGACTAACTTTAGGTTCTGAATGCTCTTCAAAGATCACAATCCAGGCAAGATTCAATATACTACCATTGCCAGATCTGCTCTCTGGCTGTTGCTGGTCACACAGACATTTTACCCTGAAATTATAGGCTGCATTTTTAAACTTTGAAAAGTGATACAGAGGTCAATCCTTTACAAGTTTGTTATTGTTGAGTTGTTGTTTGTTGACTGTTGTTGTATAGTCATCTCTGACTTATGGCAACCCTATAAATGAAAGCTCTCCAAAGCTTCCACTCCATGACAGCCCTGCTTAGCTCTAGTAAATTCCAGCCTGTGGCTTCCTTTATGGATTCATCAATCCATCTCATATTTGGTCTTCCCTTTTGTCTTCTGCCTTTGAATTCCCCTAGCACGATTGTCTTCTCCAATGACTCTTGTCTTCTCATGATGTGTCCACAGTAGGATAGTTTCAGTTTTGTCATTTTTGCCTCAAGGGAAAGCTCTAGCTTGATTTATTTTAGGATGCTCTTGTTCACTTTTCTACCAGTCCAGGGTATATGAAAAGCTCTTCTCCAGCACCATGTTTCCTTAGCAGTAAGTCTCACTGACCTCAATGGACATATCTGCAAGTAACTGCACACAGAGCTGCAGGAGCAGGGCAGAAGCAGGTCACACTGATCTGCCGATACCGCGCTCACACATGTAACTGCTAACAACTAGTGCCATGTGTTACCTTTTCAGAGTTTCCAGGGGCTCTTTTCTGTCCATGATGCCAGTATCTGGGTCAACGGTTGTTAAAATGCACCTACAAAGACAAACAAGGTTTTGTAGGAAATGTGATCATACTGTTGGATGTTCTTCTAGCCAGCCACACACTGACCTGTCACATGCCATCACTCCTTCCATTTCCACATCCCCAATTATAATCTTCTTCCAGGTGTCCTAAGGAGAAATCATCAACAATTTAGACTTCCAAGGTGCCTCATGCGGGTCAGAGAAAAACCTCTTCCATCTACTGAACTGCAGGTGTTTCAACTGAATGGAAATGCATGTTTCTCCTGAATGCAGCTAAACCACTGGACTGTTAGGGCAGCTTTCACAGGCTAATCTTGCCAGCCACAGGAAGTCCCACCAGCGGCACCCATGACACCAACCATCACCCGTTTTTAAAGCATTCAAGAGCAGCGGACCTTGTGATGGTCCACTCCAGCAGGCAATCACCCTACGGACTGCCTCCCTGGGGAGCAAGTTCGTAGACCCCCCCCCGCCCATTCTTTTGACGTACTGGATGGCTGCCAAACTCAAGTCCATGGAGATTGTCGCCTCTCAGCAAGATCCCCAGGTTTTCTTGGGGAGGGGCAAATTTCCTTGGACAGTCCTCCCAGGATGCCACAGCAGGAATTGGTAAAATTAGTAGGGAGTCTCCAGGGGTGTCTCCCACTGAGGGCATTCCACACCCATCCCAGGAATCCCGCCCCCCCAAAGTTGTACATGTTTCTGGAGTGGTATCACATCAGGAAGAGTGGGAAAACGAAAGAGAACCTTGGGAGACATGGACTCCTCTAAAACTCCAGATTCCTGTATAAAAGGAGCACTTGAGATCCCCTTTCTAATGCACCAGCACCTAGAGTGGATTCACAGGGGCCCACTGTTTGTTTTCAGCAAGGATACAGACTGCTGCAATTCCCCAGGGTGCGGGGGGGGGGGGGGGATAACTGCTAACAAAAGGAGCAATCTTTCCCACCAGGAAATCCCTACTGATTCTGCATGTTTCCAGGATGGACTTGTCTTAGGAACAGTGGAGGATCCTCCATTTGGGCTCCCCACAATACCTCAGGGACCTCGCTGCAAGAAGGGAGCAGTTTCACAGGCAACTGTCTACACAGACTGCATCAGCCAGTGTCCTCAGCTGCCCATTAGCTATTCCCGAGTCCTGATTGCCACTCTGTCATACCTGAGATCACCCACAGTTGTACAAGGTGGCAGTAAAAAATTAAATTAGTTTTAAATTTTGCAAAAATTAATGGCTAAAAATAAAAAAATAAAAATACAGGGAGTCCCTCTGAGATGCCATTGAGGCACCTTGGAGTGACTGCTCATGTTTGGCAAAACTGGGATCATAAAGGGCAACACAGAGATGAAAAAAATAAACTGAAAAAAGCCACAGCAAGACTAATTTGGCTTGTAACCAAGTTCATGGACAGCAACCCAGCCTAAACAACCCCTACTGCAGACCATGGGTTGGCCAGTTGCTTTAGAAGCCAAAAATGACCCACCCTGACAGACATGCTTCTGGTTCACATGACACACCAACCCATCATGGCTTAAAAGCCATGATAGGTAGTTGTGTTGTACAAACCCAATTAGTTAGCTATGTGAACTTTTCTTCTAAGCTGGAAAGGCTGGTTTTGACCTTTGTTGTTGTTATTGTTAGTCACTAAGTCGTGAAAGACCCAGCATGACCCCATGGACAACTTTCCTCCAGGCAGTTTTTACCTTACCCCAAACCAAATTCCTATGATCAATTCTGAAGTTGAACAGGCACTAAAAAGTGGACCTTTCCACCCCTGATTTCATGTGGCGATGTGATTTTGTGATGGAGGTCTCTCATCCCCATGGTAAAACAGCAAGTCAGCACTTACTGACACAGGCTTACAGAAGAGAGTTATTTTCAAGGACCATTTTGTGCAGGGCTGGTGCGAGGCATTTGCCGGATACTTGTAGGGGCAGGGAAGCCTAGAGACCCTGGGAGTGTCACTGGGATGCTGAAGGACTGAACTACCTGTGCCACACAGCTGCCCCTGCATCTCCTAAGCCAGCCTGCTTCTCTCAGGTGCAGTGTGGGATGCTCTCCTGTTCCCAGAGTAAAAAAGAACAGCCAGACGAGGCAGCTTCTGTAAACCACATTCAGCAGGGGCTGAATTTGTCCTTCACTTTATCCTTCACTTTGAGCAGCAAAAGGTCCTGTGCCCGACCACCTGATGCAACATCCCAGCTCCACCTGGAAATGCGAAGGATCCAACCTGGGAAATTCTTATGCAAAATGTGTGCTTTATTGCCAAGCTACAGTCCTTTGAAAACAGTCTCCGAAGGAAGCCATGGGCAAGCTAGGGACTTGTGTTCTCCCACAGCTTAATGTGGACAAGGATAAAGAAAAAAATGGACATTTCTGTCACTCTAGGCAGGATAGGTGCTAAACAATATTGCTGCTATCTTCTTTCTTCTATGCTTATTTGTTACAGCAAAAACAACTAAGAGTCATTAAAGAGTAAGGAGTTTGCCATGGCTCTCTGGGACCATATTGTTGTGTTTCTGCAGCTGCAATCCTCTGCAGCTGCAATACCAAAGAAGCAACAAAATTATCCTGTTCTCCTGCTTTCAGTTATTGCTCACTGAGCATGAAATCCCTTTGCCAAGGCGCCAAAACTGCTTTTCATAGGCTTCACCACAAGATGGCAATATTCCCCATACAAGCGTAAAGCAAACTAATCCTGAGCCCCCCAAATGAGCCTCCTTAGGACCTCGGCGTGCATATTCCAAAACATCAACACCAGAACTTGAACTTACCATACCAATAACAATTAATTCCTTGTGCTGGGTGTGATTTATAAGTTTACCCTTATGTCAGCTTAGAACAGGAGAGTGTGACACTTATGTAGCTCTCCCCTTCCTACTTTCAACACCAGTCTTTTCTTATTCACATAAGAAAAAGTGATTCCAAGGAGTAAATATTTAAATGCTGACAGCTTTCTCATGATTAGAGAAAGCTACATTTCTTATGGGGAAAGTAACACGTGAGACCTGTCTTGATTCTGTTGCCTATTTAACTTGTGACCCTCCCCATTGTCCCCATCTAGAACGTCTACTCAGTTTCCAGAGCTACCATCCGGTCTGTCTGGCAGGATCAGCCAGCATTCACACCAGAAGCCTCCTGAGTTGTGCCCAGGGCCCCCTTCCAGTGAGTTACCTGATACTGCAGAGTAAAGTAAGAGATAGCAGTGTCCTCCTGGATCGTTGGTTCATCTTGTCTTAAAACAGCTACAAATGCTGCCAAGTTAGTCCTGACTAAAGCACTTCCATGGGCAAAAGTTGGTCTTGTCTGTGTAAGTCCTGTCTTTCTCTACCTTTTCTACTCTGCCTCTGTGCTTCTCCCCATAAGATGCTTAGCCAAGTGCTTCACTGAGTTTGCTTCCTTCATTGTCTTAGCAGGAGTAAAAGTGCATCCTTTCCACATGGATTTTTTCAGGGCATTTTCTTTAAATGCATGTTCTATTACACAATTGCAAGGCGTTGCTGTGGTATGGCACAGCTGCCAAAACACACAAAATACCATTTTTTGTTTCAGCCAAAAGAAAGCTGATTATCCTTCTTTAAAAAGAGCAAAACAGGCTGCAAAACATGGGAGAGATCCAGGAAAAGGACAGCATAAGCTCGCAAACTACCTTGTGTGGCTTTTAGCACTGCACCTAGTTAGGAGCCTCCTGTCACTCCAATCTGCCACCCTCCTTTTCCACCTATCTGCCCTCTTGCCTGGGGCCTTCCTATAGCATCCTTCCCTGCCCACAGTTAACTAGATTCTTCAGCTTAAACCACTACTTTCAAACCACCCCAGTGTCTATTATTATCCTTCAACTACCTTGCTGTGAAACTGCTCCCTGTGCTGTGCCTAGACTTTCTAGAGTCTTACCATGACCTTGCCTGAAATTTTCAAGGACCTGCACCTTCCATCCTCCACATGTTCCAGGGCTGACCCTGCGCTACCTTCACTTGCTGGTCAAGATGTGAATGGATTATTCCATCTTCAAACAAAACTATGGTCTTTTGAACTGGTACAGATGAGATGGGTATTTACACAAACACTATTTCTCTATTGCACACTGCACCTCTCCCCATTATTACAATACTTAGAATAGTAGAGTTGGAAGGGGCCATGAAGGCCATCAGGACCAACCTGCCCAGAGAGCCTTATGGCTAATGGGCCAGGTTAGAAATTTAACAAATAAATAAAATAAACCCCCTACTGTTGCAGGACACCGATTTACACCATCCCACTCAGATGGCTGTCCAGTTTCCTTTTTTACTGTCTCTTCCGTGGGAGAGCCCACAGCCTCTGTAGGCAGCTGGTTCCACTGCCATATTGCTCCGATAGTGAGGAAACTTTTCCTGATGTCTAGCCTGAATCTGGGTTGCTGCAACTTGAATTGATTATTCCGTGTCCTACACTCTGGTATCAGCAAGAAGAGATCTTGACCTTCCTCTTTGTGACAGCTTCTGAGGTACTTAGCATGTCTCCCCTCAGTCTTCTCTTCTCAAGCCTGAACATGCCCAGTTCTCCCAGTATGTCCTCATAGGACAGTGTTTCCAACCCTGGATCATTTTTGTTGCCCTCCTCTGGAACCTTACTAATTTTTCTGTATCTTTCTTAAATCTTGGTGCCCAGGACTGGACGTAGTATTCCAGATGAGGTCTGACTAATGAGGAGTATAGGGGAACTACTACTTCTCATGATTTGGAAGTAATAATTTTGTTAATGCATTCCAAAATAGCATTTGCCCTTTTTGCAGCTGCACCACATTGTTGGCTCATATTTAATTAATTGCACTCCAAGATATAATATGCTATGCTATAACTCAGAACTTTTCCTAATACTCTCAGAAAAATGTGCATTCTTTGGAAGAATTTTTTAAAGACTTGTAAGGAACAATGACTTTTTCTTTACCTCTTCAAATGCACTGCAGCCTGAAACTGTGATGTTTGGTCTAAAATGCCACATACTTATTTTCTTCTCCATTCTAGTATTTAAATTTTCCAGTGAAGCTTCTGAGATGAGCAAGACTGGAGCACAGTCATTATAGGGAACCTGTTGGAAAAAAGTGGACATATTACCAAGGGCCCATAACATGGGTAGGCAACCTATTGCTTTACAGACCTTTCCTGTAATAGTAAGAGTTTATGGAGGTTGCGGTCCAAACATATAAAGAGCACCAAGTTGTCTATTCTATATGTCTACAAGACATTCATTAGCTACTTGTTGAATGCCTGCTTCCTCTGGCAGTTCATATACCTCTGAAATATTTGTTTTTATCAGGGTGTTCTATAACTAGAATCTTAAACAACTGCATTGCCTTTTTTATTACTGGAATTGCAAAGTCGCACAAGTTGACAAGTCCACAATCTTTTTACGCTTAGAAAGCACACAAGACTTTGCCAGATTCAGGTTATCCCATGCAATTACTAACCTGGAAAGACCAAACACCAAAAAAATGGTGTTCATAGCAACTAACAATATTAAGATCAGAATAAAACAAAAATATAATTAAAACAGTCATTAAACCAAATAAATGAAAAGCACAATCAAAAGCACAAGACTGGACTAAATCAAAAGCAACCAACCAATATTAGTAATTTAAACAATGTTTCAGCAGTGGGTCAGTTTACATTGCAAAAGCCAGTTTGAATGAACACATCTTTGCCTGCCACTAGACGGGCAACAGATGGGGAGCCAATGCAAGCGGTGCTGTTGGTGCAACAGCTGTTGGTCAAGAGCAACAAGGGATTCTTGCTGCTTTTCCCAAGCAGCTCACTAGATGTTGGATCTCGCTCACAGCAGGTCATGCCAAACAACCCCACAAACTCATCACAGGGTCCACAACCCCAGAATAGCCTGTGGGTTCTCAGGGTAGGTTGATCTGAAAAAGCAGCCCATCCTTGGTGAGCCACGCTGTGTTCACATGATCCAACAGCCCACCTGGAATATTAGGCCATGTGGGCTGTTGTGCATCCAAACCCAGTCAATGACAAAGTCTCATTACAGGGTACCACCATAGCTTCCATCCTAGGGGCAGCTCCCTGAAAAGCTGCTAAAGTGGAAATGACCGAGGGAAAGATACTTCAGGAGAAAAGTACCCAGTTAATGTGGCACCTGAAAACACTGAAAAGCTTTCAGAAATGGAACGAGATCATTTTGCTGCTGTCCTTTGCTTCTGCATTACCAAAAAACCCTTTAAACCTCGGGGCAGTGCCATGATGGACATATGCTACCTCCAGGAGCAGCTTGGTTCTTAATACCAGTTTCTTGGGAAAAGCAACAAGACCCTCCAAAGTTGTTTGTGGGCTTCCCATGAATGCCTGATCTGCAATTGTAGGAGTGTCCGATCTCCTAGAGTAGTTAATCTGCTAGACTGCTGAACTAGTTAAACTTTGGTCAGCTCCAGCAGGTCTTTGTTCTTTAACAATATAATCCAATCTGGATGCCCATAGTCCTCCAAACTTGGAGGATTATGTGACTCTGCATTTCTCTCCCACTATAAAATAGCTAGATGTCCAGTTTTAACTGTCTAACTGTGGTGCTTCAGAGCAGGAAGGAAGAAAGGTGAAGGAGCATCAGGATACCTGATATTGTGTCAGCACCAGATTCTTCCTCTCCTTGCCACCTGGAATGCACACTCAGCACCTTCTTCTAGGCTGCAGCCTCAGAGAAGCAACCAGTGCTGTTCTTTCTGCACAAGCTGTGGACGGAGGAGTCACTCCAAGCTCTGAGTCCAACCTCCAGCCTCAAAGCAACTTTTTGAGATCAGAACTGGGCCTCTGAACAATCACCGTCTACTGGCCATAGGACTGCACTGCCCACCAGCCATGACTTCAGATTTAAAACCAAGATAGTAAAAAAGAAATGCTCATGATAAAAAAGGCTGGGCCTACCTTATCAGTAGGTCGAAAAGGCTCCTTAATCTGTTTACATTTTCTTGGTATCATGTGGGTCTCAAAATGCACCAGTCGATATGGTTCTGATTTCAAGAAAGTGGTGAGCCAGTGAGCCACCTCATCTCCACAGTCATGTCCTTGAACATCAAGCCCAAAAACCCTGTTGAAGAGTATAAAGTAGACTCAGGTGTTCCATGATAAATTTACCTCCCCTACTTCCTCTGAAAAATATTTCAGGTCAAACGTTTCTTAATTGTTGGTCCCAATACACCACATTTAGCTTTCTCAGCTAAATACAAGTAGAATAAACATTCCAAATTAGATCTCTCTAGGGCAGGTATGGTAACTTGCAGCCTTCCAGATGTTTTGGCCTATGGCTCTCATCAGTTTTAGCCAACAAAGACAGTGGGGAGAGAGGTTGAAAGTTAAAGGCTGGAACTATTTGAGGCCACCAACTGCTGACTCCTGCTCGAGGGCATCTGAAAATTTTTCAAAGCAAAGTGAACTATTTCCTACCTAATCAGTACTGGAAAATTTTCCTATGAACAATCCCCAGTACACCCACATCACTGCCTGATACTCCATGCAGAAAGTCCAGAGGCCACAGCACACACAATTTTCACTCTCCCACAAATCCACACCACTGATGGAGTCTCAGGTAGAGCATGCAGCATGATTAGCTGGTTGAACACAATATCTGATACCAGCTCTATCCCGTGCCTCAAAATTCAGGAAGAGGAGGGACAGTGCTCATTAAGAGATGATAAAAGGATTTTCCCATCCCTTTTCAGTGTTAGGTGGGTTTGGGCAAGTCTTAGATAATCCCACAAATATGTAAGATTGGGCAGCAGACCCTGGAATTTATCCTGCATAATGAGGACTGGTGTATCTTATACATCCACATGAGCATTACCAATTGAGTTTCCAAAGAGAAGTCCTAGAACGGTTGATAGCAGATTATTTCATCCTTTACTGACCTCCTGAGTCACATCATTACAAAAGTTAAGGGTGTTTGTTTCCAAATATCAAATGCTGGTCCTCAAGTGAGCTGTTGCCTTAGTATGTTTTGTCTTAAAAATATGGCAAGGAGAAAAACAGTATATGAAAACAGCATTTTGCACAGTACAACAAGGAAGAGAGTCTAAAACCTCCTCATTCAGCACCTGCAATTCTTCACAGGATTTTTCCTAGGGACTTTGACAGGGATGGCCAATTCCTTCATTTCTGGAGCTTTCAGGATTAAGTGGCCATTTTCAGAATATACAGAAACCAGAACCAATCGAGGCTCCTGCCGAGCTGTGACCATGCGTCCATCTTCCTTAATTACAAGCCAAAACCTGTTGATAGATATGAAGAGGGATGTTAATCATTTAGACATCAACTGCTGACAAGGCATGACAAATACCTTAATAGGTGGAGAGGCCATGGTCTTGCAGAATCAAATTTGTTTTTGATTTTCCTAGAAGCTCAAGGTACAAAAACTAGACCTAGTAGCAAAATGGTTACTTGGGAGTGGCAGATAGATTCAGAATGATGGATCAAGGAACACAACTAGTTACCTACTACACATCATGAACTATTATTCACTAGGGTAGCCTGCTTCTACAAGCACCAAATCCTACAGAGTTCCTACAGATCAGGAATTCTAACACAAATTCCATAACTTTTCCCGTAACTTTCCAGAGCCACAAAAAGACCAGGACAAAGACAGCAGATTATTTTTTTCAATTTTATTTTGCAAGTGAGAAATACTGAGGCTGATGAAAAAAGCAATTCCTTCAAGCCAAACTACAGCAGAGATTTCTTTGCTTTTACTTCATTTTTACACACTGTTGCTAAAATTCAAGACTCTGTCTTTATGTTCTGCAGCAAATTACCCAGAGATCTTCTACTAGATCCCAAACTAGCTTGGGTTTATCCCCATTTTAACATATTACCAAAGGAAGTACATTTGCTCTGTCAATTGCTTTTTCACATTTGCTATCCGAATATGGTTTCTGATGAAGTTTTGTTGCTTATCACATTCCTTGCATGCAGTTATGTGCGCCTGAGTAATTTGATTGATTTAGTTCACTTGGAAGTTGCTATTCCAGTCCATATTTCTGGAATACATACTCTTGTCCAGAATGGACACTTAACGTGGCTCCTGTGGAAGTCTTCTGAGTTACGTTTCCTTGCTGTTGGTTCTTTTCTGTGCTGAATGGTGTCTCTATATTCCTCTTTTTCTTAAGGCGTATTACTTGTTTAAAGCGCTCCTGATGTTCAGTGGGTGGTGAAAGGGAAAACACTCAATAAGCACTAAGCTTCTTAAGTTATAACATACCACTGAATTTATAGTACCTGCAGTACAGTTTGGTGCCTGTTGACTCAACAGTAACTATTACAATACTCAGCAAGGCTTATTCTCACTGTGTTTAGCATTGCAGTGCATTCCTGTGTACTCAGAAAGAAGTCCCCCTGAGTCCAATGGGGCCTAATTCCAAGAAACCGAGTACAGCATTGCACCTATGTGGCTTAGCAACCCATATCTTAATGTAACTAAGCTAAAGTACAAGCATTTTTTACCTTCATATGTCACCTTTCCTCCAAGAAATCCAAGAAGATGTAAATGATCATCTTCCTTTCCCTGTTATCCTCACAAAAAGTCAGCACATATTTGGCCCTGCTTACCCATGCTATTTCCTATGATGGAGCATTATAAACACAGGGATGGATGGATGGATGGATGGATGGATAGATAGATAGATAATAAATAAGCAAGACAGACAGACAGACAGACAGACAGAAATCTTCTATGAGTTTACTAGAGCAGGGTGTCTATATGCTTTCAGCCTAAGGGCTGAACTTCAGTTGGAAAAGCTCTAGAGTGTTTTGTGGCTGATGGACTCTAGCCCACACACACTTCCAAACAGAAAACACACTTCCAAACAGAAAAGGGGACTACAGCTCCCAGAACTGGTTAAGGCATGCTGGGCGCTATAAGCCCCTTTTCTGTCTGATTGTTCTCATCTCTACCATGCAGTTGTGAACTGGCTCACTTGGGAAGCTGTTGTTCCTGGCCCTTTTTCTGGAATACTGTTGCCCAGAATGGGTACCAAAACACAGTTACTGTGGAAATTTTCTAGCTTATCGCATCTCTGTCAAGTAGTTATGCATGACCTGTAACTTTGGTTGGTTTGGACACTTAGAAGTTGGGGTTCCAGGCCATTCAGTTCTGTTCTATTTAATTCATTTCTACACCACGAAATAGTTGAAACTCTCTAGGCAGCAAACAGCAGTTCTGGGTAGATTCTAGGCATTACTGGGCTAACAGTAATATAATATTGCAATGGTTTTAGTCTAGAAGTAGTGTTCATATGTCTTTTTTTCTTTTCTCTCTCATTTTGACATAGGACCTACTGTGGGCCATTCTGTTCCTGGGGGTTTTACATCTTCCCTGAACACTGGAAACAGGAGGGGGCAGCCAACTAGGCTGAGCCCCAAATCTCTGGGCAGTCACCTGCTTAAGTAAATCTCTGTTGCATCTGATCCCCCTGGATGAGTGGGCTTTTGGCCCACAGGTGCTTCACCTCTGGTGGGCCCTCTTTTTCTGAAGACAAATGCTCTCCTCCCGGATTTGTATATCTCTCTACAAACAGGGGTATCTTTTACAAACTTCAAAGCTTTAAGCTTAAAGACTTTAAAGCTTATATAAAACTGCAGGTGAAAATTTACACTTTTTTTTGGCCCTGTGCGCCTGAACCCCGGACTTTTCACTACCGCGCTCCTCTGCACGTGGCTACCCAACCGGGTGAAAGTTTGCGCCCATCACAGGTAGCGATCAAAGGGCGCCCAGGGATCCGCAGCCTAGAACGGCATATTGTTTGCTGCGATCTGTTCGTTAGTCGTTAAGGTGCCGCTCTGCTATATTTTGGGGTGGATTCAATCCAGAGAAAGAGGGAAAGAGCGCGCAAACCAGCGAGAGACCGCGCGTCTCCTTGCTCGCCTCCGGACAGGAGCTGGAGCGCCGGGTCGCGCGCTCCGCCTCCCGCTTGCATGCCGTCCTTTGGCGCCCGCCACCGCCTGCCCCCATTACCTGTCGCGCATGTCCCCGCTCCGGAGGCCCATCGCGGTCACCTCGGCGCGGTCCACGGGCACCCCCCGGCAGGACTTCACCGGGTAGATGACGACGTCCGCCACGGTCCCCACTTGCACCAGCTGCCGCCGGCCTCGGTGCCTACGCCGCCAGCGCCAGGCCGCGGCGGCCCCCAGCGCCAAAAGAGCCGCAGAGGCGCACAGCCAAGCCAGGCGAGAGGGAGGCAGCGACCCCGGCACGGAGAACCCCGCAGCCATGGCTGCAACGCGAAGGGGACGGCGTCGCGCAGCAGTCAATGGCTCGGAGGCGGGCCTGGGCCGAGCCAGCCTCCTCCGCGCCGTCCCTCGCCAGCCTCGCGCCTGCCTGAAGGCCCCGTCCGCGCGCCGGCGTGCTGCTGGGCCCCGCAATGCTATTTGCGCTGGCTGACTTCGCCAGCTGCGCCTTTTCTTGCAGCGTGGAGGAGTCGGCTTGCAAGAGCGTTCTGCTTTAGGAATGCACTTTATTACTTCTTTAGTGCGATTGCCCAGCTTTCTTCAATAAAGATAATTGTAAGCTGCCCAGAGAGCTTTCGGTACTGAGCGGTATAGAGATGACATTAGTAATAATAATAAAACCATGTTCTTAGTCATAGGTAAGTACTACCGTTTTCTTTGGTACTGAATACAATACAAACTGCTTGAACACTGTGCTCCTTTCCTGCTGGGTCTGCCAAAATACTGGTTCTCTAATAGGCCTTGTTATCCACAGTGGTATGTGGGACTTTGTACCTGCTCTAATTCTGTCACTTCGAAAATCCCTTCGGAGCTACTCTCACTACAGATAACTCAAACAGGAGATAAACATTAACTGGCATGGACATCATCTTCCCCAGCCGCCCTCACCGCTCTCCAGTTCCAGTACTGAAGACAGCTTCCAGGCATAAAAGTGCTTTAAACACTGTTTTTGTTCCAGTTGGACATTCCTGATTCATATGCTGTATTATCTAGTTCCAGGATCCTTCTCAGTACAAAAATATGTGTATCATACACATACAGCTCCTTCAAGGATCACTGCCTTGTCGTCGTGAAGGGGCTTGCATAGCTCAATGAAGCTATGAGCTATGCCATGCAGGGCCACCCAAGACAGGTCATAGCAGAGAGCTCTGACAAAATGTGATCCACCGGAGAAGGAAATGGCAACCCACTCCAGTATCTTTGCCATGAAAACCCCATGGACGGTACCAAAAGGCAAAAGATATGATGCTGGAAGATGAGCCCCTCAGGTCAGAAGGTGTCCAATATGCTACTGGGGAAGAGCAGAGGACTAGTACTAGTAGTGCCAGAAAGAATGAAGCAACTGGGTCAAAGCCGACAGGACACTCAGTTGCAGGTGTATCTGGTGGTGAAAGGAAAGTCCGATGCTGCAAAGATCTATACTCCATAGGAAACTGGAATGTAAGATCCATGAATCAAGGCAAGCTGGACGTGGTCAAACAAGAAATGACAACACTGAACTGCGACATCTTAGGAATCAGTAAACTAAATGGACAGGAATGGGTGAATTTAATTCAAATGACCATCAGGTATACTACTGCAGGCAAGAATCCCTCAGAAGAAATGGAATAGCCTTCATAGTCAATAAAAGAGTAGAAAAAGCAGTACTGGGATGCAATCTCCAAAATGACACAATGATCTCATTTCGAATCCAAGGCAAGCCATTCAACATCACCGTAGTCCAAGTCTATGCCCCAACCACTGGTGCTGAAGAGGCTGAAGTTGACCAGTTCTATGAAGGCTTACACCTTCTAGAATTAACACCAAAAAATGATGTCCTTGTCATCATGGAGGATTGGAATGCTAAAGTAGGAAGCCAAAAGATAATTGGAATAACAAGTTTGGCCTTGGAGTACAAAATGAAGCAGGGCACAGGCTGGTAGAATTTTGTCAAGAGAATATGATGGTCATAGCAAGCACTCTTTTCCAACAACCCAAGAGATGACTCTACACATGGACATCACCAGACGGTCAACACAGAAATCAGATTGACTAAGGGACTGCAGGTGGCGCAGTGGTTTAAACCACTGTGCTGCTGAGCTGGTTGGTCGAAGGGTCGCTGGTTTAAATCTGCACAATGAGGTGAGTTCCCGTTGCTCCATCCCAGCTCCTGCCAACCTTGCAGTTCAAAAGCATGCAAATGCAAGTAGATAAAAAGGTACCACTTTGGTGGGCAGGTAACAGCGTTCCATGCACTTCGGTGTTTCGTCATGCCGGCCACATGGCCACAGAGACTGTCTGCGGACAAACGCTGGCTCCCTCGGCCAGGAGACGGAGATGAGCACCGCCCCCTAGAGTCAGGCATGACTGGACTTCACATCAAGGGGAAACCTTTACCTTTATGTGCTCTGCAGCCAAAGAAGGAGAAGCTCTATACAGTCAGTAAAAACTAGACCAGGAGCTGACTGTGGCTCAGATCATGAGCTTCTTGTTGCAAAATTTAGGCTTAAATTGAAGAAAGTAGGGAAAAGCACTAGGCCGCTCAGATATGACCTAAATCATATCCCTGCTGAATATACAGTAGAGGTGACAAATAGATTTAAGGAATTAGATCTGATAGACAGAGTGCCTGAAGAACTATGGACGGAGGTTCGCAACATTGTACAAGAGGTAGCAACTAAAGCCATCCCAAAGAAAAAGAAATGCAAGAAAGCAAAATGGCTGTCTGAGGAAGCTTTACAAATAGCTGAGGAAAGAAGCGAAGCGAAAGGCAAGGGGAGAAAGAGAAAGATACACCCAACTGAATGCAGACTTCCAGAGAATAGCTAGAAGAGATAAGAATGCCTTCTTAAATGAACTGTGCAAAGAAATAGAAGAAAACAATAGAATAGGGAGGACCAGAGATCTCTTCAAGAAAATTGGAGATATGAAGGGAACATTTCATGCAAAGATGGGCATGATAAAGGACCAAAATGGCAGGGACCTAACAGAAGCAGAAGAGATTAAGAAGAGGTGGCAAGATTAAACAGAGGAACTATACAAGAAAGAGCTTAACGTCCCTGATAACCACGATGGGGTGGTCACTGACCTTGAGCCAGACATCCTGGAATGTGAAGTCAAATGGGCCTTAGGAAGTCTGAGCAATTACAAAGATAGTGAAGGTGGCAGTATTCCAGCTGAGATATTCAAAATCTTAAAAGACAACGCAGTAAAAGTGCGACACTCAATATGCCAGCAAACTTGGAAAACTCAACAGTGGCCACAGGATTGGAAAAGGTCAGTTTACATTCCGATCCCAAAGAAGGGCAATGCCAAATAATGTTCAAACTACCGCACCATTGCACTCATTTCACATGCTAGCAAAGTTATGCTCAAATCCTACAAGCTAGGCTCCAGCAGGATGTGGACCAAGAACTACCAAAAGTACAGGCAGGATTTCGAAGAGGCAGAGGAAATTGCCAACATACGCTGGATCATGGAGAAAGCTAGGGAGTTCCAGAAAAACATCTACTTCTGCTTCATTGACTATGCTAAAACCCTTGATTGTGTGGATCACAACAAATTGTGGCAAGTTCTTAAAGAGATGGGAGTACCAGACCATCTTATTTGTCTCTTGAGAAACCTATATGCGGGTCAAGAAGCAACAGTGAGAACTGGACACGGAACCACTGATTGGTTCAAAATTGAGAAAGGAGTTCGGCAAGGCTGTATACTGTCACCCTGCCTATTTAACTTATATGCAGAGCACATCATGAGAAAGGCAGGGCTAGATGACTCACAAGTTGGCATTAAGATTGTGGGAGAAATAGCAACAACCTCAGATATGCAGATGGTACCACTCTAATGGCAGAAAGTGAAGAGGAACTAAAGAGCCTTTTGATGTGGGTGAAGGAGGAAACTCAACATTAAGTAAACTAAGATCACGGCATCCGGTCCTCTCACTTCCTGGCAAATAGATGGGGAAGGAATGGAGGTAGTGACAGATTTTATTTTCCTGGGCTCCAAGATCACCACAGATGGGGATTGCAGCCAAGAAATTAAAAGATGCTTGCTCCTGGGGAGGAAAGCTATGGCAAATCTAGACAGCATACTAAAAAGCAGAGACATCACCCTGCCAACAAAAGTGCGTATAGTCAAGGCTATGGTTTTCCCATTTGCAATGTACGGCTTGAAAGCTTGACCATAAGGAAGGCTGAGCGCTGAAGAATTGAGGCCGTTGAATTGTGGTGCTGTAGGAGACTCCTGTGAGTCCCTTGGACCACAAGACAATCAAAACGGTCAGTCCTAGAGAAGATCAACCCTGACTGCTCTTTAGAAGGCCAGATCCTGAAGATGAAACTCAAATACTTTGGCCACCTAATGAGAAGGAAGGACTCCCTGGAGAACAGCCTAATGCTGGGAACAATAGATGGCAAAAGAAGAATGGGACGTCAGAGGATGAGGTGGCTAGATAGAGTCACTGAAGCAGTTGGCGTGTGTTGGAAAAGAGGCCGGAATAAATCTTATTCAAACCTCAGGATATAAGGGGGGTTTTGGAAAATAAGCATAGTGCAACTCAGGGATCCATTTAAAATGTCAGCTGAAACTACGGATGTTTCTTTCCCTCCCCCTGGCTATAGGCCAAGAGCAGACAGGAAGAATTTGGGGTCTTCATTCAGTCAAATTCATTCACATTGTAGTTATCTAATCTCTTTTGGAATTTACCGCTTGTCTGGAAGTAGCTATTTGTCATACTTTACTCAGGGTCTTGGACTTCCTGAATGTAATACAAGAGCTTACGATAGCCCAAATTTACATGTCTAAGTAGACCCGGAGATGGATCCACTCCTCTGGAAGTTATTCCACTGATATGTCAAAATTGCCTTGTGAGATAGTGTAATCTTATTGTCTGTATGATTGACTGTCATTCCTGTATCTTTTCTGCATATGCTGACCACAGAACTTTATTGTAATACTTGTATTCTGTCCTTAATGGCTCTGTACTGGTGTACATGACTGAGAGAGTATAAAAATTGCTGGTAGTTGGATTAAAACTTTGCAGCAGAGTTTACCTCTGCCTGCCTGGTAATGCATGCATTATTGTGAGAGTCTCCCACGGGAACCTGGGAAATACAATAAAGCCTAGATGGTCTGGACGCTTGATCTTTCCCACAAGCCCGAGTTTTATTTCCTCTTCTCAAATTGAGATTCCGGGATTCTGACACGTGAGCTTAAGTGGACTCCAGAGGATGGTGGAGGACAGGAAGGCCTGGAGGAATGTTGTCCATGGGGTCGCAATGGGCCGGACACGACTTCGCGACTACAACAACAACATATACAGGCTCATTCCTTACCAAAAACAGTATACTTGGGTCAAAACTAGGTACTTTCTGGTTAGTTTTTGTAACAATATACTGTAGTATATTTACCAACAAAGAATGTTGTGGAATCTTAAAAACTTTAACATTTATTCTGGCATAAGCTTTCATTAAGTGGGCTACAGTCCATGGAAGCTTATCCTGTCATAAACTTGCTAGTATTTTGAGAGCCACGAGTTCTTTACTGTTTTTCATCATATCTTTTCTACAAATACGTATATTTAACTTTTATATGTTACATCCCCATCCCACAGAAGGTGCCTGAGTACAGGAATCATTCATCAGCGTGATCCCTTGACTGAAAAATGTGTGGAATGAATCAGCTTCAATGGGGAAGATGCCAATGCTAATCCAGGAATCACTTTCAGATCTACAGTACAGATCCTGTGTAAGTGGTCACTGATGTGTCCGGTTCATATGAGCAAACTAATTATGGCTACCATCCTAAAATACACTTGCCAGAAATAAGCTTCACTGAAATCTGTAAGAGTTGCTTCTTACTAAATATGGTCATGTTCGGATTATAACACTAACAGACCTACATAGAAGGTCCCATTGATCTCTCTAAGAACAGATTCAAAGTAAAAATGCATAGGATCAACTTGTAACACTACTGTCTTAAAATGAGTAATCTCAAAGAAATAAGAGTTGCTGTAAAGAGGGTAACAAGTAATTCTAATAATGACTAACCAACTGAATCATTAGACTTAAAACACTGCACCAATTTACCATTGGATTTTAGTTTATTTCTCTTTGGGATTTTCTCTGCGGCAAGTAGTTTTTATTTAACAATTCAAGTAGGTAAAGTTATTTTCCAACTTCCCTTGTTTCAAAGCCCTTCTGCCCCTAGCAGAGCTTTGCAAGTTCTAGTATTTTAAAATAGTGTATGAAACGAAAATTGCTTAATTTAAAAAGAGTTTGCATCTTATATTCCAGTCATGTCTGCTGTTAATTCAACACTGTTTCCACAGCAACAATGCAAAGTAAGAATGGCAAGTATGTTTCAGCATCATCATTATATTCCACCAGGTGGCACTGAAAGACTTTTTGGCTCTGGCCTCTTGGCAGAGCAGCAGAGGAACAGGCTGGGTGAGAGGGCTGAGTGGCCAGGGGACTGGAGAAGGCAAGGTAGGAGCTGGGCAGGGGAGCAGAGGGCCAGGAGCAGTGGAGAGGAAGGGGGCGGGGCCAGAGGGGCTAGAGCGGCCAGGAGGAAGCGGACAGGCGGGGCCACCGGCCTGAGGGACTGATCAGGCGTCGCCCCTTGTTTTTGGCCCTTGTCTGCAGCCCGGGCTGTCCGGAGACTCCCTTCCCTGAGACGCAGAGGTTTGTTTGTTTGTTTTGTTTGTGCTGTGCTGTGCTTTGTTTTTCTTCCAATTTAAATTTAAGTTTATTTTATCCTTGTGTGTGTGTGTGTGAGTGGGTTTTTGTCTGGGAGAACTGGGCGAGTGAGAGGAACTGCAGGACAGACAAGGCAGGGGACCAAGGTAAGGTCTCGGAAGGGATACCGATGGCAGACCAGGAGATGGCCTTGGCGGGAGTCACGGATGTTGCTGTCCGCTGCGAGAGCTGCGACCTGTTCGCCCTTCTCCCCCAGGAGAGGCAGGGATACACTTGCCCTCAGTGCAAGATGGTGACCCTGCTAGAAGAGGAGGTGAAGTGCCTGAGGGCCGAGAGAGCTCTCCAGGCCCCCCCGGAGCAGCCCCCCTCTGGACAGTGGGTTGAGGGAGAGGCCACGGGAGGAGCAGCTGCGGAGACATGGAGGTATGTCACCCACAGGAGGAGGAGGCCAGCATGGCCCCCTCCTTTTCCTGGCACCAATCTGGAGCTGGGAAACAGGTTCTCTCCACTTGGGGAGGCTGGGGCTGATGAGGCCTCGGGGGACCAGCAGGACCCCCAGCCTGGGACGTCAGGCGGCAAGGGGGCTGCTGCAGGAGAGGCGAGGGCCAGGGCACGGCTGCCCACCAGCACCTGGAAGGTACGGCAGCAGGTGATTGTTGTTGGGGACTCCCTGCTGAGGGGCACTGAGGCGGCAGTGTGCCGCCCCAACCTGGAGACAAGGGAGGTTTGCTGCCTGCCAGGCGCACGCATCCGGCATGTGAAGGACAGAGTGGAGCGTCTTATTAGCTCCGGGGGTCACCAGCCACTCCTGGTGATCCATGTGGGCACAAACGATGTGGCCAGGCAGGGTGTGGTTGGGACCACCAGGGACTTTGAGGCCTTGGGGAAGAAACTCAGGGAGCTGAAGGCCCAAGTGGCCTTCTCGTCAATCTTACCTGTCCAGGGATTTGGGCCAGGAAGGGACAGGAAGGCCTCTGAGGTGAACGACTGGCTTAGGGTGTGGTGCCAGAAGGAACGCTTCGGGTTCCTCAACCACGGCACTCGTTTTCTTGCCAATGGACTTCTGGCAAGGGACGGGTTACACCTCACGAGGATGGGGAAAAGGTCCTTTGGAGATGCTCTAGCGAGCTTCGTCTGGAAGACTTTATACTGAGCCGGGGGGGGGGTGGCTTCAGGCCCCCCGGTAACGTGTCTGCACTGGACAAGTGTGTGGGGAGGATCAGGGATCTGGGAGCAGGGTTTTAGAGGTACTGCAGGGACTGACAAGACTCCTACAGAGAAGGGCCAGGTATCAGGGAGGATGGGAGGAAGGAGGAGGCTGGGAACTCCAAGGAAAGGAAGTGGTGGGAAGGAGTTGAGGTGCATGTACACCAATGCTAGGAGCATGGGTAACAAGCAGGAAGAGCTTGAAGCTTTCCTGGGAATAGGAGGGTATGATCTGGTGGAATCAAAGAAACTTGGTGGGATGAAAAACAAGTCTGGAATGTGAACATAGAAGGGTATCACCTTTTTAGAAAGGACAAGAAGGGAAAGAGAGGTGGCTTTATATGTCAGGGAAGGGATAGGATGCAGCGAGATAGAATGCAGCACAGATGGGGATTCGGTAGAGGCAATCTGGGTGAAACTTAGGGGTTTTGACAGGGAAAAAGACCTGACAGTGGGGGTACGTTATTGCCCTCCAGGTCAACTTGAGACCCTGGATGATGTCCTGACAGGCCAGATTCTAAGGATATCTCGGGGGAGAGACACAGTAATTATGGGAGATTTCAATCTCCCGGATATTACTTGGGAGACTCACTCGGCGGTGACAGCCAGGTCACGTCGCTTTCTAGAACCAATAGAGGGAGGACTTTTCACACAGAGGGTCCGAGAGGTGACGAGGGGGGGAAACATCCTTGACTTGGTCTTGACCAATAGGGAGGAGCTGATAGATGAAGTACAGATTAGGGGAGCTCTGGATGCGAAAGCTCCAGAGACAAGTGGTGGGACCACTAAATAAGGAGGAAGGAGATCCAGTGACTGATATGAGGGAACAGGCACAGATGCTAAATGACTATTTTGCCTCTGTG
>NW_025335268.1:5032480-5168724 GCF_004798865.1 Varanus komodoensis | reverse complement strand
ACTCCCCTTGAAGTAGAGGGGCTCCTCAGGGCATTGGACATTACAAAGGTGCCAGGCCCTGACGGGTTACACCCGAGAGTACTTACAGAGTTGGCAGGGGTTCTCTCACGCCCACTGGCCTCCATTTTTGAGACCTCGTGGAGAACGGGTGAAGTTCCAGAGGACTTGAGGGTGGCATCAGTGGTTCCAATTTTCAAAAAGGGTAGTAGAAAGGACATGGGGAATTATAAACCAGTTAGTATAAACCAGTTATAAACCAGTTATAAACCAGTTAGCCTTATGTCCATTGTAGGAAAAACAATGGAAAGACTCATAATAGAGAGAGATCTAGTGATGCTAGATAGGGAAGGGAGGCTGACAGCCACACAACACGGCTTCCACAAAAACAGGTCCTGCCAGACAAACCTTGTGGAATTGTATGACAAGGTTTCGAGATGGCTAGATGGAGAGGATGCAGTAGATGTGGTATACCTGGATTGCAGCAAGGCCTTTGACAAAGTGCTCCATGATATCCTGGTGGAGAAACTGAGGAGTTTTGGGATACACCAAAGCACTGTCCAGTGGATTAGGGCATGGTTGACTGACCGAAAGCAGAAGGTAACCACTAGTGGGGAATCATCGGGATGGCGGCCAGTGACAAACAGGGTCCCCCAGGGCTCTGTCCTGGGGCCAATCCTGTTTAATCTTTTCATTAACTACATGGAAGAAGGGGTGAACAGTCTGCTGATCAAATTCGCAGACGACACTAAAACTGGAGCAGTGGCCACAACTGAGGAACAGGTACTCCAGATCCAAAAGGATCTGGATAGACTGTGGAAGTGGACGGGAGACAACAGGATGGCGTTCAATGTGGGTAAGTGCAAGGTCTTTCACTTGGGGCATAGGAATGGGTGGCATAAGTACAGGTTAGGTGACAAGTGGCTGGAGAGCAGCACTTGTGAAATGGACCTCGGGGTACTAGTGGACTGCAGGCTAAACATGAGTCAGCAGTGTGATGCGGTGGTCAAGAGGGCAAACGCCACCCTTGGTTGCATAGCCAGAAGTGTGGCTTCTAGATCAAGAGAGGTATTACTACCACTCTACACGACTCTGGTGTGCCCGCAACTGGAGTACTGTGCTCAGTTTTGGGCCCCTCATTACAGAAAGGATATAGCCAGGTTGGAGTCAGTGCAGCGTAGGGCCACCAGGTTGGTGGCCGGTTTGCAGGGGATGCCGTATGAGGCGAGATTGAGGGAACTGGGTCTCTTCAGCCTGGAGAAGAGGAGACTCAGAGGGGATATGTTGGCGACATACAGGTATGTGAGGGGGTGTCACACGGAGGTGGGTAGAGACCTGTTCTCCCCTGCAGAGGAAGGCAGGACACGCTCCAACAGAGCAAAGCTCAGGGAGCCAAGGTTCCATTTGGATGCCAGGAAGCACTTCTTGACAGTCAGGACCCCGAGGGTGTGGAATGGGCTTCCATGAGAGGTCGTTGGGGCCCCATCGGTTCGGGTGTTCAAGGATAGGCTGGACGTCCACATGGTGGGCATGCTGTGAGCGAAGCCAGCTGGTGCCAGAGGTCAGACTAGATGGCCCGGGAGACCCCTTCTGACTCGCTAAATAAATAAAACATTGAGAGAATTATACAAAGGTTAAAATATAATTAAATCAGCAACAATATTAAAATTATATATGTACCAAAATTAAAACAGCAATAAAACAATCCAAACAACAGATGAATCTAATGTAATCTTAAATATTCATGTACCCCTGAGAGTCCTGATAAGAATGGAAGAGCAATGCTGGATAACAGCAAGGTCTGTTCACTTAGTGGCAAACCAACTGACTGTGGAGACCCACAAGTGGGACTTGGGTGCAACAACATCCTCCCAGTCATGTTCCCCAGCAACTAGCTTTGGCACTGGAGGCAGTTTATAGCCAATGGAATTAGTAGCCATTGGTAACCTCCTCCTCCTCCATTATTTGCCTATCTTGAACATTCAACCAAAAAGAATCTATGGTACTGAGGCAATGTCTGATTATTAGTATCCAAGATTTTGTACATTTTATAACTAGGATTTTTTTACAGAAGAAAATGTGCCGTTAGAAATATTTATTCTACCTTGTAAGATTTTTAGCAGAAACTGCTTTTAAGGGGTCAGAAGGGGCTGTGTATTCTGTTGTAAATGTGGTGCTCTGAAGGAATTAGAGAAACAGCTTTGCTTCCAGGTGGCAACTTTGTTTCTGTAGACACAGAATAATGGAATGCATCTTCTGTCCTTTTTATTTAATCCCTCCTACTCAGGAGCAATCTGCAAGGCTCTGACATAAAGATGCCGACTGTTTCATTCTGCTATCATAAATGATATTTTACTCATAAAAACTAGGTTCTGAAATATGTACAAGAAGAGATTCCAGCTAAAGTTGCATTTTTGGTTGCACTATTTAAGTTTGTGGAATTGTACTGCTGGATACCGCCCTGTCGGTGGATGATCTCTTCCTTCTTCCTTATTTTCAGTATCTTCTGATATGTTAGTAAAGATGTTGAACTTCTTACAGCTAGGATTTTTTTTTTTTTTTTTGCCACAAAGATGGAACAGTACATAATTATGAGTAGTTTAGCAACAGGGGACCAAAGAAAGCATCATGAAGAATATTTTCTCTTGTCTTCATATTAAAATCCCAGTTCCTTAAATTTGTTCACAAGCTGTACTGGACACCCCACTAGGACAATGGCAACCCTCACTCTATTTGAGGATATTTCAGTTTTGTTGGGGAAAGCAAGTTCCAGGAATATTTTAGCTTTTGTACAAAACTCCTCCAGGTTCCTAAATGTAAAACTATATTCTACCAATATAATAGGAGGAAAATCCTGCTTGTTGTTAATCGCGAAGTCATGTCCGACCCATCACGACCCCATGGACAACACTCCTCCAGGCCTTCCTGTCCTCCACCATCCCCCGGAGTCCACCTAAGCTCATGCCGACTGCTTCAGTGACTCCATCCAGCCACGTCATCCTCTGCTGTCCCCTTCTTCTTTTGCCGTCAATTGTTCCCAGCATTAGGCTCTTCTCCAGTGAGTCCTTCCTTCTCATTAGGTGGCCAAAGTATTTGAGTTTCATCTTCAGGATCTGGCCTTCTAAAGAGCAGTCAGGGTTGATCTGCTCTAGGACTGACCGGTTTGATCGCCTTGCGGTCCAAGGGACTCACAGGAGTCTCCTCCAGCACCACAATTCAAAGGCCTCAATTCTTCAGCGCTCAGCCTTCCTTACGGTCCAACTTTCACAGCCGTACATTGCAAATGGGAAAACCATAGCCTTGACTATATGCACTTTAAAATCCTGCTATGAAGGTCAGAAATGAAATAGCCTGTAACAGGAATCAAGGAAATCCATGGGGATTGTGCACCATAAATCTGGGATGGATACAATAAAACACTGATTAGGTGAAAGGTACTTACTCTCTTTTTGTGCTTGCAGTTATAATGTATTTACCAACAAAGGCACTTGTGTGAAGTGAGTATGTTACAACCACACAATTCATTTTATAAGATCTAAAGACTTTAAAGGTAATCATCATAATCAGCAGGTGTTCAAATGATGTCTTAACAAAATATGTGCAAATCTAGTTGCACAGAAACCAATCCAGTGTACTTCACTGCACAGACATCTCCACCACTACATGATCTTGTACACAGGGTCTCCAACACTGAGTATTCCAGTTTTATCAATTCCATACCGCCATCCAAAAGGAGGTTCAGACTTAAAATCATGCTGTTCAGAAGGATCACACTTGCGGTAACTGTAATCATAGGAAAGGGTATGATATATCATTGGCCAAAAAATAGAATTAGGCTAAAATAATCTTGACATAACTATGAATAAAGTACAGAGGAGGACTGTACTTGATCATGAATGTCAAGTACAATGCATATCAGGAAAGTAGTTAAGGAATATTTCATTAGCAGCGCTACGAAAGCAGAATCATTTCTTAGAATGGAACGCTTGTATATAAACAGCCAGTGTGGTGTGGTGGTGCAAGAGTTGGACTAGGGAGCTGGGAGGTCCAGGTTCTAGTTCCTGCTTGACCTTGAAGCTCACTCAGTGACTTTGGGTCAGTCACTCTCTCTCAGCCTAACCTACCTTGCAGGGTTGTTCTGTTTAGAAAGAATGGAACTATGTAAACCTTCTAGGGTTCCTCACAAGAGGAAACAGGCATGATATAATCACAATACTATATTTTAGTTAATTGTTTATTTATTAATTACAATTCTGCCCCCACCCATTAGCCAGGATGATTTTTTGGGTGGCTACATTATATTAGAACAATAATAACAGCAACAACAACAAGGTTTATATGTGCTACAGGCAAATGTTCTTATGCAGCATCATTTAAAACTTTCACAAAGCAGCTACATACTGTGATCTCTCATTCTAAATCAAAACTCCATAGCTTTACATATTAGACAGGCATTGACATTTCTAGGGCTTTGGTGCTCACTTAAACAAACTTGTTTGAAGAAGCTTTCCCAAAATGAGGATTATGCCCTCAGTATACAAGCATAAACAAGATTTTATTATGGCCTTGTTTATCACTTAGGGCACAATCCATTGCATTCTTTTGGATATCGCTTAGCCTCTCCCCCAGCATTATCTCAGGGAGGAAATAGGATTCTCTGGAGTCCCGGCACTGATGTCAGAGGACCTCCATGCTCAGACTCTGACAGTGGGAGCCTCATCCATGCCCTTGCAGCTGGTGGAAGGGCAAGAACCATGCTGTCTGCCTCCCCAAGGGTGGAAATGCGACTCAGAGATGGGGAAAGGGGACACACTGGGGAGTGGAGAGAGGAGGAGGCTAGAATCAGCTGTCTACCTGTGCTGATTCCCCTTGGTTGGTGCCCCAACCTCCTTCCCTTGCCCTCCCTGGGATTTTGGGCAGATGGCCATCTCACTGGGTGAGGCAAGGTGGCTGCAGAGATCACCCCAGGTTTGGAGTGGGGTGCACCCCAAGTGCATGCCCAATCCTCTTCAATATATTGAACTTCCAAGAATGCAAAGGCAAGTGGCATAAGACCCACACAATTTTTGTCTGTACTGCAGGCATTAGAAATGTACCAGTGCTCTTCTGAGGCCTTCCAAAATCTCCCTGAACACATTCCTTAAAAAGCACACAGGTTTTAAAAGCTGCAAGGTCTTATATAACTGTTTCTAAATAGTTTGAGTTTCGGTGGTTTGCTGCTGTTAAGGGTCAGGGATCAGGTTAGAAGAAAAGAGGAAACCTAAAAGTAGGCAGGATCAGTTAATTAAAGGCCCAAAGTGTTTGAAGTTAGAACTTTAGTAGTTCCTCTGTAGAAGTTGATTTACAGTGCAATACCCTAACCCTATACATAACTACTCAGAAGTTTTAATTTAAATGGGACTTATTCCTAGGTAAGTGAGGATAGTGTTACTGCCTCTTTCACAAGCACTAAACTCTAAGTATGAACCAGCAAACCCCCACACACAAATATACATAAAGAAGCAATTATATATCAGTTACCTTTTCAGTGTTTTCAGCGGTTCCTTTCCATCCATGACCCCAATGTCTGGATCAAGGGTTGTGAAAATACATCTGCAGTTATAGAAATTATGAATAGATGCATCCCTCAAGAACAACCTTCATTGCATCAAGTAAGGAGCTTTTCTAAAAGCACTGAAAGCACTTGCTATGGAGTACAGATCGAATAATAATGAGTACAAAGGCAGTGGATCTCTCTTACCTGGGACAAGACATTCTTCCTTTCAACTGCACACTGCCAATTAATATTTCAACCCAAGTGTCCTACAGAAAAATAAATGTGTATCACAAAAAAATGATTACTTGTTTGCATTTAATCATTCTCCTCTAATTCATGCCAGTAGTAAAGTAAGCAACTATGGTCTAAGTTTACTTATAGAAGTAAAGCACTTAACTAGGTCATATTAGAAAAGCAGTTGATATTTATTTATGGACAAACACAGTGATTCTACCGAAGCTGCACACCTTCTTAAAGCTGTTCTGAGAAAAATAAATATTGTAGCACAGAAAACAAAATTCACAAGACATGTTAAAGGGAATCAGTAATACTTACTTCTTCATAAGGACTACAACCTGCTACAAGAATGTTTGGCTGGAAGTTTGTGATTGCAACTTTTTTCTTTAGCTGGCTATTCAGATCATCTAAGGAAGCTTCAGAGATTAGCAAGACTGGACTGCCTTCAGCATAGGCAACCTATACAAATAAACAGAAAAAGTTCTGGTATCGGCAGTGACTGTGCTGTTGAATGTACAACTACAAAAGAAGTTATAGTTCAAAATATCTGGAAAACAAGGCTAATCTAGACTATAAGTAACTGGGTTTTCAATGAACTCTTAGCAAATAACACCAGACACTGAAATTTTCATACAATGCTCTCATCATAATCCTAAACAAACTAGGACAAAAATCCCATTGATTTTGATGACTCCTACTTTCAAGCATGCATGCTATAGATTGGAGCCTGAAACTAATACTGTAGCAGCCTTCTTGGATACAGAAATCAGGGAGCAGTAACAAAATGCTAATTCAATATATTAAATGTGTATTTTTTTAAAAAAGAGGAAACTGTCTTCTGACCTCATCTGTAGCTTGAAAATCAGGCCACATATCACTTGGCTTCCTTGTTATCATGTTTGCTTCATAATGCACCAATCGGCAATGCTCCTTGCTCAGGAAGGTGGAAATCCATTGAGCTGCCTCATCTCCACAGTCCCTACCTTGAGCTTGCATTCCATACCATCTAAAAAATAAGAGACAAATTTCTGTAACTGTTTGAAATGTGTGTCTTCAAAATCATCCTTCATATTTCAAAACTATGAGAGCTCCCACTGCTTTGATATTTTACATCGGGCTTATGTACATGCTTATGTTTCATGCCACAAGGATTAGCACCAGAGAAGCCATATATAATGATTAACAGTGATGTTTTCTGTGCCATCTTCCCTTATATACACCACATAAACCCTAATCTAATATTTATTTCTAAATCCAGAAATAAAAACAGGGAAAGATATCCCATTTTCAGACTGGATCTGGCCCAAACAAGAGTGCAAAGGGAATCAAATGAAAGAAGGATATTAATGAGAACTGGGACATAGAAGCTATTTTTAGCTCTGGGTATTTCCCTTTTGACACCCGTAATAAAGGCTAGTGGGTTTCAGAAAGGCAGAGATATAGCGAACACTAAATAAATTAAGGAAGCCCACCTTAGACTCACAAATTTTATGTCTCAAGACAGTATATAATATAACTTGTGCAAAGTCACTCTGGTTTCATCTACCATTCTATCAATAGCTGCAAATTAGGAGCTACATTCAAAACGTTATTAAGCAGGCAAATATGATTATACCTTTTGTGCCATTTGAAAGGATTGCTACATTAGAAAAGCAAAAGGAATTTCAGATATGTGGTTTACTGCAAGAGATAAATGAGGAAAATGGTACCACAAAACAGTATTAGCAGAGAGTTTGTAATGTTACTATATCTGATTTAGAAATGTGTATGCAGTAAAACAGCATGACTTGGAGTAGATGTACCTCCTTATTTATTTATTACACCTGTAGCATCTCATTGAAAGATACTATACATGTAATAAAGAAATTGTACATATGCAATTAATAAATATGTGGTATTATATTCCTGTCAAAACTGCAAAAATATCCAGATGTATTAGATAACTGTGTAATGTGGAAGCAGTACATTTACCCACATTTGGAGGATATGCAACTGTATTTAAAAATACTAGAAGGACTCTTTTCAGGCTATAGACAATGTGATGGGATAAGGGCTGCATCCTATGGTCTCCAGACATCATCTGAAGGACCACAGGATGCTTCAGAGTCCCAGCAGAAGAAAATCATGCTGGCTGCTTGAGAGCAGAAATGCTCTTGGGATGGGGGAAAGAAGTGTGTCAGGAGGTGGGGAAGGGAAGAATCTGAGGCCTTCTATCTGTACAGATTCCTACCAGTGCCTGAATTTCCTTCCCTGCCCCTCCCTGGTACTCTATCTAGATGGCCATAAACAGCTGCCTAGTCGAGACACATTTGGACTGCAACACCCAGAATTCCCAGTCAGTGGTCCTGCTGGATGGGAATTCTGGGAGTTGCCAGTAGGTTAGGAAAGGCTGGCCTAGATGAAATCTATGGGGTGAGGCATGGTGGTGGAAGAGAGCACCACCAGCACCCCACTCTGTCCTTTGCATGTCTTTGAGTTTGGAGGCTTCCATGCATCTCGGATGGGGGCAATGGAGGTGATCCCTAAGCATGAGTTTCAGTGATCCCCATGAATGGCTCCTTGTGTTGTGTTGTGTTTTTCTAGGTATATGGAAGAACAACTTAAATGACAGCATAAAATGATAGCTGTATTGATTCTAACCATAGGATGTTAATTATTGCGGCCACCCCGCAATAATTGACAGCCCGCGGCCACTACGAGGGCAAAAACGATGGCGCCGTAGCCCCAGATGAGCTGCCACTGCGGCAGCAAGAACGGGCAGAGTGCGGCGGCTTCTGCCATGACCCAGCGGAAGGCGGGAAGTAGTCACGTCAGCGCACAGGGTGGCTTCTCACAGCCGTCGACCTGCTGAAACAGTGGCCGTCCCTACTCGGCCCCTTCTGCCCTCGGGAGGGGCAGGAACACACCGAGGTTCGCCTCCCTCTTGGAGTGTCTTTTCCTCTTTTAACAGCAAAGGTGGCGCACCCTCCAGACTCAGACTCGTTATTCAAGCCCCTGCCCCCACGCACACACTCTTACTTTCGTATCTCCATTCATTTCTTCATTCTTACAGAGTTAAAATCACTGCAGGTATGTCTTTAAAGGGGCTGCAAACCAGAGGAACAGCTTCTCCAGAACTTTCATCCTGCCCCACACAGTGCCACTTCTCTTGCTACCTACCCTTCCTTATCCCATAACAGAATCCAAATCAGATGGTCCCTGCCTACTCTCTGCATCAAACTCCAGGTGAAAAAAGCCTCAAGCTGGAGAGGAGTATGTTCAAAAGACCCAAGTCCTGGGACACTTCATTACCGGGCTAGGGGCAATCCTATTCATATTACTCAGAACCTATGATATAGGTAGGTGTAGGATTACCTTTATTAAAACATTTATATGCCACCTATCATGCCATGGCATCTCTAGGCGGCTCACAATTATATTGTACTGGCACAAGGTTTCTTGAACTACTGCTTACTTCATCAGGCCACTAGTTCAACAAAACTTACATACAGTACTTTTTAATCTAGAATTTGCTATTAAGCAGACACAGTTGACCTAATCTGTCTACAGTTCTGCCTAAACTGACCTGGGAGTAAGAGCCATTGAACTCAGTGAGGTGCACCTCTAAGTAGGCATGCACAGTATCACACTGTTCATGTTTATAAATTGTCTTGAAAACCAGTGTTAAAAACCAATTTGACAGACGTACAGAAAAGGTATTCCCATCCAAAAGTGTTGATGTGGAGAGAGCAGGCAGAGGAATGAACAGGCTTGGTTCACCATCAGCAAATACTCCATCCTCCCTTGCTTTGTGATGGGAGTTGCCAAGCGTTTTAAAAAAAATATCACACATTGATCTCAACTTTGCACTCAGGCAAGAGGTGGCATGTATTGCCCCCATCAAGCTAACTAGGGTGTAGAGCTCAAGCTGCTTATTCATCAGAATCTACCTCTGGGATGCTAAGTGTAAGGGAAAAAATATTATTAGAAAAATAAAGGCTAAGCCCATGTGCAGGAACTATAATTTCTTTGCCCTTTCAAGGCTTGTTTTTACCAGTCATGCATCTCAGGACCAAAACCCAGTGCCCCACATCCTTGATGCTTCCATCCAGAGTAAGTCAGACAATGAGGGTATGAGAAGCAAAATCTATTTTATTCCTGCAGTCATTATGGTTCTATGATTTAAATGTGTTTTAAATACAAAATGGCGCTTGTTCAATTGTTTTTTCTTTAATCAGAGTTGACAGTAGTAAGATGTCAGGTCTGCAGAAACACTTGTGCAACATGGCAATCAGAAGTGAAGATACTGTATTTTTCGCTCTATAAGACGCACCTAACCATAAGACACACCTAGTAAAGAGGAGGGATCCATGGAAAGCTTCCTGATAATCACAGGCACATTCCCCATCACTTCCCCATGTGCGTCATTAAAAGATGGGTTGCCATTTGAAAACACACACCGACCTGTGATTAACAGTTCTCACCTGTGCTGGAGGAGGGGGGTGGAGCAGGGCGCGCCGAGCGCGTGCTGGCCAGGTGGTACCACGTGGTGCAGCCGGACTGGCAGCGTGCCGGCGGTGGTCTTCTGGGCGGCGCGGTGGCAGGTCTTCCCGGGCAGTGGGGTTGAGCAGTCTGTCTCTCCGTGCGGCCGGCGAGTTAAAGCCCGCGGCTCCTCCTCCTCCACAGCAGGTCTTCCCAGGTGGTGGGATGAGCAGTCCGTCTCTCCGTGCGGCCGGCAGGTTAAAGCCCGCGGCTCCTCCTCCACGGCAGGTCTTTCCGGGTGGTGGGATGAGCAGTCCGTCTCTCCGTGCGGCCGGCAGGTTAAAGCCCGTGGCTCCTCCTCCGCACCACTCCCCAAGCGGCACAGCTCTCACCTGCGCCGGACGGGGGCGTGGTGGAGCAGCGCGTGCCGAGTGCGTGCCGGCCAGGTGGTGCCACATGGTGCAGGCAGGCCGGCAGCGTCCCGGGCGTCGGGCACACACACATTCGCTCTATACGACGCACAGACATTTCCCCTTTTGAGGGGGAAAAAGTGCGTCTTACAGAGTGAAAAATACGGTAAATGTTAGCTGTATATTTCACAAGTGAAGTAATACATTTGAACATATAAAGGGAAGTTCTGTTAAGTAACTAACTTGCATTATTGGGTGTTGCACTGAACAGAAGTCTTAGGAAACAGGACAGGAGTGCGGGGCTGGTCAAAATGTCACACTTGGGCTTGTGTTTCAATGAGTGATACATTGGTGCCTCCACAAGTAGTTCATGCTCTCTTAAGCCTGACCTGACACCTATTTGGCAGTACATGATGCAGCTTCAGCAACAGTTACTTTGGGCCACGGTATTACAACAGTGTAATATGGATATGAAACATTATTCACAATTCCACAATAGTGTAGTAGAATTGCACTACTGATAAAGGGCCAATAGGCTTGAGGCCTTAGAAGACCACAGGAATCTGGTCTTAGAACAAGTCTAACAAATTCTGCTAGAATAACCTGGTTGCATATTTAAGTTTATTAGAAGATGGCTTGGCTAGTTCAAAATAAGACACTTATGGACTACAAATAATTAAACTTGTATATAGATACTCTTTGCAGGTTTTCTTACACTTGAATTAGTTCTTTCTTCAATCTACATTAACTTCCACTTTGAAAAAAATAACCAAATATCTTAAAAATTCAGCTCCATGATTATTTCCCTCTCACTGACAGTCATCTGTCAGTTAATGTTACTATTTAATGTTAATTAAATATTTAATTTAATTTAATAATTAAATTTTAATGTTACTATTAAAACCTCAAACCAGATATGTTCTCCCAAGAGAGTAAAAAAAGGGATTCCACTGGAGTAGGGGGTGGCATATAAATATATAAATAGATAGAGCAAGCCACTGCCTCGTTAGTATATAATGCTACTTTGTGGGTTGAATAACCCATTAATTGGTAGGGTTGTACCAAAGTGATCAGGCATGTTGTCTCCCACATGCTCACCACTTCCATTTGCATCAACTTTCATAAACAACCCAGGAATGCCCTGTTCCTGGGTTGTTTGATGTAATTTGCAAACCTAGAACTCTTGATTCTTGAAATACAAAACTCTGAGTAGTTAAGTCCAATTTATTTAAGCCTCTTCTGTGATAATTATACAACAAATATAAATGGTATGTGTTTGAAAATCAGTTGCATATGTCAAAGCCTCTGAAATCAGTTCTACATACAGAACATTATGAAGCATTCCTATTAGGTTTGAAGCTTGTCTTATGATTTATTCATCATTTTTATCATTGCAAATAAAACTAGCTGTGAAGTAGCTAGCACCAAAAACAGCATTTTTTTGCCAAGTTCCTAACCACATATATAATGTGGTTCCTATATACCACATTATATATAGATTTAGTTTAATAGCAGGTATAAAGGATTTACAAAACTGGATTATAGATATTTACACAGAATTTCACTCCTATATTTACATGAAAAAGAAAGTTGCCTATAAAAATACATTCAAATAAGATTTCCTGAGTCAGCTCCCATAGGGCACAATCCTGTACATGTTTAGACAGAAAAAGTCCTACATTTCCGAGCATTTCCCAACCAGGCAACTCTCATGACTCCAGGTAAATGTTTATTGCAGCCTTACAAAGGTAATGGTCAGTGAATTTGCTACTTTCCAATATTCTTCTAAACAAAGTAGATATTGCAAATTCTGTCACAAAGTGAAAAAGTTACCAAGCTATCTGAACCATTGCTGCAAATTATAACAATATGCAGAGGGTGATATAATATGAGCAGTGCAATAACACACAAGCTCTTGTCCAAACCTGCACCTAACCAATCATACATAACCATTACAATGAAATCAATGTTACATACACCTAAATTATATGTTTAGAACTAGGGTCGGCCAAAATATAAACAAAAAACAATTTACTAAGACTTCCCAGTAAGCTTCTATTATAATTACAAAAAGTTGAATTCTGAGAGGGGTCAGATTCAGTTACAGACCTAACTTAAAAGATATGCTTATTACGACTGTAAGAAGTTTCCCTCTTCAAATTTATCATTATTTTATTATTTAAAATACAGTGTATCAAATCTTACATTTGTTTTGGCTGAATGCACATCAAAATGTTCAGTAGAAAGGTAGCTAAACCATTATTTTAATCACAGTTTTCACAGAAAGGCATATCAATCATATGAAATATTTCCCACTTAGAAGGCAATCACATCACCGAATTATCTTGTACACAATGTCTCCAACTTGAACAGTTCCTGTTTTAGTAACTCCAAAGTAGAATCCAAAGAGAGGGTGTGATTTGTAGATATGCTGTTCAGAAGGATCACACAAACGGTAGCTGAAGAGATCAGATTACAATAAGTCACACAGAAAACAGTTAAATATGCTTGTTGTATGAAGCTGGCATATACATGATTTATAAACATATATGAAGTTCTAAGTTGTTACTAAATTTGTCATTCACAGAAATTACTTGTTTGGAGAACAAGCATGGAAGAAACACACAAACAATTTATTTCCTTAAAAAAGATTGCAAAACTAAGGTTAAAAAACCTAACTGTACTTTCTAGGGTATAAATCCCACTGAACTCAGTGGCAGTAACTTCTGAGTATTTCAGGAAGGGCTTGGTTCAGTGGCTGCACATATTTTCCATGGAGGGGGTAATCATTTCAGTCCTCAGCATCTCGATAGGGCTGGAAAAACATTGCATGAAACCCTGTGCAGCCACTGCCAGTCAGTATTGACAATATTAGGCTAATCAGCCCAAAAGTCTAACTCAATATTAAATACCATCCTATGTTCTTATGGATAAGGATGCTCATAATTATACCACATGGTATATTTCCTTACAAGCAAGTTAGACCAACTTACATTTGAGCCTTCAAGAACAGATTGTTAAATTGTTAATTAATCAATTAGAACAATTGTGCAAAGCTTTAAGGCAAAGGTGAAAAACAAATATTTTAGGAATACATATTTTTAATATTGTACAAAATAGTGTGAGATGCATACAAATGGGGTAAAAAAGAAAAGTTGCATGAGATATGCAAGTCTTAGAGCATTTCATTTATTTTTTTAAGCATCGTCAGCTCAGTCTTAGATAAGGAAAAACATGGTGATGATTGGCATATTATATAACACTAACACTATATAACATTAACACATTAATGCTACCACTACTTAATGCCTGGAAAGGATGTTAATATACTCCAGCTCATATATGCATTTGTTGGTTATTATTTTAATGATAATAATACTTTTTTGGTTCAACTATCAGCATTAGAGCATTGTGAATGTTAAAATAAATTTGTCAGCAATAATGTAGTATATAAAATATCTCAAGGGTGAAATTCACTAGTGATGTCCATAGATCTCTGAAGAGGCAAAGGTTGCCTCTAAATACACTCCTCCCACTCTGCAAAACACTCAGCTGATTTTGATCATCTAAGCAAGTCACCGCAGAATAGAAAAATATAGACTTGCTGTCAGGGGACATCATATTTTGGTGCTCCCAATTTCTTCCCTGCCTCCATCCTGCTGCATTATACCCTCAAAGCCCTTCTCCTGAGTAGAGATGCAGCTGGCCCAGTTCATTCTGTTTCATGCTGAAAAGGGGAGTGGATCCAAACTCACACTAACAGCTACAAGGTGGGAGCACTGTCTAGTATCCATAGGATTTTTCTGCAAGTCATTTGCTTAATATATTTCATATGAACAAATGGATAGCACACCAAACATTTTTCCCACTTTCAGCCTAGGTCGCAAAGACACATCCCACAGCATTCTAGAGAATGAATATTTTATGTCATAACTTTATGACACATAATTTGTATACAGTCGAACTTGTTTTTCATAAGAACTGCATGCAATAATCATTGATCTATCTACCATTTGTGTTCAGGAAGAACCCCAAAAAATGTTATTACCTTTTCAAGGTTTCAAGAGGCTCCTTTCTGTCCAGAATCCCAGTATCTGGATCAATTGTAGTAAAAATACACCTACAATGAAAGTATCAAATGATATAACAAAGAACTCAAATACTGTTTGCCTTCAACTACCATTTTAAAAAAATGCCTACCGAGGACAGCCCATTGCTCCTTTCATTTCTGCATCACCAATTATAATGTCATTCCAGGTATCCTATGGAAAGATAATGTTTTATATTTAAAGTTATTTCATACTGACACTAAGCAGTTCTACTTACATAAAATTTGAATTGTTATATTCTAAATAAGAAATTTCCTGCATCAACAGTATAAATTCTGTTGATCATAAAAGACACAGGAGTAACACTTCTTTGAGAGCTCCAATTCAGTTCTGACTATACCTCATTTTTTGTATTAATTATAACATTTTATTTTTCAAGGTTTATAAAAGGTTTGAAAAAAAATCCACAAACACACACAGAATTGCTGTTAATCATATATTATATATGCATGCTACACTTCTTATGCAAATTTAAGTGTATGAATGGCAAAACCTTGCCAATGACATGATTTAAGACATTGCTATTCATGAGATCTGATGTTTGACTCACAAAGGAAATGTACAAATTAGGTAAGCTTCCTTTTAGAATCATCTACTACACTGGGAAATTCCACTGAGACCACACCCTCTGGTAGAAAGAGGGCAGGAGGGAGAATTTTTGCAGAGTCCTCCTCCAGCTGTAGTCCCCAGAAGACAGTAGTGAAGGATCCCCCAAGGCTCTAGAGCAGATTTCTGCACAGAAGGGACTGCTTCCTCTCCCATTCCACCAGTAGGATTCTTCGACCTGATCAGAAATCTCCTCCAGACAGAAGAAGCCTGTCTGTGAGCAGGAGACAGATTCTGGATCCTGCCCATTATATATACAAAGACAAGAAGAAGTAATTAAAAATTGTATAATTTTAGATAATCTCTCTCTACTCTCTGGAAGACTTGTATATATTAGAACTAGAAATACTGTGCTATTATTTAGGTAAACACCCCATATTGAAACTAGCTTTTCGCACAGTATGAAATCTCAAACTCAGAAAATCCTTGAAGTAAAAGAATTTCTTGCAACTCCAGTTTGTTTGATAACTCCTTGGCTGGCCTCCTGCACAAAGAGCACTTCTCACATATTTCGAGCCTCATTTGTCAAGGTAAATAAATTACCTGACAAATGTGGCATTTGACACTTCTTTTTCTTTATGCAAAAAAATGAAAACCTGCTTGTTGCATAACAGCCAAGCAATTGTCTACTTAATCCACCTGAGACTGGAGCTTTGTTGTGGCCTTGGGATAAATACAACTTTGATTAATATACACATTCAAAAACAAATGACATATGATCTTTAAAATGAACAACAGTGCTTAAGTTTCTCTGTCGAACCCTGGATAACTAAAATGGTTAAGATTCTTACACATTAGAGATTTTTGCCCAGTCTTAAACCACACTGCTTTTAAAACTAGAAGAAAACAAATAAATGAAAGATGTTGCTTCTTGGTACTCCAGAAGGAATTAGTTCAGCAGTAATATATGCTATGAACCCAATTTAAATGTTAATTGAAAGTAAGCATCTATCTCCATAGCTTCTTGAACACCCTAGTATTTATTCCTTCATATTATGCAATGATTTGGCTAATGTTTATAAATAAATCTCGCACTTCAATTAAATATTCATATGCATAAAGAGACACACCATTACTATCAGTATAAAAATATGTATTACCTCCTCATAAGGACCACACTCTGTAACCAAAATGTTTGGCCTGAAGTTACGTATTTGAACTTTCTTCTCCAATCGGGAATTTAGGTCCCCTAATGAAGCTTCAGAGAGTATCATAACTGGACTACAGTCAGGATAGGCAATCTAGAAAGACATAGCAATAATAAAGACTATTAGAGCCAATCAAATAAGTTGTGAATTTCATTAAAATGTTGCTACCATTTAAATAACCTTAGCTGAGTTAGAGCACAATCCAGTGAGGGTGCCCATGAACTAGAAGGATTAAGGACACCTTATGCTAAGCAGGAGAAGCCTAGAGGCTGTCACCTCTGTGCTCCTCCCACCTGGCAAAGCAATTAGATGACCAAAGTTAGCCAAATCACTGTGTTGGAGTGGAAGACATCTGAGGCACCAGTCTCCTCCCCAGCCCATCTCCCACTGAACCCCTTTATAACTTATATCGGCCATAGTATCCTTCTGGATAGGCTAGCGGGACTGGGAGTTGGAGGCACTGCTTTGTGGTGCTTCTGCTCCTATCTCAACGGCCGATTTCAGAAGGTGGTGCTGGGGGACTATGGCTCTGCACCATGGCAGTTATGCAATGAAGTACCGCAGGGGTCCATTTTGTCCCCCTTGTTATTCAACATCTACATGAAACCGCTGGGAGAGGTCATTAGGAGGTGTGGGCTGCAGAATCATCAGTATGCTGATGATACCCAGCTCTACCTCTCGTTTTCAACCAATCCAGGTGAGGCAGTGGCTGTACTGAACCGGTGCCTGGCCGAGGTAATGGGCTGGATGAGGGCCAATAAACTGAAGCTCAATCCAGACAAGATGGAGGTCCTGTTGGTTGGCGGATCGGGCCTCGGGGTAGGGGACCTGGACCTTGTCCTGAATGGGGTTGCACTCCCTCTTGGGGACAGGGTTCGCAGCTTGAGAGTGTTCCTCGAACCAGAGCTGTCATTAGAAGCTCAGGTGACAGCGGTGGCGAGAAGCGCTTTCCTTCAGCTTCGGCTGATCCATCAGCTGCGTCCCTACCTAGAGAACGATTGCCTGGCAACAGTGACACATGCACTGGTAACTTCCCAATTAGACTTTTGTAACGTGCTCTACGTGGGGCTACCCTTGAAGACGGTCCGGATAGTTCAATTGGTGCAAAACAGAGCTGCCAGGTTGCTGACGGGGACTGGGCGTTGTACTCATATAACCCCAGTCCTCCGTCAGCTTCACTGGCTTCCCATTGAAGTCCGGGCCCAATTCAAGGTGTTGGTTATCACTTATAAAGCCCTCAACGGCTTGGGACCTGGTTATCTAAAGGAGCGCTTGCGTCCATATATGCCCTCCCGCCCCTTGAGATCAGCAGCAGAGGCCCTTCTCCAGGAACCCTCCGTGAAAGATATTAGGAGGGCGAGTACCCGGAGGAGGGCCTTCACTGCGGTGGCACCCCACCTATAAAATGCGCTCCCCAGAGAGGTCCGCCTGGAGTCATCGTTATTTGTTTTTCAGCGCCAGGCCACGACCTTTTTATTTAAAAGTTATTTTAATTGTTAATTTATTGATTGTATTTATTGGGTTTTTATGTACATGCCGAGATGTTTCCGGATTTTTAAGGCTAATTATATCATTGTTTATTTATGTTGTAAGCCGCCCCGAGGCTTTTTGCCAATGGGGCGGCACAGAAATTGTTTAAATAAACAAACAAACAAACTTTGGAAATGCAGCCAGCATGGTTCTTTCTGCACCAGCTGTGTGCAAGAACGTGCTCTGAACCCAGAATCTGTACCGGCTATAGGTTTGTTTTATGAGCCACTTCGCACACACTGTAAAACAGGGAAGACGACTTGGCAGCCCCATAAGGAATGAAGCCCTTAATTCATTTGTTTATGCTTTCTGCCCATTCCAATGTTGATTAAGTGCAGTGATATATTAGACTAGAGTTCACAGGTGTGTGTGTTGAGCATGTGATGGTGAAGGAACCACATTATCCAAAGCCTTACTAGGCTCATGTTGTCAGGATGGAAGAATGGGAAGGAAGCGTAGCATTTCTTCCTACCCTTTCTGGGGGATTTTCATTAATTCCAATGGAATGAAAGTTCTTTCTTCTCCTGTTCTGGAGACATGTGCATGTTTGAGTCTCCTGGGATCCTCAGCCCCCTCCCCCCAAAAAAGCATAGCATTATAACTTAATAAATGAAAAATTGCTCTCAAAAGTTCTTGGAGAGATTTCTAAATTTTAGTTTAATGTTTCTTTTGAATTTCATGGGTAATGCCCTGGCTAGTCGCTACTTACTATAAGATAAGGCAAGGATGAACAACTTGTAGGACAAAATGTTTGGATGGTCCCAGTTCCCCTTGTTATTGGCTATGCTGGCTAGGGTTGATGGAAATTGTAGGCCAAAACATCTGGAGGAGCACAAGTTGTCCACCCCGCTTGTTAATCCATCATGTTCCGGGGATGGGGGGCAGGTTACACAGCTGTCTAGTGAAAATAATGACTCTCAAAAGAACTGATTTGGGATCTATCTTAAAAGACCAATATGAAGGATACCTGCTTGCCTGTATATGGATTTTTAAAATTAATTTATATAGCAACCTTCAGAGGAAGTTTGGAAAAACAACATCAAACAAGGACAAAGGTGGAAATAAAATACAGTAAGTTACAGCATGTTCCAATAATACCTTTAAAAGCCTGGGAGAATAAAAATACCTTTACTTTGCAACAAAAGAATAATAAAGTTGGCACCAAGTAGTCCTTCTTGGAGAAAGAATTCCCAAACAAGGTGTCACAACTAAGTAGGTTCTTTCAGTGCAAAATTATAATAATGGCTGTGACCCTCTAACTACTTACCCTGGAACAGAAGACCAGCATGTAGTACAAACGGGGCTAGCAGTTTTTTGGATTGTAGTTCAATGTTTAGCTATTAGAGCCTTGGGATTTTTGCCCCTAAAGAAAGCCTTATTTTTTTAAAAAAAAACTGTCAAGCATCTCGCAATCTGTAAGTGATCTTCTGCCTCCCTTTTGAAGACTGAGATCCTCAGTGAGATCAGGATCAGGCAAGGCTTTGGAATACAAGTAAAGAAAGACACACAGCTCTAAAGAGAGGAGTAACTCAAAGACATCAAGGGCCCCTCATGTAAAAACAAATCAGTCTAACTAAAAAACAAAACTTTCTAATATCAGAAAGTGAAATGCTCTGCATATATAATTTTCTGAAGGCTGGGTAGAAACAAATTCCATCCACTAGCAAACTTTCAGCAGGAACTTGCATATAACACCTTATTCTCTTGAAAAGTGTTTCTAAAAGTACAAGAGACAACCAATAAGCTTTAACTGAGAGATATACCATTCCAAATTCATCAGATGAGAGACTATACATTGGAAAACATATGACTTCCACTGTGGAAACTGCCTGTGACATGTAACATAAATGACTATTAAGCTGTGTTCTGACCTTATCACTGGGTTGAAAAGTTTCAAATGCATCTTTCGAATTTCTTGGACTCATATTTAGTTCAAAGTGAACCAAACGGTATGGTTCTGACTTCAGGAAGGTTCTGATCCACTGAGCTGCCTCTTCTCCACAATCTCTGCCTTGGATATCAGAGCCAAACAGCCTGAAAGATTTGTGAGATGCATCAGTACATTCTCTGCTAGCTACTGCAATTATAGTTTTCTTGAGACTAACAGAACATTGTGTTCAACAAGAGCAAAAGGTGACACCTTCCTATAACTGGAAAGCACTTAATAAAGAGCCAAATGAGATGAGATGTAAGATTTGTGATCAAATGTCCCATCACTTCAAATTCATTTTAGAACCAGTTGTGGGAACCATGAATTAGATTAGAATGAAAATGATGGAACACTTTCCCCTTTACCATTTCCGCAATATACTATCTACCACCACCTCTAAGTGAAAATATCCATAAACCTGAGTAATTAATATGATATAATACACTACAGCCCTTCACCTTTTCAAGAAGCACTATTTCATTAAGGAGCAACTGTAGAAAACTTATATGGGGAACATTCACCCACCATGCCTGTTCCTTAGATAATGTGTGAAGGTCTCGTGACAGTTGTGGGAAGGTATGGCCATGCCTGTTTTTTTTTTCTTCTTCTCTGTCACTCACTCACATATATGCATACAAATAAAAGTTCCCTCCATCACACACAAGGAATTTGTAAAAGATTCCCATTCACCCTGGTGGTATGATTTTCCCCAAGTCAGTCTGATGCACACTAGTTTCCCAGTGCGGATGGTACAGGTACTTTAACTCTTCAGCCCTTACACTTGCAATACGCAATGAGGAAAACTTCCTATTGAAATGTGTGCTAATTTTGCAATAGGAACTAAGGGTTAACTCTCTTCTGCATGTCCCACACCAAGGTCCCAATGCAGAGTTGGTTCTTTTCCTCTGCTGGCTGTGGAAGTAAGAAATTCCCCCTTCACAATCAGCACAGAAACTGAGGAGGATGAAGAGAGGCCCCAGGAACCGAATAGCAAGAGGTTCCCCATCTCTGCCACAGATACACATACATTTAAAAGCACAATTCATGGAGACTCTGCTTCAGAACTGGTAGTAAGGCTCAAAAATATAGCATTTATTATATCATGGAATAGTTTTACTGTATATTTTATATTTTTAAATTATATTTTAATGTGCTGTTATGCTTTTGGTTCTGTAAGCCGTCTTGAGATCCATTTCAGATATAGACAGGATAAAAATGTTTTAAATAAATAAATAAATAAATACTTTAATTTTATCACCAATAATTATTTTCTTCAGTGGAACATTTTGCTTAGTTTGGAAAGGCCATGTATAATATTCTAAAAGAGTAGACCCCCAGTTCTAAGAACACTTAGCAATATACTTTATCTAGCTGTAGTCTGAAGATGCTGAATATTCCAAATTATGTTAAAACTGCAAGAAGATGACAGAAGGCAGTCTAAAGCACCTGCAGTTCTGGATTGCATTTCTGGTTGGGAGACTGACAGGAATGCGAAGATCGTTCATTTCTGGAGCACTTAGAATTAAACAACCATTTTCACTGGTGATAGAAATCAACACTAGCCGTGGCTCTTGCCGAGCAGTCACCATATGTCCATCTTCTTTTATTACAAGCCAACACCTGAATTAAAAACAAACTGAATTAAAACAGATACTAAAAAAATCAACTAAACCGTACAGCAGGAGTTCAGAACTTGGGGCTGTGGCAAATTCTAACCTGCCTGGGGATCCCAAAAAATCCCCCTGGAGTTCCCCAGAGCCACAACTTCTTCTCTTGGCTCCACCCCTTTCCTCCAATTGCCAATTTTTCAGAAGTTTCCTGGCTTTTGAGTGGCTTATACTGGTTCTAAACTTTTGAAATACCTTTCTTAAGTTTTAGTCAGCAGTGATTAGCACTTCAAACTAAAATATGCTCATATTTTGGCTCTGACCCATTTTACCTTCTGTTATGCCCCCTTTGCTTTTGCTCCCCCAACTGCAAAGCAGCCTCTCAGATAGTCTCTGAAATGGAATTTAGCCTTGCAGTGAAAGAAATTCAACACACCTGTGTTACAGAATCCAACTCAGTTCATGTTCATCCAGTAATTATAAAAAGTGAATACTTCAGTTGCTATTCAACACTGCTGTTTGTTCATTACACTTGATTTCGTCCCCAAGCAGTCCCTTGTACCAGTCAGGTCAAGACTTGATTGAACTACATCACAGCAGTCTGGATGGCCAGTCTTTAGAAAGCTGTCTTCCTCCCAGATATACAATTCTACCTTAAGCACACACATGACATCTTTCTTAAGACAGGGCCAGCATCAGTGCCATAACAGCTTATGGCTCCACCCATTGAGACATGTTCTCTTGCCAAGGTCAAAGAGTGCTGTGACCATCTCCACCACCTTATGAATCCCAGGATGTTTTCAAATAGTGGCTTCTAGTGCTACCTGTAAAAGACACTGTGCACCTAATTTTGTTTTCCTTTCTTAACAGATTTTCTGCAGTAGGAATGGAACAAGAAAAAGTAGTGAAAAAATACAAGTGGGTCACAAATGGACGAGGTTGTCATCAGACCCCTTGCAAAATTCTATGCATGAGGGAAGACACTTATGCAAAAAGAGCCTTATCTGGAAGTACACTAAATTCTGCCTCATCAAGGCACAGAAGTCATACTCATTTCTCCACATAGAAGATACTGCGGTGGACTAAAAGGCTGGGTTAGAAATGTAGAAACAGAGCAAGTCAGAAGGGGCCTCTGGGCCATCTGGTCTGTCCCCCAGTTCTAGCCGGCTCTGCTTACATGCCACAGGTGGGTTGTGAAAAATAAACAGTGGGAAAGAGTTGGGGGAAAGGGGGCTTGTTCCTCAATTTTTGATCTAGCTCTTACAGATGCCCCTTGAAAAGGGCTTCACTTTGTTCTATGGCAAGTAGCAAGAGATACGGTTTAGTGCCTGAAGCATCATTTGCCAATTTCTGCATGTTGACACTGTTAAAAGAAAAACTTTTTTAAAAGGCACTCTAAGGAGAAAGAGCACATTGACTACAGCAGAGGTGTGTTTAACAAAGATGTGTAGGAAGAGGGGAGAACAAACAGGGGCAAAGGTATTAATATTCAAAAAGTCGTTGTTTCAAGAAATAATCAAGAATTATGTACAAACTCTTAGCTTGGACATTATTCTAGATTATTTCTTGGAAAAACAGCTTTTGACTAGCTTGACTTAGTTCCAAACAAGTCAAGCTAAAATTCAGTTGAACCCTGCCTTCAATGATTGTCCTTGCTTCTCTTATTGCAAAAGGCCATAATGAAAAGAGAAAAAGATGCCTAGCACTTTCAGGATGAATTTTTGATTAGGATATGTGCCTCTGCTTACTCTGTTGAAAAGTCTCTTAGTTCCCAAACAAACACAAACAGCTGTAACCTTTATATCACACTCAGAAAAGTTTAGTTCTACTAAATCAACATCTACCAAAGAATGCAACATGATCCTAAACATATTTTCTCTCAAAAAAGTACTTTACCTCATGGGATTTTAGCTCTCAAAGATATAATTTATAACATCGGTTACTCAGCCTGGAAAACATACAAATTGCACAACATTGCACAACACTGCACATGAGAGGCATGGATTGCAGCCACATAACTACAAATAATTAACATTATAGTGATCCTTCCATCCCAGCCTCAATTCATATAAACACTGCTTGGGAATGTGAAAACTTCTTTCCTATTGGTGCTACAACCTTGAGACTAACACAAGAATTAAGAGTTACCAACTAGCTGTAACTACCATTACACAGGAGTCCCAAAGATCCTATTCATGTTTACTCTGAGGCAAACTACACCAGGTTCTGTGGGACTTTTTCCAGAAAAAAATGCACACAAAAGCCAGATCTAAGAGAGAATTCTTATTACACTTACTGAAGAGTATATCCCACTGGATATACACTGACTGCACCCTCCAACCCTAAGCACACTTACTTGAAAGTAAACCCCAGCTAGTGCAGAGAGATTTGCTTGAGATTTGCTCCTGCACAGCTTTCACAAATTCTTAAACATCAGTGTGTAGAACCCGCTAAGAACTGGAGATCGGGGCAAGGAAGGCTGAAATAGTGCGGAACTAGGAAGTTCATCATTACTGGTTACATTTTAGTTTGCTGTGAATTCTAACGAGACATTTTTCCCTGCGGGGAATCCAAGGAGGTTTTACACAATCCTCATCTCAAGTCTATCCTCACAACAACCCTGTGAGGCAGGCCAGTGACTGACCAGAGTCACCCAGCGAACGTGATCGGGCTGCGGTTAGAACGCGAGTGCCCCGCTCGCAATTTGCGGGAATGGCGCTGGGAGGAGAAGCGGCAATGCCCACACACACGCGGAGGTCGCGGGGTGCCGAGAAAGCCAAGGCCTCCCCTCCTCACGGCGCACCTACCTGTCCCTCATGTCTCCGCTCCGGAGACCCAGGCGGGTCACCTCGGCCCGCTGCACGGCCAACCCCCGGCAGGACTTGACCGGGTAGACGAAGAGAGCCGACACCGTCCCCACCCGCTGCAGCCGCGTCCTGCGCCGACGGTGGCCCCGTCGCCACCAGCGCCAAGCCGCGGCCGACCCCAGCAAGGCGAGCACGGCCAAAGCGGCGGAGGCCACGAGCCAGCCGAGACGCGGCTGGGGCGGCGAGGAGAGGCCGGAGCCCGCCATAGCAACGCCTTACGGAGGCTGCGGTGGGAGCGGACGCAGCGCCATGACGAGGTAAGCGGGTTATAAGCGGAGCAGGCGGAGCCCTGCTGAGAGATTACTGGGGAGGACAGCGGTGCTTGCTGGTGGGCCAAGCCACTGCGAGCGCGGAGGGTGTGTCGAGGGAGACCGACGGGAGTATGGGCGGGAAAAGCGGCTCCGCTGCCGCCTGCAGCGAAGAGCGCAGATTCAGTTCCACGAAAGCGCGCGGACGCGCAGCGGCGCTGCTGGCCGGTCGCGTCCCTGCAGACTGGGCCACCCTGCGCCTTCACACGGCTGCGTTCTCGTTGGCTGGACTTGGCTTTGCCCGGGTTGGAACAGCGCTTAATTTGATACAGCGAGGCTGTGTTCAAGCAAATTTGTACATCAGAGTTGGGCACAGTAGCCCGTCCAGCCTGGGAGAAGCCATGCCCGCTAGCACCGCTCGGTACCGCCCCGGCCTTGGTGCACGCCTGGAAGCCCGGGGAGAGAGGGCTGCCCGCTTCGTTCCCTTCATTCCAGCTGTCCCCATTAACTAAGCTCACCTGGCTTCTGAATATAAAGCTCCGTACTAATTAGGGAAGCCTGCTCCTAGTCGCTGAAGATGTCGTTGCAGCCTTCAACCACATGGACATATTTAAATAAATACGTTTTAAAAAAGAAACCACGGGATGCACACCCCTAGGGACTTCTTGGTGTGCGTGCCACGTTTCGGGCGCTTGGTTTTATGGTTTGGCACTGTGGGTTTGATGGACATCTAGGCACACATGCTCCCTGATTAACAGATTTTTGAATTGCTCTGTAACAATGTTCTCAGGCCCATGGACAATCATTGTACAGGAGATACAATTACAGCAGATAAAGCTTTCAGACAGGTGTAGCTGCACCTTTCTGTAAAGAGAGAATTTCAGCAGGTCCCTTGTCAGGCGAACCCGCTGAAAAAACCCTTTTAAGCAATCATTAAAGGTGGAAGTGCCTGACCACTTATTAATCTGGTCGCTGTGCCTGTGCATGCAGAGGTGTTTCTTTCCTGGGGGCATTTCTTTCCAAATGTTTTTGACTCCAACTCCTCACCAGGCCACCATGGTTTATGGTCAAGGGTTATGTGGGTTGTGGTCCACCGTCATCTGGAAGGTCTGAGGTTGCCCATTTATCGTGTAGAGCCATAATGAATGGATTACTTTTTCTTCACCTACAAAAGTTGCAGGTAGATATCTTGTTCCATTAGAAGCCAATCTAAAGAACAACTATAGCTGTTTCATTCTTTTATTATGGCTAAATTCACAGAAAGTGGTGAGAAAGTTTAGGGTTCACTCTACATTTTCAGAGTTTGGGTAGAATCAATAAATTCCATGCATATTAAATATCATATCAGCCATTAATTTTTAAAATAATATCAGAACTGCCTCAGTGGATCAGACCAAAACTGTTAGCCAAGTATCCCAACAGCAATCAGCTGGATGCAGCTGCAGGGTTCAGGTCAGAAGTGGTGATTTTTGCCATCACCTGCTATATGTGAAAAAGCATCTGTTTTTCAGATAAAAGGGCTCTGAGTTGAGATTCCTTACTGTCATGATTAGTTTGTTATAGATAGATCTGATACTTAAAGCCATCCGTTTAAATCTTACATAACTGCTTAGTCTCTCAACCAAATGAGGTGAGACATGTGGCAATTTTTTTCAGTGGTGGTACCCTCTCTGTGAAATGCCTACCCAGAGAGGTACACTTGGCACCTTAAATCTATGTTATGCCATTTTTGGCCTTTTCCCAGGTATTTTAGGAACCGTTTGTAGTGTTTCACTTTATTTTATCCCTGGCATGGTTTTAATTTTTTACTTTTGGTTGTACTATGTGGTATTGCTGGTGTAACCTTGTTATTATTGCTTTATTGCTACTTCATATTTTATATTTTTATGTTGTACGTAAGCCAAAGAACTATATGGAGATTTTAAATTGTAATAAACATGCATATTTTCATATCAGAGTCAATATATCTGTGTATACCAGTTGCTGTGGAACTGGGGCAGGAGGAAGTAGTTGCACAGAAATCCTTCCTGTGGGATCTTGTGGGCAAATGGTTTGCCACTGTATGAACAAAATACTGCACTAGATAGACCATTGTTCTGATCCAGCATGGCTTCTCTTTTGTTCTTTTCTTCAAAGAATTTGTTTCTATCACCAAATTATGTAATAGTGAATTTCAAGAGGACAGTTATCTGTTATCACTTGATTTTTACCTATACGCAAATCATCTTGATTAGGGTGACTTAGGACATATTTATTTATTATAGTAATACCCCACCTGTTTTCCTTCCAAGGAACACAAGGTGTCTTGCATAATTCTCTTCTTTCTTTCAGTCTTATCCTCGCAGCAACAACCCTGTGAGACAGGTTGGGCTGAGAATCTGCAATTGGCCCAAAGTCACCCAGTGAGCTCCATGACTGAATGAGGGCTAGAACCCAGATCTCCAGAATCCCAGTCCTGCGTGCTTAACCACTATACCACACTGGTTCTCAAACTGCAAATCCTATTGCGGTGCTCACAAGCCCCAAACTCAGGGGCCTTGATTCATCCTATGCAAGGTGGGAAGAGTAGCAGAGGTGCTTTTGATCTTCCTAGTCTTGGGCATCACATTTTATGCTAGACATAAAAAAAAGGTGCTAGACATCATTTTTTGCTGTCTAGTGAAAGTGTTTTAGAAGGGAAGGAAAGAGGCTAGAAAGGTCCTAGGATACTTCATATCCTTTCCTGTCCAGTCTTTTCTGCCTCCTCACCTACTGAAACTCCTCTGCCAAGGCCAAATTGTTGACCTTGGAGCCACAGCCAGCTTAGTTCTTTTCATGCCAGCTGTGAGTGGGAGGAGGGACAGATATTTGGAGAGCCAAATCTGTTACTTCCAACCTTGGATCTGGAAATCCAAAGTACACAAACACTGTGCAGGGGTGGTAAGATTGCTTCCTCCAGTCAAATCCCAATATTATGAGGGAGAGGAGAAAACCCATTTTTTCTGGAGGGATATATGTGCTAATAGCACCATGCTATGTATTGTAAACAGAAGGAAATGCAGGCTTGTTGTAAGACTTTTTCTGTCTAAAGAGGCATATGATTGTGTTTTTAAAGAAATGTAGATCTTTACTTTTAATTAGAATATTTAAAGTTTTTAATCTTTTTGTTGGTGTTGAGGTATTTGCATATTTTGGTTTTATGTAAAGATTAGATTTTTTTCTTGGAGTAACTTAGCAGTTTCACAAATATATATATAATTACAAATTCTTGGGGAAATGTTGGGTCCCCTTCAGGGTGCACTGTGGAAAGTAAAGATTTGTTCTGGTTATAACTGATATGAGACCATAATGGGTGATAGTTCTGACATCACAATGAGCCCGTAGCAACCACTGAAGCATAGACACAAAAACAACTGCCTTGTGAACTCAGTCTGCCTTTGGCTGGCTAAGTGGGAGTCACAGCTAATGAATTTTCCTGACATTTGAGGTTCAAGGTGTCCAAAATTTTGATCTCTCAGATCGATCAGGACCTGGAACCTCAGCTCACACGCTTCAGGGGCATCTTTTCATGTCCTTGCCTCTAATCCTCCTAGACTTTTGTCTCAATTGGCACATTTTACCAGCTCACCGCAGGCATATGTTACAGAGGTAATATATGTGGATGGTTCTCATGTCTGGGGAAAATGGTGTTCAGTTGCTTCTGGATGGTATTGTGCTCCTGTTGACAGAGCAGGCTCAGAGCTCATGGCTTCTCCTTTAGCCAGCTCTACTTCAGAGTGGTGTTCAGAGGCCCAGATAGCATTTGTGGCATGGAGCATCTCTTATCAGCTATTGCAGCCCTGGACAGGGATCATACTGCCATGGCTAACTGTGGCTAGTTTCCAGCAATGTGTTATATGTGGGGCTGCCTTCGAAGACAATTCAGAAGCTTCCGATACTTCAAAATAATATAGCAGTCTGAATTTTAAAAGGTACACTTCATTAGAATCTTTTTTTTCTAGTTTTAAAAGAGCTTTGATGGTTTTCTGTTTGCTTCTGAGCCTAACTCAAAATTCAAGTGCTTTAACTTCAGTGTTTTAAACAGCCTGAAACCTAAGCACTTAAGAAGCCTAGTTCCTAAGATCAATTACTACTAATGGAGTGCCTTCCCTACAGAGGCCCGCTTGGAACCAAGGTTGCTATCTTTTAGGTCCTAGACAAAACCTTTTTGAATCATCCAGACATTGTGTGTGTGCATAGTTAGTTTTAGTGTATTGCATTTAATGTTGTGTTTATACTTTTCCACTGTTGTTATCTGCCTTAGAAAGAATTTTGATGAATGGCTATACATTTTTAAATATAATGTAAACCTTCTTTTAGGATTCGCTGGAGGAAAATATCAGAGTCCTGTGACCTGAGAAAGAAGAAGCAGAAGGCTTGGCAAAGAAGACTTTGTGTAAGGACAATGGGAGACTGGAAAACCTACATCAATACCATCCTGAAGGATAAGAACATAGAAGATGTCGCTATTGTGGGTCATTCTGACAATAAATCTGTGTGGGCTTCTAAGCCGGGAGGCCTGCTGGCAGCCATCTCTCCCCAAGAAGTAGGAGTCATCACTGGACAGGACAGAAAAGCTTTCCTGCAGACAGGAATCACCATTGCTGGAAAGAAGTGCAGTGTAATCCGTGACTACTTGCTGGTAGATAAAGATGCTGTGATGGACACTAGAACCAAAGGTGGCGATAGCAGGTCCATCTGTATTGGAAAGACGACTAAAGCTCTCATATTTCTCATGGGCAAAAAGGGGGTCCATGGAGGAGCTCTTAATAAGAAGATGCATGACATGATAGCAAGCATGAAAACAAAAGGCAGTTAGAGCATGAGTCACTTTTCTCCTTGAGGAAGGACTGCTGTTGCTTTAAAATAAAAGGCACTTTGCCAACTCCTCCCTTTTTCTTTGAGTTGTGAGGCATGATGGAATTTGCCTAGGGAAATCGGAACGAACCACCTTATTCCAAGGCATGGAAATCCACTTGTGTCTGTCCAGATTTTTGGGTTTACAACTCCCATGGTCCCACACTATTGGCTAGAGATGTTGGGGGCTCAAGACCAGACCATCGGGAGGGCCACCAATTGCCCACCGCTGCTCTAAGATACCATCCAGAAGACAAATTCGGAACTTTCCATTGTCCAGAACCATGAATGATCAGAGAAGGGAAGGCAAGAGCAAGAAACATGATTTGAAACCATTCTTTCAGCATGGTTGAAGCCATGTTTTCAACAGTAGCTCAGACAGTTTTCAGAGCACTTTCCAGCTAGAGAGCTCCTAGCACAACAAATGAAAAAGTTATCCAACCATTCCACTTTCCAACTTATTTGCTATTTTTAAAAAAATAGCACTGTGGAAACATGGGAAGGTTACAAAACAAAGGAAATGATATCTGGGCCTATTGGTAAAACCCGCCATGTATGTGGCATGGAGATAAAGGCCTCATCTGGAAGCATCCCAATGGGAAGCCTTGTTTAAACATCAAAGTCCATTGATCCTTCCTTAGATCATTCTTAAAGCTGAAAGCAAAGCTAACCTAACACAGAGCAACTTTCTGTTCAGCAGTGTTATAGACTGCATTTCAAGAGTTCAAGGTATTTTACAGACATGATCTCAGTAGTCCTCAGAATAGCCCTGTAAGGCTGAACTGAACAGGCTACTTAGTGGGAGGAACTAAACAGGTTTTCCTTACCTGCTAAAGCCCCAGTATGATTAGCAAGAAATATTCCAGCTGTGCCTGTACTGCTGTGCAGCCTATGCGAGTCATCTGTTTCTTCCCCACTCCCCTCCCTTTGTTTCCTGTTCTTACTGTTCCCTCCTGTTCAATTTTAAATTCCCTTAAGGACCTTCCTTCTCCATTAGTGTGGTGAGGGCATGTTTAACAGGCACTTAACTAGAGGTTCGTAGTCTCCCATTTGGCTTTACCTGACCTCATGCTGACATTGCATCTGTCAGCAGGGAGAATGATTACTGGCAGTGCGATTTGCAAGTACACCACAGACAAGCATGGATCCAGCACAGTGCATATTGCAGACTATTGAAATTATCAGGGCATGTTTATCACAGCACTTGGCTTTCACACAAGCATTCACAGAAGGGCCATGCAGAACTGAACAGTATCAATCAACTGTACTTTCCTGGAAGAACTTGAATCCCCATATTTCCCCGTAAATATGACTGGCAGGGCTGCCTGTACCCATAAGCAGCTGCTGGGTTGCAGCAGCGTGGTGTTGGAGGAGAGCTGTGTGCCAGTGGCTTGCCCTGTAATCTAGCTAGCCACTTTCACATGCAGTGGGTGAAGCTGTCTCATCTCCAGGGGATTAAGAAATAACTGCCAGTCTAGTCCAGTTTTGTACATTGAATGGGGAAAGGCACCACCGTGCTCTTTGGTTCAGGCAAAAAAAAAAATGATTTGGGCTGCCCTGTTGATGGAGTGACTCAGCACATCACTCCTAGCACAGCCTTCCCCAACCTGGTACCCTCCAGAGGGATTGGCCATATCTCAAGAGAAGTGACATCCACATTCATCAGTGAAATTCCTGTTTGTGGTTATAGTAGTTCAAAGGTAGTCTCTGGTTGGCATTGTCAGGCACAGCCCAGCAGTAGCCCATCACTGATCTCTGAAGCCCTTTCTGCATCAATGCAGCAGGTTCTTGTTGCCATGGTCTGTTCACCTCACCTCTCTGAGCAAGCAGGAAGAAATGGAGGAGGAGGAGGAGGAGGAGGAGGAGGAGGAGGAAGAGCTGCCCATGTTCATCTCGCTCTTACTCATTTGGTGGCAGGACTCTACCATCAGGCAGAGCCAACTGTCTCAGGTGGTAGATCCTGGAGGGGCATTGGCAGCAACAGCAATCCCCACCCTTTCCTTCTAAGCCCCCCAAGGATTCTCTTTGCTCAGAGATCAGAATTGTATCTCCTGCATAGCCTGTCCATCAGCCTACAAGCTTGGCTGCTGCCCTCTGGAGGAGTGAAGGACCCAATGCCAGTGCTGAAGGAAGGTTCAGTAGCTAGGCTGGTCAGCATATTTAACTGGAATAGGGAGGGCACCATCCTGTCCTTGTCCTCAGACAGCAGTTTAACAGCCCTGTGGATTCATCCCAAGGAAGAAAGCAGGAGAACTGACTGCGGTGAGGAGGTGATGGACTTGCTCCAGGATGGTGCAGTGCTCCTTGAGTTCATCTTGCTGGAGAAGCTGTTCCAGGGTCACCTGCTCACTCCAACAGGCTTTGCTGTAAAATTTGCAGAGATGGGAGGTGCTGGGCTTGTGCTGCATAAGAGGCAGGATCACAGAGTGGATAATGCTAATGACAGAATCAAAGAATAGTAGAGTCGGAAGGGGCCATGATCGCCATCAAGTCCAATGCCCTGCTGTTGCAGGACACCATGTTATACCATCCCGCTCAGATGGCTGTCCAGTTTCTTTTTGAATGTCGCTAGTGCGGGAGGGCGCACCACCTCTGTAGGCAGCTGGTTCCACTGTTGTATCGCTCTGACAGTGAGGAAGCTCTTCCTGATGTCCAGCCTGAATCTGGGTTGCCACAACTTGAATTGATTATTCCGTGTCCTACACTCTGGTATCAGCAAGAAGAGATCTTGACCTTCCTCTCTGTGGCAGCCTTTGAGGTACTGATAGAGGGCTATCATGCCCCCCCCCCCCAGTCTTCTCTTCTTAAGGCTGAACATGCCCAGTTCTCTCTGTCTGTCCTCGTAGGGCAGTGTTTCCAAACCCTGGATTATTTTTGTTGCCCTCCGCTGGACCCTTTCTAATTTACTTGCATCTTTCTTAAATCTTGGTGCCCAGAACTGGACACAATATTCCAGGTGAGGTCTAACTAGTGAGGAGTATAGAGGAACTACTACTGTACTTCTCATGATTTGGAAGGGATACTTCTGTGAATGCATCCCAATAACCTTCCAGATTTGGGTTATTCCTTCTTATGCTGTGGCTCTGTGAGGGCACCCAAACTTGTGTCAGGGACGCTTAGGGGGAAAACTTTTGTAATGGCACCTCCATTCCTGCTATTGGGCAACATCTAGTTTTCCCATGGATGCTTGTTGAGAGCAAGCTATGAACTTTACAGGGTTGGAAATGGTTCTGGGGAATTTGATTTCTGAGCCCAGGATATAGAAGCCTGTAAAAGATCTGCTGGAACAGACCCAAGCCCTCTCTGGTCCAGGATCCTGTATCACAGCAACAAACCAGATGCCTTTGGGGAGGACGCAAGAGGACCCTCCAACTGGGGCACCCCAGCATCCTTCCTCTGACCTGGTGGCATCATATAGCCATAATCTTTCTGGTTTGTGATCATAAAATAAAAACTACTGCTACTATTATATAGCCATGATGACTCATAGCCAATGATAGTCTTAATTTCCCCATGGATTTTTGTATGCCCCCTTTATAGCCATCTAAGTTACTGGCCGACCCCACATCATGGAATACTGAAGCCCTTTTTAAAATTGTCCACTGGATGAAGAAGTACTTCCTTTTGTTCTGAATCTCCCGCCACTCCATGAGCTCTGGTACTATGAAGGAAGGAGAAAACTGCACCATTTTCTCTCACCATACTCCATCAAATGTGTCAGGAGCTAGGTTTACTCCTTTGCCTTTACAAAACAACAGCGCCCAAGCTCTTTATTCTATAGTGTACGTCCAGCAAACCACAATCAGCAAAGAGACTCTGAGCATGCACAAAGCAGTTTGTTGAACCCACACTAGAAACTACTTCTGAGAGCCCTCCTTTGGAGTATTCCTGGGCCCTAAACCTCTGGGAGGGCCCTTTGGAGGCAGGCCAGCCTCTTAGCCATACACTGCCCCTCCAGTTGGCTAGTCTTCCTCTCCCAATGGCATGTCATGAGGCTCATCCAGCTCCTGGGGCTCCGGTTCCACACCCCCTCCCAGCAGTTGCAGACTGTGGCTAGTCTCAGGTCTGCCTGAACACCTGGAGAGGGTGGCCTAGAGATAACCCCTCCCTCCTCTTCCGCCTTGGTACCTGGAGCCCCCATTTCCCAGGGATTCTCCACCCCCCCCCCCAAGAGTCCAAGTCTCCCTGGCCTTGAAAGGGCACCAGGAACATCGGCTTCTTTCCTTTGCAACACCATTTCCCTCGGTTTGGAGAGATCCTTCTGGAGCTCTTTGCAACTGTTTTTGTTATTACGGCCTGAATCATTCACCTCATCCAGGACATTTGTGAACAAGCTTAAAAACACCCATCCCAAAATGTATCCTTGGCTTGGGGAGGGGAGGATCGGACGGACTCCACTTCTTACATCTCTTTCTATTAGAAGAGCTGTTCATTTATGCCCATTTTCCTCTTCCACCTCCTTAAGGACCCATCTCATGACTGCTGCTACATTTTTCCAGGATTGTAACAGTCCTGGGGAAGGACTTTTGGAAACTCTAAGTGCATGGCTGTGTTGCTTCACAGGTGCAAACAGTGGGAAATGTGCTATATGTTGCATATAATATCACATGTGTGAATACTACTTATTCAGATTGTGACTGTGTTCACAGCATAAAGTAATACAATCGGCTTTGGATCTCTGCAGCCCGCAAACAAGAGAGCATCTCACTCCTGTGTAGCATACCAAGCACACTGATGAATGCATAATACAGCACACCTATTAATCTCACAACATACGGTAAAGCCCTCAGCTATTATAGGATTCCTTTGAAACGCCAGATTGGTTTTCTTGTAAACGCTGCCACAGCAATACCCAAGTGTTAATTGCTGATGCTGTTCAATTCCTGACTGAAAGGGTGCCCGTTAAGTAAGACCCAAGATTTCTATCTGGAAATCTTTTATTTTGTAATTAAGGTTTACTCAGATGTTTCCTTTAATTGGATATTGAACACTTTTGTATCATCTTGACGGTCTGGCCCAGGAAGTCTCCTGGTGGGGAAGTGAGAAGAATTTGTTTCATGCCTTTAAGAATATAAATAGAGCCCAGATGGTTCACACTTAAAATCTCCAAACTGCCATCCCCATTTTGGAACCCCAAAATCAGTGAGTACATGAACAAGTATTTTCTGCAACAGGTATTTAATAGCATTCTGCCTCTATGGAGGTTTGTATTTATTATTTTTTGTTATTACATTTACAACCAGCCTTTTTCCCTTTGTAAGAAATCCAGGTCAGCTTACACAATCCTGCTTCTCATCAATATATCTTCTCAAGAACTCCTTCAGGTGGGTTAAGCTGAGAATCAGCAACTGGGACAAAGTTACCCCATGAGCTTCATGCACAACTGAGGACTAGAACCTGAATCTCACTTCCCAGTCCGACAGTCCAACCACTAGCTCTCAGTTCAATTTAGCCGATAGCCATTAATGTACATTTTTACCCAGTCCCTTTTTGGAGTCAACTGGGTTAGTAGCCAGCATCATATATTACGGAAGTAAATTCCACATGCTGATTTCTTTCTTTCTCATTTATTTATTGCATCTGCATGCTGTCCCATAGCCAGAGGTTCTCTGGGTGGCTCACAGCAAAATCATAAAAATACAGATATAAATAAATAACAATAACTAAAACAATAAAGCATAAAAGAACATAATAGATTAAAAATACAACATAGATACAACATAAAAATACAATATAGACACAACATGTGAGGAAGGTCCACCTTCATCCACATAATTCATCCCACCCTCTTAGGTTACCCACAGAGGCTCAGCATCATGTCCCACCAGCTTCAGGGCCATAGCGTCTATTCAGTGCCGACAGCCAAGCTGTGGAATCCCATTTGCTCCCACTTTATGAGTGAGTGGTGGCTAAGGAGCCTCACGGGGGCCCCATCCAGCCGTCCAGTGTTTCTTTCATGGCCACGCCCCTAGCCCTGTCCACACCCCCATTCCCCAGCCATTGATCGTTGGTGGCTTCCCAACTTTGGTGCATTTTTTCACTTTCTAAAACGATGGAACACTTCTCCGAAGACTTTGTCCTGACAGCAAGCACATCGAGCTACAACTGGATTGTATGTCTTGTATGTTGGCTCCACCCCTTTGGCCCTCACTCCACCCACCCAGAATGATGCTCCTCCCCAAGAAGTTCTCTGAAACTGAATTTGACCCTTGGGCTTGGAAGAGCCTTCCCATCCCTGGATTAAGTCATGGGTGCCAAAGAGCGATGTGCAAGGAATCCATTATCTGCAGAAAATCCACTGGAGTCCCTGGCTTTGGTTTAGAAACATAGAAACAAAGCGAGTGAGAAGGGGCCTCCCAGGCTGTCCAGTCTGACCTCCGGCACCAGCCGGCTCCGCTCACAACATGCCCACCATGTGGACGTCCAGCCTATCCTTGAACACCTGCACCGATGGGGCCTCAACCACCTCCTGGGGAACACCCTTCCACACCCTCGGGGTCCTGACTGTCAGGAATTGCTTCCTGGCATCCAAACGGAACCTTGGCTCCCTGAGCTTGGCTCCATTGGAGTGAGTCCTGCCTTCCTCTGCATGGGAGAACAGGTCTCTACCCATCTCCATGTGACATCCCCTCACATACCTGTATGTTGCCAACATATCCCCTCTGAGTCTCCTCTTCTCCAGGCTGAAGAGACCCAGTTCCCTCAGTCTCGCCTCATACGGCATCCCCTGCAAACCGGCCACCAACCTGGTGGCCCTACGCTGCACTGACTCCAACCTGGCTATATCCTTTCTGTAATGAGGGGCCCAAAACTGAACACAATACTCCAGTTGCGGGCACACCAGAGTCGTGTAGAGTGGTAGTAATACCTCTCTTGATCTAGAAGCCACACTTCTGGCTATGCAACCAAGGGTGGCGTTCACCCTCTTGACCACCACATCACACTGCTGACTCATGTTTAGCCTGCAGTCCACCAGTACCCCGAGGTCCCTTTCACAAGTGCTGCTCTCCAGCCACTTGTCACCTAACCTGTACTTATGACACCCATTTCTATGCCCCAAGTACAAGACCTTGCACTTATCCACATTGAACGCCATCCTGTTGTCTCCTGCCCACTTCCATAGTCTGTCCAGATCTTTTTGGATCTGGAGTACCTGCTCCTCAGTTGTGGCCACTGCTCCAGTTTTAGTGTCGTTTGTGAATTTGATCAGCAGACTGTTCACCCCTTCTTCCATGTAGTTAATGAAAAGATTAAACAGGATTGGCCCCAGGACAGAGCCCTGGGGGACCCTGTTTGTCACTGGCCGCCATCCCGATGATTCCCCGCTAATGGTTACCTTCTGCTTTCGGTCAGTCAACCATGCCCTAATCCACTGGACAGTGCTTTGGTGTATCCCAAAACTCCTCAGTTTCTCCACAAGGATATCATGGGGCACTTTGTCAAAGGCCTTGCTGAAATCCAGGTATACCACATCTACTGCATCCCCTCCATCTAGCCATCTCGAAACCTTGTCATAGAATTCCACAAGGTTTGTCTGGCAGGACCTGTTTTTGCGGAAGCTGTGTTGTGTGGCTGTCAGCCTCCCTTCCCTATCTAGCATCACTAGATCTCTCTCTATTATGAGCCTTTCCATTGTTTTTCCTACAATGGACGTAAGGTTAACCAGTCTATAATTCCCCATGTCCTTTCTACTACCCTTTTTGAAAATTGGAACCACTGATGCCACCCTCCAGTCCTCTGGAACTTCACCCATTCTCCACGAGGTCTCAAAAATGGAGGCCAGCGGGCATGAGAGAACCCCTGCCAACTCTGTAAGTACTCTCGGGTGTAACCCGTCAGGGCCTGGTGCCTTTGTAATGTCCAATGCCCTGAGGAGCCCCTCGACTTCAAGGGGGATGGCTCTAATCTGTGCCCCTAAGTCCCCAGACTCATCTAATCTCCTATGCGGATATCCCCCGTCCTGCTTTGGGGAGAACACAGAGGCAAAACAGTCATTTAGCATCTGTGCCTGTTCCCTCATATCAGTCACTGGATCTCCTTCCTCCTTATTTAGTGGTCCCACCACTTGTCTCCCCTTCCTCTTCCTATTTACATGCTGAAAGAAGCCCTTTTTGTTGCTCTTGAACTGAACTCTGGCCTGTTTCCTGACCTCTGGCCTGCTTTGCAGCCACCCAGAGTCTGTCTCTGGCCAGCACACCCGTGGTTTGCAGAGCACTGCCCAGGCATCTAGCCCCGAATGCTGCACAGGATGCGTCATTCTTCTGTGCCCACTGCTGCTGCCAGAAGGTTGCCAGAAGGTTGCAGCTGGGGGTCCATAAGAGTTCACAGGCCTCCTCTTGGCTCCGCTTGCTTTGCAGGGCCAAGCCACACGTGGGAGGAAGTCCACGGATTCTGGAGTGACAGATGCTAGAAGGGTTTCTCCCAACCCTAGTGCTGAATATAACTCTGGGTGCATGCGGCAAATTTCCTCCCACCGGGCCCATGACAGGGCAGATGACATCTGTCCTCGAAATGCCGCAGGCCGGGCTTATCACATGCTGAAGGCAGTGGCAGAATGCATTTTATAACCTAAGAGGATGGGGGAATGCAGCATCAGCCCATCAAGGGGACAGTCCCTTAGAAGACTCCCACCCCAGCAACTAGCACTGCTGACGGCCATCCCATGCAGAGCAGCAGGAGCAGACTTGCATCCTTGTCCTCAAAGGATGGGCTTTTTGCCAGTCTAGCTATGGCCCCTCAAAAGGGGAGCTGGAGAGGGCTCAGGATAATCCATACCTCGGCTTCTCCAGTCTCCTGCCCTCCCTGCCCACCAAAACACCCCCTTCCCACCTCTCCCAGTTGCTTTCCAGCTCAGATGTGAGCTGATGCGCTTTTTTCCGCAGCAGCTGCAGGGGAAGAGAATTCGGTTCACCATACCCTGCTCCAGGGTCACAGTGCTGGCTCCAGCCTCCACTCTTCTATGGTTCTTCAGACACTGTCTAGGGACTGCAGAATTGCTCCCTAAGTCTTATAATTAAGTAACATTTCCTAATTGCTGCATTGCCACTGACATTTCAGATCACACAGGATGAGTGGGAGTGAGCAGCATGTTCACAGAAATGTTAGAACCCCTTCAAATAGGAAGCCATTTCCCCCTCCCCCCGGAAGCTTTTGTTCTCTTTTGTTTGGAAGCCTTTGGAGTAAATTAAGGGAAGTAGCTATGCAAGAAAAATACCCTCCTCTAGAGAACAATACAATAAAAATATCATTTTAAAGAAAGGGGTGGAAGGGATAAAACATCCATTCTTCCACTTCCAGTCTCCAGAGAATGAGTTTGGTGAGTCATGCACTTTAAGTATACTGCTCTGGGGAGGAGGGAGTCATTCTGGTGAATAATTGGCCAATGTTAGAATTAAAAATAGAGACATTAATAACAAATGGCTGCGAGAAGAGGGCACTTCTGCAGAGCAGCAAGATAATGGGTCTCATTTGCAGCTCCCTTTCTCAGTGAGAAATCATTTTTGTGGCTACACTGATTTTCAGCAGTGCATAATTAGCTGTGCAAAATTACAGAGACCGGTATGTCGTAGAAGATGGCCTTCGCTAGGCATACCTGTGCTAAAGGATATTGTATTCCAGGTGTAAATCTGCCATACTAAGTCACATGCTAGGCTCACTCCAGTGCCCACCACAGGGCATCCATGCAGACGCTTGCCATGCTGGAACGGAGCACTAGTTCAGAAAAAGGAGCTACAACTGGCCGCAGATTTTTCTTTATTAAATTTTACTAATTTTTCCTTTATTAAATGTATTAAATAGCACATTTCTCTCAGTATTTTACAGATCCATAAGAATACAAATAAAACTGCCATTAAATTAACTCTGTATATCATGCCCAAGCCCACAAAGCCCCTCCCCACAACTACAGGGGTGAGTAGAAAGTAATTTCCAGATGTTCAGATGTAAACTTCTAACATTTCTGACCATTGGACATACCATCAGGGGCCTCTGGAAATGGAAGTCCTCAACATCTGGATATCTACCTCTGCCACACAGGTGTGCCATCAGCAATTGCTGCATGAGTCAACCAAGGATTTAGAGGTTGGACCAGGCATGTCCTGGTCCTTAAAGCACACTTGCTGTCAGTCAGCAGATGCTCCCTTACCTGTGTACTTCGAAGGCTCTCACTGCGATGTTCTGGGGTGCTAGATGACCCATACATACCTACCTGCCCCCTAAGATCAGCTCAGGAGACCCTTCTGTGAGAGCCACCCCTCAGGGAGGTGAGAGGGGTGGCAAATAGATGAAGGACCTTTTCTACTGGTGCCCCCAATATCTGAAACTCCCTCCCTAGAGAAATTTGCCCGGCACCATCTTTATTTTCTTTTTGGCACCAGACAAAGATGTAAAAAAAATAATTAAAATTAAAAATAAGAATTAATATTTAGCAGTTATGAATGCTGGTGGCTTTTTATATTTTTTATTGCTGTTGTATTGATGTTTTATTCCTTTAATTGTTTTAATAGGTTTTAATATGTTGTTACTTGTAAGTCACCTAGGAAGGTCTTTGGCATTATAGGGAGCATATAAATATGTGAATGAATGAATTAATAAGGCTGTTTTGCTAAGATGGGGTTTCTATCATCTTCCTAGCAACTGAAATTTTATTTTTGTTAGAGTTATTAGCATTAGATGGCCCATGTGGTGTGGTGATGGGCTGGGCAAACTGGTTCCAGTTCCCAGTTGGCCCTGAACCTCACTGGGTGATATTGGGCCAGTCAGACTTTCAGCCTAACCTACCTCACAGGGTTGTTGTTGGGAGGATAAAAATGGAGTGGAAGAAAAGTATTTAAGCAACCTTGGGTTCCTCACAAGGGGAAAAAAGGAAGAGTACAAATGCAAAGTAGTAACAATATTTTTTTATTCCACTTTTCCATAAAGGGTTCCAAGTGCCAAGAACAAATTGCAGCTTCTACATTAAAAGTAACTAAGGCAGCACCACAAATAGGGCCAGGATTCTAGAAGGATAAAGGCCCCATTCAGGTGTTCTACTTCTGTGCAGAAGAACAAGGGGGAGGCCTTTTCTCATTGGCCCTTTCTTCCCTTCTTCTTGCATTCTTCCCACACAACAGAGAAGTCAGAGATGTTTTACATGACCTGACTAGCAAACATGAACAGCAGTGTAGACTTTCATGCTTACCCTTTCCTGTGTGTTTCTGTAGAAAATTAGTTTACCACTTTAGAAATGGCAACAGTTAACACCGAGCACCCTAAAAAGAAAATATGGAATTGGTTAATAGTGATACCCTTTGCCCTGGCTTCTGCCCCTTCCTTGAAAAAAATGGGAGGTTTGGCTCCTATCTCTCACCTGGTTTGTCTTCAACAGGGTTCCTTTGGTTGTTGACCAAATTGGTTCTGGGAATTATGGCAAAAGGAGAGCTTCCTTTTGCCCGGATGCGTTGAGACATTTACAGACAACTCTGGTACATTCCTGGAACGTGGTGCTAGCAAACACCAATCAGTCATAGCCAACCTTTTGTTTGACTTACATTTGCTTGCCTAGGTTTATTTTCTTCGCTGAATGGTGCCTCTACATTTCTCTTCTTCTTCTCCTATAAGATTGGTTTAAAGTACGCCTATGTTCAGTCAGCAGTGAAGGGGAAAGCACTAAATAAGCACTGCACTTGCTAAGTTTTAAAGTACTTCTGGATTTACACTACCAGCTGTGCTGCTCTGTTTACTCAAAAGTAAGTACCAGAATACCTAGAGAAGCTTATTCCCAGGTTTGTTTAGCATTGCTGAGCATTCCTGTGCATGACAACCCCAAAATAGTCAATGACCAGGAAACTGATGTGGCTGGACATCCTCTAACTACCTGCAGCTAAGCTAAAGTGCATGTATTTGTTGATACATGTACTTTATATGCCACCTTTTCTCTAAGAAATCCAAGGCAGCTTACATGATCCTTCTCTCCTTTTTATCCTCACAGTATCATTCATACAGAATATGTTATTGTTTCCAACACAAGAACAGAGTGTGTCTTCATTCTTGAAGTTTGACATGGGTGTATTTTCACTCCCTACTGGTACTTTCAGATCCCTGGTCTACGTATCCAGTCTCATTCAACCCTTCAGCCTGAGCATTACCAAATACCTTTTGCTTTCTGCCCACGCCTAAAGTGTGCGTCATGTTAAAATCACAGACTGGACCTTTTTTTGGTTGAAAGGTTTGAATGAAGCTATGTAACCAGAGTGTACGTGCAAAGCTAACCGGAATCTGAACAACAATCAATAGATTAACAATCTAGTTAATCAGTAGAGTTTGGAAGGACACAATGAACCAAGGGACTTCCAAAACAAATCCAAAACCTGAGGCAAGGCCATGTAATTCAGGAATGCTGCCAGCCAGCGAGGTGGTGGTGAAGGGACCTCTTTTTAGCATCAGCATTAATGTATAACAGGGACATGTAGTCAGAAGGCTTGTTTTCCCACATCATGTAAAGACTTGCAGTAAAGAGTATTTAAGATCCCCACCTCCCCAAATCAGCAGAACTCCGAGGAAGGCTTGAACTCCGAAGAAGCAGCTGTGTGCAGAGCACCGCCCCTGAGCACACGACCTGGCTGGCCACCAGACTCTCTGGCGCCCATCCTGGTACCTGTCTGAGTGAAAGCGGAAAGCACAAGGCTGTTCTAGAAACTGCATTTGGGTGTTGAATTTCAGTCGATACCCCACTCTGTAATTCCTGCTATTTGTAAGACAAAACAATAAACAGGAAGGTGGAATAGGAGGGTATATAGAATCTTAGAATCATAGAATAGTAGAATTAGAAGGGACCGAGAGGGCCATTGAGTCCAACCCCCTGCTGGTGCAGGACGCTAAGCTACACCCTCTCTCTGACATGACTGTCCAGCCACTTCTTGAATGCCTTGAACCAGGTCATTGGTTCCACTGTTGTACTGCTCTGACAGTGAAGGAATTTTTCCTGATATCTGGCTGGAATCTGGCTTTGTGTAACTTTAGCCTGTAATTCCATGTGCTGCATTCTGGAATGGTTGAGAAGAGATCTTTGCCTTCCCCTTTGTGACAGCTTTTCAGTAATATGTAGAAATATCATCCGATGTCTTTTCAGCTGGATCTATAACCATCCCAGTCCGTTTCCACCTGGCTTAACTAGCTTACTTCCCTTGAGGCTGGCTTGGCCAACCCACTTGAAAACCATCCCGCTTCCCTTTTGCTCCCATAAACTCTGGCCGACATTTGCAGAAGTTTTCAAAACAGATGAGCATTGCAGGGGATCCAAATGGACATTGGCCGATGATGCTTTGTTTGTGAAAACTTTGAGGAAACTTCTAATTTGTCCCAGCACTCTAGGCCAGTGCCTGTGAATGTGCTTCCCTCCCCAGCAGTGCAGCAATGACACCCAAGCTGCAGATAAATGCTCTCACGAGTTTACACAGTTGTCTGTCTGCCAATTTTTACTGACTATACCAGGGGTGGCCAGACTTGTTCAACAGAAGAGCCACATATGGTAAATGTCAGATGTTTGAGAGCCGCAAGACATGAACAAATTTTATTTATTTATTTAGTATGCATTATGACTTTATGGTAGTGTGTTCTTGCTTATCAGTGTATGGTTTTTAATGTGCATGATAAGACACATAGACAGCTGGAACACTAACTGGGATGCAACTTGTGCTGAAGAAAGTGACCTTTAGAAACAAGAACTACTCAAAGCAAATGTCATATTAATAAAAAAAAAACGGGGTTTTTAAAAACGATTTGTGTTTTTACTGAGACAGAATTCTGGCAATTATAGTTTAGTGAGAAGTGCTGAGAATTCTTTGTTAGAATTCCAACTTGAAGAACTTGTCCTGTCAGGAGCTACAGGAGGGAGCAGCAGCAACAGGAGAACCATCTTCTGGGACAATCACATAAACAACACAGATTCTCTCTGGAGCTGCCAGTGGTCCTCACTCATTCCATATTCAGGAAGGGGGTCAAGATACCTCTTTCAAAGTTGGCTTGTTAAAGCCACCAGGAGCAGTGCAGGGCAGGCTTGTGAGGCTCTGGAAGAGAGTGGTTTGGGCCAGTGGCCTTTTGAGAGCTCATCCCAGTGTGCCTCGCCTGCTCTTGCGGTTGAGCACAAAGGCACTTTAGCAGTTCTACCTCCACCGCTGCTCCAGGTGTTCAATCCAGTGGTGCTGCTGGAGGCACTGGTGGCAGCGGCAGTTATTCTGGCAGTGGTGGCATTTTTTTCAGTGTCTTCAGCAGCGGCTGCCTCTGTTGTGGCCCTACTGCTGGTGAAGAAGTACTTTCAGCCCACTTCCCTTCCCACCCAGTCACCACCCAGTCACTCTCGAAGGCCTGAAAGGAGACCTTGTGGACAGCCTGGATCTGCCCCATCTTTGGCTTCTGCACCAGAGGCAGCTGGTCAAGCTGAGGCTACCTCAGAAGAAACCGAGGAAGTGCCACCACCAGAATAGCCACTGCTGCTTCCAGTAGCACCGCCTGGAGCAGTGGCAGAGGTGGAACCACCAAAGGGGCTGCACATAGGCTGCACACATTCTCTTTGACACTGTGACTGGTTCCCACTCTCACCACTTTCAGGAAGGGGCTCAAAATACCACTTTGGAAGTTGGCTTTTTCAAGCCAGTGGGAGCCAGCGGGGCATGCTGGGGTGAGCTCTCACGAGGCCGCTTCTCCAACCTGCTCTCTTCCTGAGCTCCACTGTTTTATTCAGGAGTCTAATTTATCAAACTGGCCTTCTGCCATCTCTTCTTTCCTGGAAAAGCTGGGACGTGTTTATAATGCAGTCGTGCCCATCCTTGGGCCTTTCAGATGTGTTGGCCTACAGAGGATGGGAGACGTAGTCCAACACATCTGATGGATCTTAGCTTGGGGAAGGCAGTTCTAACCTAAGAACTTTTTAATGCAGGATTTGCAAGTAAGTTTGACTAATTCCCAGGAGAATTTGAATTTGGCACAGAAGAGGGCGCTAGAGAACAACCTTAGGATGCAGCCGTTCAAGTTTCCCTTCTAAGAGTTAAGCCTTAGTGACCCCACAGAAAAGCTGCCCAGGTGTGGCATATGCTTCCAGTTAGATGGAGCTACAGATCCGAATTGCTCAGCTCAGAGTTTTCATGTTCTCATTTATCAATGTGCTTTTTCTAAACTTTTCCTTAATTCTTCCTTGTGGAGACTGGATTGTCCAAAGCCCTAGGCACAGAGATGAATAAGGCATTTCTTTCCTTTGTATTGTCATCTTCCCCATCTTTCATGGAACCTAATATAAGATGGGTCGGATGTCCCAGCAACGGCACAGCAGAATAACAACTTCGCTCCAAGGCCTGATATGACAGCTAGGATTAAAGGAGAGGAACATTTCGCTCACAGGGTTTCCAACACTGCAAACCAAATGAAAAATGAAATTAACAAACAAGCAAACAAATAAACCTTAAGGACAGCACCGATGGAGCTCTCAGTCTGTCCCTCCTGCAATACTGGCCAGCACGGGACCTGCTGGGCTTTAGCAAGATGACTACATGCTGTCCGGAGCAAGCTTCTCTCGCTGTCTTCCCTCTCCAGCAGGCTTAGACAAGACTTTAGAAGCACAGTCCCTTCACTGCCTTTTGACAGGGTACAAAACACTATAAATCAAAGTGGTGTTCTCCTTGAGGTGCTGGAGAAGCATCTGCCCGTGTCCCTCCCTCCCCTTCAGTAAAGCTTCTGATTCCACCTTCAGGGGGACTCTTGCTGCTTGAGGGAACTTGGGCCACTTCTTAATTGGTCCACTTGTTTTACCTATTGTCTCCTGAAAGCATCAAGGAAATACCCCTCCATCTCCCCCAGCTCTGAAATATCTCCCTTCTTTTCCAAGGCTGGCAGGTCCCCACGCTCTGTCTGAGAAACTTTACTAGGTAACCACAAAATGCCACCTCCTCAGGTACCCCCCCCCACCCCTGTGCCTCCTCCGCAGAATTGGATGGATCTATTGGAGCGGGACCTGGCCCCCTCCCTGCACAGCCGATGCCTCCAGACCATGCTCTAGGCCTGCAGAACCTGATGGCGATGGTTCAAAGAAGCTGCGGTCAACGGGAGGCTGTACAGACATGTTCCACGAGATCCTGGTGATACAGGGCCTGGGACTGCAATTAGCTACGGTCTACAAATGTGCTTGCAGCAAGATGTCATCCCAGGCCAGGCTTGTCAAGGCCCTTCCACAAGCTGCAGTATTGCAAAGCAAGCAAATCAATGCAAAGATTTGCTGTAATTCCATACATGCTCTTTTCCAGAGAAGACATCCAGATGATGGACGCGTTCTCAGCGTATGTACAGAATGCTCTGGTAGCAACGGATTCCTTTTTTCATTGCTGTGCATGCCAGCTGGGCAGAGGTGGGGAGCCTCTTTCAATCCAAGGGCCAAGTCCCCAGGGGCCATATTCAAATAATGGGCAGGGCCAGAGACAAAAAGACTTAAAAGAACCACTATATATATTTTTTTCATTTAAAATATTTCTTGGCTGCTTTTCAGGGCAGAAACCCTCCTATATTACACGGTAAGCATATTGTAAGTTTTCCCTTATATACTCGTACATCCAATTCACCTTTAAGATGAGCAGATGAGGCCTTGCTGGTGTTCAGGATCTTTTTACTAATGGTGAGAATGAATTACCAGGAGCTGCAGGGAAGACTGAATCGCCTTGGACCCCAGCATTTTTATGGGTGAGATCACCCAGGCCCCCTGTGGTTACCTACATACGACAGCATGCTACCGGGTAGTGGTCTCCACTGCCAACCACAAGCTTTTAGAACATATACAGAGGATTTTTTAGATTCTGAGTCACATGGGCCCAACAGTTGGGCACTTGATGACAAAATAAGGTGAACACAGCCACAAGAAGGTGAAAGGTCTGCAGAGGGGGCTCAATTCAATGGCATTTGATTGCAGGATATTAACATAAGGATCACAGGATTATTGTGAGTCTTGGCATACAAATGAGGGTGCTTGCAATGCTGTTAACCTGGCAGCCTGATCAGATCAGCAAAACAATAGTCCTGGCAGCTTCTTGGGGAAGCCAGCAAGTCCCACTTTTTAAAGTAACAGCAAATGCCAAACAGTAACCTGGCTTGGAATTTTGGGGAGCTTCCTGAGAAAGGCATGCAGGCATTTTATAACACAAAGACACATAAGCCACCCTTTTCTGCCAGGATTTATCTGAATTTTCCCAACACTGGTCACTGCATGTCGCCACATCATACCTCTGCAGCAGGCCTTCTCGGGTGGCAAAGCTCTCCTGCCGCAGAACAGCGCATCATCTTTCAACAGCCTCCTCAAAGTGCACTTGCTCATGCAGCCCTCCCATGGCTTTAATTCCATTGATCCCGCTGCTCCATTTGACTGCTCCTGGACTTAAATGTGATTTTAGTAATTATGTGCAAACCATTTGGGGCTTTTATTCTACTTAAAAGGTAAAGGTTTCCCCTTGATGTTACATCCAGTCATGCCTGACTCTAGGGGGCAGTGCTCATCTCCGTTTCCTAGCCGAGGGAGCCAGCGTTTGTCCACAGACAGTCTCCACGGTCATGTGGCCAGCATGACTAAACACCGAAGTGCACGGAATGCTGTTACCTGCCCACCAAAGTGGTACCTTTTTATCTACTTGCATTTGCATGCTTTCGAACTGCAAGGTTGGCAGGAGCTGGGAACAGAACAACAGGAACTCACCTCGTTGTGCAGATTCGAACTAGCGACCTTTTGATCAACCAGCCCAGCAGCACGGCGGTTTAAACCACTGCACCACCTGCAGTCCCTTTATTCTACTTAGTGGCATAGAAATACTACAAGCCAAGAAGGACATACTGCAGCTTGAATGGTCGAACAGGCCAGGGGATCACAGTGTGGCATCCACCCTCTTCCTGCCCTGCCACTCTGCTGGAGAGTTGATTCCAGCAGTCCAGTCACAGCATTTTGGAGGAGAGGCAAGAGGCCGGGGGGCCACCCGGCTACACCATGTCTTGGCATCCCTGGCCTCCCTTTATACCTTCTCCACACTCCGCAAACTCCCAGAAGCAGCCAGCGTGGGACTGCCTGTGCCAGCTGCATGGGGAAGGCAGCAGAGGGCACTTGGAGTACACCAATGCTGGAGCTGTTCCAGGACATCAGAGCTGCCCCCCCCCCAAAAAAAAATCCCTTCTGGATGCTGTTTAGGGGCCATGGGATTGCACTGTAAAACTTACTGCCAATAACTAAGCCGTGGGGGAAGCATTTCAACTGTCTAAGAATAGAGGAAACAGAACAAAAGCCGAAAAGCGAGCAAACCAGAAGTGGCCGGGAGCGGAGTGGGGCCATTGGGCAAGCCGCAGAAAGCCAGATGGGGACCTCGGGAGGGTCACAGGTTCCCCACCACTGGTGTGTGGACACCTTTGAACTGGAGGCATCTCCTAGTGTGGACACCCCCCTTCATATCCTCTGCAGGCCAGATGGTACTGGGGGAGGGCACGGAGCAAAAGCACGAGAACTTCAGAATTTGTTTCTTAAATAGTTTTCCTTTTGCTGTTGGATGGCGTTGTTGTTGTTGGGTTTTTTTTTTTTTTTTTGGTAATTTTCTTACGTCTTTAAATAGTATTTTATAAAGAATGGGTTCATTATATATAATTATATATAATGAACTTATTTAGAACAGAATATAAGAGATACATCAACATCAAGCCAAACTGTTTCACATTAAGTTTATTGGTAGATAATAATATAATTTCTTATGAAGAACTCATTCATCAAATAGACAATTTTAGCCCTTCTTATTAATCAATACTTTTCATTCCTCGTATTAGGATGCAACTAATGACTAAATATATATACGTTCAAGGAACACAACTGAAATACAGAATGCAGATTTGTCAACCTAAAATCTTCTTAGTAAACTTTTAGCTTATTTTTTGAGCATGAGTTTTCCTTTAAAATCAAGTGGGATACAGATCTGAACCAAGAAATACAGAACAGGAATCACGGTTGATTAATACTTTGAGCAATTTACAGCACAGGATTGTGCTACACTCTCTAAACAGCCTCGGCATGGCTGTGGGGTAGTACCCAAAGGAAGGGGAGGGGGAGAAGGAAGGGTGATGGCAGTGGAGGCAGCATGCAGTAGCGACTCCAGCTGCAGCTGCAGCTGATGATGATTCCTGAGATTCCCAGGTACAAGATCAGAGAATCATGCAGACCTTGTAACTGGAGATGTGTACTCAGGTGCTCCCTCTCACCACCTTGCAGCCAGTGCAGAAACAGCAGTGCTGGCTGCTCTTCTGAGGCTGCAAGAGCAACGCCACTTGGGGGAGAGGAGAGGAGAGGAGAGGAGAGGAGAGGAGAGGAGAGGAGAGGAGAGGAGGTGGCCAGGCTGCTGTGTCAGCAATCTCCTGAGGCGCCCCTTCCATGTCTGATGTGAGGATGCCTGCCAACCCTCAGAGGCAGTCATTTTGACCCGGCAGGATCTTGGAAGGGCCGTAGCAGCTGCTTCTCCAGTTCTCTGGCCCACTGGAAAATTTAAGGGGAAAGGCAGCACGGTGCAACGCAATGAAGAGAAAGGAGACATGATGCAGGAAGGACAGGTGTGGGTGGCATGATGTGGCTGCAGGAAGGAAAGGTGGGGGTGCGGCATGGGAAAGGACACAGGCAACACAACGGAATAAAAGGAAGGCATGGCTGGTATTTTGATTGCTTATTTATTTAACTTCGATACCATCCAATAACCAAAGCCCCCCGAGTGGTTTAATATAGTTCCATAAACCAAAGAATAGTACAATGAAAAAAGTTGGAACATTTTCCATAATATAGAATTTAAAAACAATTTAGCAGCTAAAACAGTAATTCATATGGAATAGACCTCTTAAAATACCAGAACTTTTAACATCACCGGACATGGGCACCCCTATCAAGCCATTAGATAAAATGTGTATCTTTAACTGCCTGGGTATGATGCCACATGATGAGTGGGAAAGAGAAGATGGAGTCACAGCCCAGTGGTGTGGTGCTCCCCTTCTTCGCATGGCAGGAAAGCTTGTGCTGGGGCACATGGGCATCCTGCCCAGGCAACTTTCCCCAGGAGGGAGATGCAAGGCTGCAAAGGGCCTCCAGAGCATCATGCAGCATTTAAAAGGACAGCAGTTTTGCCAGGAAAAGGTAACACCTGGGATGCATGGACCGATCACTCTCAGTCTGATCAAGCTCAAGCTCATTCTATCTCCTTTTCACAAAAGTTTACATTCTTTAACCCATATGGAAATTCATACCTTTTTGCACACATTAAGAACGTAGACTTTAATGTGCATGTTTTTAAACTTAGCATTCACCTGCCCCAAGTACTTTGCATTACCAAAATGCTGTTCTACACGCGCTTTGCTCAGATCTATGCCTCATGGGTGCACTTTCCCAAATATGCACAATTTTTGTATGCCTGTCTCCTCAGGCAAGCTGCACTGGGAAGCTCACAAAAAATGTGAATTCAGAAAGCAACTCCGTCACTGACTCACTGAAAGACTCAGGAGTTGCACATTCGGTATGCATGCCGTTCTTGTAGGAATTTTTTCTAACCAGGCATAGGATTGCACCATCAGCAGAGCAAATTTTTCACCCACCCCTAGTGATAAGTTCCCTCTTTCACTTCTTGCACTTCTTGCCTTTACCTGCCTCTTGGTCTCCACTGTCCCCTCCTTCCTCTCTTACTTGGTTCCTTCTTCGGCTTCTGTGCATACATTTGCATTTATGTCCATACAAAATACTAGATTTTTCAATCTGGCCCAGATTTTATACCTTTCACCTCAGTCCTTCTTCTTTAACCTAGCAGTTATGAAAAAGTTAAGAAAATGCTGCAGAAAAAAGTACATCATGTACTAGATATGACACCGGGAATCAAAGTGTTGCATCTTTCACCAAACTTATTCTTTTGATCGGATTTTCATGCCAGCGCTTATGAAAATAAAGAGAGCAAAGCCTTCCCAAATGTTCAATCCAACCCATTTCTTCATTTTTACTGCCAAGCTCAGAGTCACTTCCAAAGACAAAGTTTGCAAGCAAAGGAGGTCTTGCCATGTGCTTCAAGGATGGCTCCTTTCTTCCTTTTTCCCAAAAGCAGCAGGCTGCGTGTCTAGTGAACTGTGGCTGCTACTGAAGCAGCCACTCCAAACGGTGATGAGTAGCTGTTAGCCAGTCCCTGCAGGCCAAGTATCAGGAAATGGCATCCTTTTCTCAGTGCTTTGCCCACATTCTGGAAAGAAGAACATACCGCATCATCAAAGAACAGAGAAAGCTCAAAAAATAACTGTTTTCTCTGGCCAAAAGAAAGGGGAGGGCAATTATTCACTAATAGCAGCTTAGGTCAGAAAATATCCCAAGCATTATAAAAACAGGCTCTTCCAACTGGAGTCATTCTGTGACTTGTCCAACAATCCCAGCTGAAGCAGTGTAGGCACCTGAAGGGAAAATCCTGGGAATGCCAGTCATTTCCTGGCAGCCAAGGGGGGGCCAGAGCTTTGCTTCAATACCAGGTTATGCTATGCCGACCGTCTGCTCTGGCGGGCTGTGGGCCATTCTGCAGCGCATGCTCAGGGAGAGCTCACTCGCTGGTCTTTGCAGGAAGCTGAATGGAGGCTGCAAGGGAGTCAGGTAAGCCAGAGAGGAGGGTGGCAGGTGGCAGGTTCTAGGAAGCTGCGAGTCAAGTGAGTCTCCTGGCACAAACTTTCCACCTTGTGCAAGAATTCTGGGCAGAAGTCAGTATATGAATACATTTTTGTACAGGAACACTCCTTCACACTTTCTGATGCACAGGCTCTTTTGAATTATCTCCTTACTTCATGAAAGTTAATGCATGCTCAGTGCACCCTTGTGCCAGTAAAAAGACTGTTGTACTACAACATTGGAAGGATAAATACTCACTGGCTATAATGTAATGAAGACTTTACCTGTTCAAAAGTTGAAAGCATGGTTGTGCACAGGCCCTATTTCTAAACAGATACTTATTTTGATGTTTGGTTTGCTTTTGTTTAAAGTTAAAGATAGTTCTTAGAAACTTGTATTTACGTGAGCATGTAGGTTCAAAATAGAGCTGCCAGGCTGCTGATGGGGACTGGGCGTTATGTTCACATGACTCCAGTCCTCCGTCAGCTTCACTGGCTTCCCATTGAAGCCCGGGCCCAATTCAAGGTGTTGGTGATGACCTATAAAGCCCTAAACGGCTTGGGTCTTGGTTACCTGAAGGAGCGCTTACATCCATATACGCCCGCCTGCCTCTTGAGATCTGCGGGAGAGGCCCTTCTCCGGGAACCCTCCATGAAGGAAATTAGGAGGGTAGGTACTCGGAGGAGGGCTTTCTCTGAGGTGGCGCCCAATCTATAGAATGCGCTCCCCAGAGAGGTCCGCCTGGCGCCGTCGTTATTTGTTTTTCGGCGCCAGGCAAAGACCTTTTTTTTTTAAAGTCATTTTAATTGTTAATATTATTTGCTTATTTTATCTGGCCAGGGCGACTTATTTTATACTGTTAATTTGTATGTATATTTGAATGTTTTATATTTTAATTTTATGTTGAGCCGCCCCGAGGCTTCGGCAAATGGGGCGGCATAGAAATGTTTTAAATAAATAAATAAATAAATAAATAGGTATGTGCATACACACGCATACTTCATATAAATGCACTGAAACTGATCTATTGAAGTCTGTGTAACCAGTTTTTCCTCTTTTTTCCTTTCTCTTATCAAACTGTTATAAGGAAGCTTTAAAAAAACTGGACCAGAGTTTACCTAACACAGCAGGGTTTATTGCAAGATGACTGTGACTGTGAGGTCAGGTGATTGTGGTGTGACAAGCCAGAGTCTGCACCTTCAACCTTGCAAGGCAAGGCAGGTTGCAAGACACCCTTTCCTGACCTAGTAGAGTGCTAATATATCTATGAAATAGGCAGCTTTGACTGCTCATGTCCTGGATGAAGTAGGAAGCCAGGCTCATGGCTCCAATATGTGCAAAAGGATGGGGGGGGGGGGGCTTTTCTGGAGCTTTTTTTAACAACCAGGCTGGTGTGTCTGCCAAGCAGTCCACGGCTTGGGTAAGCCAACTTTCAGATTAGGCCAAAGAATCAAATCAACCCCAGTTTTCAGTTCAATGTATTTACTAAAGAACGAAGTGGAGAGAAATGCAGACATAGTCTGCTGCTTTAAAAATGCAATGAAACATCAAGCTGGCTCACTAAAACGGATGTTCTAGAATGGGAAGAGTAATTCATCAAAGCAGCTTGGAGGTGGTTACTGTGTTAGGGGTGGGGGAAAGGATGCGAAGATTAGAAGAGCCCTGCTGGATCCACCCAAGGGTCCTTCTAGCCCAGAAGATCTCCAAGCAGGATATGAATGCCACAGCACCTTCCCCGCAAGTCTCCCCAGCCACTGGTGTGCACCGACACACTGCCCCTGATACTGGAGTGAGCAAACAGCCATCAGGGCTAGTCGCCATGGATGGCCTGATCTTCCATGGATTTGTCCAATCCCATTGTAAAGCCTTGCAAATTGCTGGCCGTCGGTACCTCTCATGGACGTGAATTACTTCCTTGTATCTGTTCTGAATCTCGCGACAATCCTCTTCATGAGTTCTAACACTGCAAGACCCACAACTAGGACATCCTGCCCTAACTAGACTAATGCTGGCTCTTTCCTCTCCAGATAAAGACGAAGAAAGTTGGTCTCCAGAGAAGCAGCTGACCAATCAGTAGCCTAGAAGGAGCTGAGCATGCATCCTCTGAATGTTTTCGGCAGTACCTCTTTGCCACTGGCTGACTTAATCCCGAAGGAGTATACTGGTATGAGCAACTTCTAGGGGCTTGGTGTCCACACGGCCCCCTTGAACCATCCAGGAGGTACACCCAGGCCACCCACCTCCCATCAGAATGTGGTGGCATGATGATGGCACTGAGGAAAAAGCTGAAGGTGCAGCTTGTTGCTGCAAATCCTTGACAGGGTAGCCGTATGTCAGAGTAGTCCTTTTGCCAATTCCTTGGTGAATTTCAGTAGCGAACCACACACAACTTTTAAAGGGAAGCTATTTTTGCTTATTGCCACCATCACCACAGCAAATTTTAGTGCCAGGTTTTGTAGCTTGGCAGGGCAGTGGGGAAATGCATATAGTTCAACCCTGACTTCTACAAATGCAGATTGCGGTCTACAATTGCTTGGCTATGTTCTTTGTTAAAAATAGTTTTCATGAAAAAATATACTGGGAGGGAATATCACACCAATATATGTGCTCACTGAAAGCAAGGATGGGCAGTTCCAAGCTTACAGGATCTTCTTCAGTATTTTTTTTAACTGGAGCTCCACCAAGCCTGAAGAAAGTAGACAAAGAATTGCAGACAGAGTGTCTTCAAGCACAGGCCCAGTTTTCAGTATCAGAACTGGATACACAGATCCTTCTACTCACAAACCTTAATTTCAGTAACTTAATTTAGGATGGAGGCTTTGGTGAAATCCCTGGGAATAAGAAATCCTTGCCAATCACTTGGAGATTCATCATTAGATCTCAACCTACTTTCTGTCCCTCCCTGCTGTAAAGTACAGCCCAATCTCTTTCCTACCTTACCCCAAGATAATGATTTTATCGTGTGTGTTTCATTAATTTTGAGAGTGCTTGTGCCATATCAAGTGCTTCTGCCTTAGCTATAACAATGGAGCTCTGATTTCAGCAAAGACCAAAGTACTTCTCAGCAAAAATGAATGACTATTCCCCTTTGCATTTATTTTCTGTATGCAACACAGCAACATTTGTGAAACAGGATGTGAATCTCTTACCATGAACTGGAGCAAAAAGGCAAAGACGATAGATTATGACCATCAACCATTTGCCTGTGAGGGTTTTCTTTTGGTTGGTTTGACTCCCACATGCTTGAACAATTGATCTGTATACCCCAAGGCCATCAACAGTGGCATGGAAGATGATCAATAACATTTTAGTTTAAATACAAGACCAGAGACTTCCATGGACACCCTGAAACCTCCTATACAGTGTATTCTTTCTTCCCTTGTTAGAAGGTAGTATTCCACTGCGATGAAGAAACACACTTCTAAATTCAATGTAATTATCACAAACATTGTTTAATTTTAACACTAGAATTCCAAGCATATAGAAATTTCTAAAACAAATGTGGAAAACCTTCCCTTTTTAACAAAGGGAGATGTAGTCCTTAAAAAATCATCCCTGTTTTATAATGAAAAATAGTTTCAGAGGACAGGGAAAGTGAACAAAATGGACCAATCCCATTGTATTATTTATTATTATTTCTTTCACTTCTATATTGTCCAACAGCCAAAATACATTGGGTTGTGAATACAAAATAATATAAAACAATAACACAATAATTCTAACTCTCTGCTCTCTTTCATTTAGGCGGAGTTTTTCTTTATTAAAAAGAATGGACATTTCTATACTTGGTAAGAGGACTACAGCCTTGTTGTCCCTGTCTGGGAGGGCAGAAAAAGCTCTTCTGAATCCAGTAACTGTCCAGAGTCCACTGTGCCTCAGAACTGCAGCTCATTCAGTACCAGACTCACATCAAGAAGTTTGGGATACTAGTTAGAGCTGACTTCACTCCATGATCTGACACCCTCCAGATGTATAAGAACAGGACTCCCACCATTCCCAACAAACCAGGAGCATGCTAGCTGAAAATGAGTTGTCATGTTACATCTGGAGGGTACCACGCAGAATGTTAGACTAGGAGTGAGAGAGACATCAATTCAAATCCTACTCAACTGCAAAGCTAGCTAGGTACTTTGGGGTAGCCACTACTTTTAGCCTAACCTACCTCACATGGTTGTTGTCATATAAAATAAGGCAGAGAATAACTTCACCTTGGATGATAGGTAGAAATATACTTGTAATACATCAATACATTGTAGAAGTAGTATTTTACTGGCAAAGTAAACTGGCAGTAAAGTGTTAATGCTGACACACTCTTCAGGCTGAATTTAGAATCTGAGCTGGAAAAGGAGTTTATTATTTTCTCTGTTTGTCACTGTTGTGTGATAGCGGGGGAGGGGAGCATGAAACAATTTTTGCACATCTTGCTAATTGGGAATATTGTCAAAATAAGAATGCCAAGTGAAATCCAGCACAAAGAGATGTAAAGCATCTGTCACATGGATTAGCTTGGAGGTCTTTTCAGGCTGAAATGACAGATCTCTCTTTTGATCTAGGTGAACACTGGCTTCTGATTTCTTCTGAACAGAAAGGGGGGGAAAAGCAGCAGGCTGCTTTGACAGATTTAACTAATTATTTGTTTTCAAAGATAATTTGTTTGCAACAGCAGCCTTCTGCTTCATGAACTGCCCAAAAGACCTCATGTAGATCCTGACAAACCAGACTGCATTGTTATTACAGATTTATTTAGACAGCACTACGCCAGCTAGATGATCCTTTGCACAGCTGCAGGAATAAACATTAGGAAACGGGTGGCCTCCCAGCTATTGCTGGATTGGTGCTCCCACCAGCACTCGCTATTAGCTATGCAGGTGAGGGCTGATGGAGGCTGTAAACTACTAACAATTGGGTACACCTTCACTATCCCTGAAATTCAAAAGAGGCAATGGGGCCAATATAGGTAGCAAGGGATGAACGTGCCATAGCAAGAAACCAAAAGAAAAAGGAAAAAAACATAATGTGTTCATTTTAATCAAAGGTCTTGTGGGAAAGGTAGCATCTTGAGGAGGGATTTGAAAAGGGGGAGAGGGAAGGAGGTGGCTTCATGACAGATTTTAGGCTTGCAGGCTATACTTCAGATTTTTGCTAGTCCTCCCTAAGTCGTCTGAATAAACAAAGCCCTACATATTGTTGCACTCCTGTAAGACGGGAAAAGTAACATCCTGCTGAAACACCATGGGTCTACATAAGTATACAATTTTTTTATAAGCATCTGCGTTTACAAATATAAAACTCTCGGAAGGGATCCCCCCCTTCCCCCACCTGTAACTCCTACGGGAGTGGACGGGGTCACTACTCTCGCCAAAAAAGAGTATCCGGAAGGATCAACACACACTTTTCTTTATCCGAGATTATTTTTCCTTTACATTATAGGCCCGATCGAACCTTGCTCGATGTAGATTCAGCAAACTTAGTTGAACCTGGGAAAGCCACGAACCGGCTAGGCTGACCCCGTGGGGCGCATCAAGGATGTGGAATCCCTCAGTAACTAAGCGAATATGGGTGACCTCCTGGGTGGCTGCAGGGCGTACAATGTGTGCGCCGAGCCTGGGATGACCTAGGCGAGATCCAAGCGCATTTTGCCAGTCCCTTCCCGCACCCGCCGGCCGTTTCACGTGCGTCGGGAGTCCCTACCTTGCCGTATTTCTTGAGTTTCCTCCGGCGCTTTTTGCTTTTGCTCTCGGCGCCCAGCGCCTCTTCTGCGCCCCAGCCTAGAGGCTGGTACTTGTCCGGGAGGAAGGCGAAAGCAACTTTCTTGGAGGGGCAGCCAGCTTCTTCGTCGGGACAGCTGCCCCGGGCTCGCTGCTGCTTCTCCTCCTCCTCCTCCCCCCCTTCCCCGTCGAGGATAGCGATCTCGTCCTCCGCAGGCCCCCGCCTCCGGGGGCGCTCGGGTTTTAGAGTGCGCCCCACAGTCATTGCGCAGCGGGGTCGTCCCCAGCGGAGGCCGGCGGAGCAGCTTGAAGGCAACAGCCAAGCGAGGGACCTTTGATCCTTCCCTTCCAGGAAGAGCAGGAGCGGATTAGTCCGCCTGGGGCCTGGCAAGAGGGAGGTGCGGCCGATTTATTTCTAAAGAGATAGGCAAAACTCGGGCTGCGGCTGCCGTAGTTGCAAGATTGGGGGCCTCTCTTGTTCAGGCTGGTGATGGTAGAGGAGGTGTGGGCTCTCCTTCCTCAACGGAGGCAGCAGTTCGGAAAAGGCCAGGGCCCAGCCCCGCGCTGTTTATAACATCCACACAAAAGGCAGCTTCCTGTTGCCCTGAACGGTTCAAGTGCTTGAAACAAAGCTAGCCTGGTTGGTTGGGAAGTTCAGGCTGGAAAATAACAGCACTCAGTTCTTTGTCTAAGGGGAAACGCGTGGAATACTTTTTGTTTAAGTGCTGTAGAAATGGTAAAAGATGAACAATTTGAGCTTTTTTTCCTTTGCTGCATTCTTCAGTTCTGGGCCCCTTTGGAAGTGACAAGGAAGACAGCAGGATAGAATTTGTCCACTGCTAGGAAAATTGGTGGCTTCAGATCCTTACCCCACGTGCCCTCTTGCAGACCACAACCCAGAACTTGCAGTGCTGGGTGCTTTAAGATTGTTAGTACTGCTGCCACGACTTGAGAGACCGTCTCAGGCATGGAGGCTGTGACAGCACAAGGCCAAGACAAAGACGACTGTGAATAGGCATCAGGGATCCACCTCAATCCTTCTACCAATGTTTGGCCATACTGCTTTTCTAGGTGCCTTTTTGCCAAAGAAGCAAGTGAACTCTGGGGAACAAGCTCTCTTGACTAGGCAGTGAAAGCTTCTTCATCATATGCATGAATGTTATCTTCAGCTGGGAAAGTATATTGTTACAGTCAGTTGTATATGAGGAAAACAGTAGCAAATAGGGCCAAATGTCCATGAAGTAGAAGCAGTACGATCTGTACACTTATTTCTAGCATGTAGTTGCCCTTTGACTCTGCTCTTATTTCACTCTTCTATAAATGTATGTGTATCTAGATAGCAACCCATCAAAGCTAACACTTCAGTGGGATCTTAGTTTACAAAAGTTTACTTCCCTCTCCACAAATCCTGCTAATCTTTAAGGTAGGGGTAACTAATCCCTAGATCTCCAAATATTGTTGGAACACAATGCCCATCAGTCCTGGAGGCTGGAGGGAGGCAAGAGTCCAACATCATCTAAAGATTTTAAGGCATCACATTAAGAGTCATTTTGTTTTTTCCATTAACAGACCAACACAGCCATCTGGAACCTACTGAAAAGTTCTGCTGCTGGGATTCAGCGACCCTTTTAACCCAAAATTTAAATTTACTTGGTTTAAATTTTGAACCAGCCTTCCCTCAAGGCAAGGATCTCAGAAGAGGAATAGTGTTGATGATACAGAGGGCACTGACATCAGGGCCAAATTAAACCCAGTTTTAATGGAACAATGTACAATGGTGCTTTTTGTAATATAGACAGCATTACAGAAGCTGAGGAAGCTGGACCAGGTTTTCCATCACATGCTATTTATATAACAAACACAGAGTTAATTGCATTCACATAATTAACATCAAGGGTTTCCCTCTGACAGACAGGAAAAAAGGGATATGGGCATGTATTAACTCCTATTTCAGCAAGAGAAACTTAATTTTTAAAAGGGTAGATAAACTTCTTTGAATTCTGTACTTTTACTGCAGTGTGTGTGTAGATGTGAAAGCATACTGCTTATCCACATTCCCAGGGCAAAAAATAGAATCGGAAGCCATTTTTGAAATAGGAAACTACCAGATATAACTTCAATAAACATTTTACTGGGCAAAGAAAAACAAGTTACATGAAAAATTCAGTGCCTATTACTATTGTATGCTATTTCCTCTTTAGTTTGAATATCTTGCTGACAGGACTTAATTAATAAGCTTATCTTGTTTTCATTGGATGTGGCCATTAAAGTAATTCACCAAGTCATTAGGTATTATCCCATGCCTCACTGTCCAAGCACTGTTAGAACTATACTTTTAATTACCAAGATATTAAGAATTACACACATTTTTTCCCAGCAGGAATTGTCACACAGAATCTTATCACACTTTCCCTCTACTCCCACTGCACTGCCTGCTTCCTAAATCCTTCACTCTTCTCCATTTTATTCCTGTGAAGGAAATGTACATCTTCATTTCAAGGTTTAGCAAAAGAGCAAGGGCCTTTATTACTTTAGGGTAGTTGAACTGCATGACCTATAACAGATGTGCAGAACCAACTTTCATAGTTGTAGCCCAATCTATCTGGAAAACATCAGCTTGGGTACAAGTTTATAACTTAAGTGGGGAAAGGATGGATCTGAACTTGTAATTGTTTGCTAGCTGGCCCTTTGATAAAATCATTCAAACTTTTCACTGACCTGGTTCACCCATAAAGACAAGCCAAAGCATAGTTGAGAATGAGTCATTGTTGAATTGTTTTTATATGCAAATCCTACACTATGGTTTAACCATTGGTTAAGCACGAACAGCCCAGAGTTGACAACAAACAACCATGGACTCTCCTTGGATTTTTGTTTATTAATAGTCCATGAATCAGTGACAACACTCAGGGTTATAAGTGCAATTCATGAGTCAGTATCTATGGCCATAATACTGCCTGTTGGAAAAGCTGAGACAAAACACTGAGGCAGAATTTGGAGGTCCTCCAGAAAGGTCTCTCTCTCTGGACTCTGGGAACAAGTCCAGGGCTGTAAGAAATGAGCTCTGAACTGGTCTAGTAGCAACAGCACTGACTGCATGTGTACCGGACATTCTCCATGGCCAGTACTCTCTTCTTTGAAGATCTCATGACAATTGTATAGACATGCATATAGTGATTTTTTTTAAAAAAAAACAACATATTGCTTTTTAAAAATGGAGAGGCTGAACTTACCTGTAAAATTCTAGCACATGCACCAAGAACAAAATCTTTAAAACCAAGGTATTCTCTCCCCCTGCTCCCAATCCTTTCACATAACAGTATAGTCCTGCATTCTTTACATTCCATTCTTAACAATGTGTGGGAAGAAAAGAAACAGCTGTTATCAGGCCAATATACTTAGTCTGATGAATCTGGAGATGGACTACAGCTTGTGGCTTTTTCCCAGAGAAGCAAATATGGGAAGGAACACTGCTTGTGGCATCTGTGTTCATTTCACAGGAGCCCAGTTTTGCAAACTTCTATGATGTTTTTAAGTTTAAAAAATACTGTGCAACGCCAGTCTGATCATGTGACAGTATGATAAACAGTGAGCCTCCCATGAAAGGTGTTTTCCCTATACAGACTTTTCCCCATAAAGACAGAGCCACTGTAGTATAGTGGTTAGGACTGGACATAGATAGATTTGGGTTTGAATCATCATTCAGCCATTAAGTTTACTGGATGACCTTAGGGCTAGTCACTCTCTCTGAGTCCTACATACCTCATGGGGCTGTTGTTAGGATAAAAAAAGAGTCAGATATACCACCCTACATACTTTGCAGGAAGGCCAGAAGAGACATGTACGGTGGGCATTCTTCCTGTGGGAATGACATTAAATGGTATGCACTGAACAGCTTGTGAATGGAAGATGGGCATTAGTTATGTAGTACAAATGCCAGGTTTCCTTTGATCTTCAGTCAGTTATGCTTTGACATCTTAAGTATTGCAGTGTGTCCACTCCCTCAGGAACTAGATGAAAAGTAAAACTCAGTAACTCACACAATTTCCTATCTGTACCTAATTCATACAGAGTCTGGGTTCAAATAAAACTGAATAAATTTCAGAAAGAAAACAAGAAAAAATGGTATTTGACTGATTCTACAGAACTATTACATAAAAAGAAACACAAACACAAAGAAACACAGCATTCACCAATCTCTAGATTTAGCTCGACAATAAAATACAACAGTTCCCCCTTTCCTCTCATAACCTTTCCTCATGCAAACCTCAAACCATCCAACCAGCAGAGCAAAAAGACAGACTACAGTAGTATGAGAACCGTTCAAGTAACTTTTTAATAGAGTGCACCAGTGAATGTGAATTAGGATGACGTGCGTCAAAAAATGTTTTAAAAGAACACCAGATAAAAAGGGGTACAGTCCTTTCTTGCCAAACACCACCCTTTTTTCTAAGGCAACAATACACGTTCGTTTCAGAACAGAACTGTTACAGAAGAGAGAGCTACATCACAGTACAGTACATGTCAAGTCCATCTGCCGGAAAGCCATTCTCAAATGGCACGCTTAGCTACGCTTAGAGCCTTCTAACTTCGGGTTACAGAGTTTACCACAGCTTTTTTGTATTTTGTTTTTAATAAAGTGACAATTTTGAATGACTTTTCTAATCTTTACAGGAGTGTGCAGATGGGGCCCATAGGCTGAAGTTACAGTAATTACGACATTAAATAACATTGCACAACCAACCGCTATGATTAATTCAGTACAAAATAACAAATATTAAAATGTACCAAGTACTAGTGGTTTTACAGAGTTTATATCACTAATCATGAAGGAATTTTCTTCTTCTTCCATAGGCAAATGCCTACACACAGCTGCACATTACAGGCATAATGATGTGGAATAAATACAAGAAAGTGGGCAAAATATTAAAAACACAGACAAGATATATGGGAACAAAATTTGTACAATCAGATAAGTAATCATCTATTGTTATAAACAATGTATGCTTGGCTGTAAAGTATGTACTCTTTGGGGGGGTAGATGGGGAAATATTTCAAAAAACAGTTAATTCCTGAGGTGGCATTTATTAAGCTCTTAGACTTGGTCAACATTTCAGAATACCTTGTGCTATGAACAGTCTCTAAATGAAGTTATATTTTCATAAAATGGTATGTGAATTCTTTCAAAGGCAACAAACAATTATTTCACACAATGATTGATGCATATGCACTGTACTTCTATTCTGTTGCTACATTTGACCATGGGTCACAAGAGCAAGATTTAAGTTTTCAAATACAATATCTTCAAGATGTGATTTCTGTTCCCCAAAGTGATTCAAGGGACCTGAGGCGAAACACACTCAGAAACCCCTTTTTTCCTTTCTGTAAGTGCCAACACTGTAAACATGTTTGCATTTTTTGTTTTCAACTGAACACTGTTCTATAAAGGAGGATAAGAGTGGAAGGGAAGCAGGAAAAATCCCGTGTACAACAAAAGCCAACCTATCTTTTAACTAATTCAATTGTTATATATGATTCATTTAAAACAACTAAAATTGTTCATGCTACAGTTGTGAAAACAATTTTTGTGCATTTTTACTACAGACACTGTTTAAAAAAATGCATGACAGAGGTAAGAATTATAAAAACCACCAGAAAATGTAAAGAATGATCAGGAAGAACTTTTCAGCTCAAAGCAAACACACTTCTGTGCCAATGTCTAGACAACTATACAAGATCTGTATTTACGCCTTCTTATTATACAACTCTATGAACATAAAATGAACAGAATGCTCTATATACTTACCTGTACATGTGAACATAACTTCTTTAGCTACAGATTTTTCTTTTAATATAGGTCATACTGAATTTAATTTTACAATTCAGAATAACTATATATAACCTTATTGCAATAGGGACAATTTCTACATGGGGAGTTTCACAGGCCAATCAATTTAGGCATAACCAGTACATTCAAAATGTAAGCTTGAATCTTCCCTGATCCCAGAAATGTCACTGCTCTTTACAGCTTAAGCTCATTCGCTATTTTGGATGCAATGTTTTTAAAGGCAATAGAAGTCCCAGAGATTCGCTTGAAGCGGACTCCATTGAGTGATAGGCGTGGCAATTTACACACTTCCATCTCCCACTGGACAAGGCTATCCTGTCGTGCATCACCGTGAACACAGAATAGAAGGAACCTCTCTTTTTGTTCATAGTCACAGTTGTTGGCATCTAACACTTTTCGAATCTCTCTCATCATGTCATTTGGGTCCATGGAACTTGTGGTCTTCATACTCCAAGTAAACCTCAAAGACCGAGGCTTAGAATCTTTGCCTTCCTCCTTTTCCCTCTCTTTAGGCTCTCCAGAAGTGCTCCTGAAAAGTGAATAGTATTTCAGTAGAAAAACAAGCAAGGGCAATACACTTAAGCAACAGCCAGTTTTAAAATGCTTTTGGTTAAAACCTTCTCACTCAGAAGAGGTGTTGCCAAATACAGCAGCAAAAGGAGGCCCCACAGATGCCAACTCTGAGGGCTTCCTTTAGGATTCACAACACACACCTCCGAAACGTGTAAGGGTGACACAAAACAGAAGGCAATGCATGCTGTGGGAAGCAGGGGAGAGAGGAAGCCATCCTGACATCCACAGACAGTCTTATCTTCATACTTCTTAGCATGGAAGTTTAGTTTGCCAATTTGAAGGTGAAGGCAGGAAAAGAATGGGGAACGATCCTGAATGGTTCTGGTCTAAAACAGCCCATTTCAGAAAATAAATGTCTCAACACAGAGAGTTCAGTTCATCTTCAACAGCCAGGTTGTTTGTTCCTACTATGCAATTTAATGATATATCCTTAATTTAAAAAAAAATAATTTTAAAATTTAAAATCAATGGGCACAAATCCATGTGGAACATCACCCCACACTGCCATAACCGCCCCTCCCCACACACACACACCCCTACTGTAATGGCACTTGGAGACACACTGTTACATACAGCAGTGTGCTCTTTCCCCATATCTATCACACCTTTTGTGCAAAGCAGAATATTTATATATTCAAATTGATACTTGACTGGGAAAATACTACCTAATAATATAAAACACTAAACCATTTTTGCTAGTGTTTTTGATGTATGTTTAGTCAATATGAGGCCCCAAAATTCAATGGGACTTATTCCCAAGTAAGTGTGCATACACTTGCAGCCCTAGAGAATTATGCTGTCTGCATTACATAAAGGGCCTGTTTCAGAATCATCCCAGTCATTATCCTTAGCTGTCTCCTAGCTCTTTCAGCATTATTCAATGTGCTTCAGGCGTCTACTAAATATTTGCTACTTTAATATCCAAAAGTAGTACCTGCATCTCTATAAATTCTGGGATGTGGAACAATGAGCAGTGGCCTCAGGCATGTCAACTTGGATACAAAAAGAACTGACTTTTTACCACCACACAATCTATCAGGCAAACTATCTGGCATTGAGTTACCAAGGCCTGGATTGCAGAGACCATCCTGCACAGAGCTTCCAAGCTCTTCCTATCCTTTTAAAGGTACTCTAACCTTCCACCACCAGCTACTCAACCAACAGACAAGCTTCAGGGGAAAGCCTTTGGCAAGCAGCTGATGTCAGATAAAAATCCAAGGGGAAAATAATCACAAGGAGGTTTCAGAAGCACTTGTGTGCATTTCAGGAGCTCTGCATTTGTGATTAAAGGGCAAAAAAACAAGTTATCATCTGATCTCAGTATTAGATTTTTCACTATCTAACGAGCTAAGGACTCTCCTGGTGGTAGCAGTAGAGGTGGTTGTGTGTATATAGGTGCACATGATGGGAAACTCCAGCCCACAGACCTAACCCAGCCTTCCAAGATTGCCCCTCTGCCCTGCAGAGCCTTCACATATTTGTAACTGATCAGAGGAGATGTAGAAAATGAGGCACCTGGCCAGTGCTGGGAAGGGCTGCACCTCCTCATGTCAGCATAGCCCATTCACGCACTGCACACCAGCAACACACCCAAGCCTCAGAAGTTTGCATCTTTGCATTTTTACTTCTTGCAAAGATTAAAAAAAGAAATGACCCAGCAAGTGCCATTTCATCTTTTCCACAAACTAGATGAGAACCTTTTCATTTGATCCTCCTTCATGTTCTTTGTTTCCAAACCTATTGCCTTTACGTGCCAAAAAGTGCATCTGGGTCATGGCCTTTCCTGCACACAAGGCAGGAAGAATACAGACACCAACATCTGAAGGCCTGAGGTCACTCCCACATCAACCAGTTCAAAGGTATTATCCTTAACAATCATTGTCAAGCAACATCAGTCTATTTTATGTCTATGCATACACTCTTATTAACCCAAAAGGTTCTTGCCTAAACAGTAACATTTGGGAAATGCAGAGGAATCTGGCAGTTCTGTTTCCTGGTTTGGATTGTTACGTAGCTGGCCTGCTTCTTAGAATGGTAATAGATTATTTTATACAATGAAGGAAACTGCTTGCATAGCCAAAGGTCCAATGATGCTTAAGAGTGCGTGACTGTGTGTGCGTTTAGCCAGAAAGAATCCACGATTCCCAGCATCCTCCAGGCAGTTTGCTGGGGAAGGCCGGAAGTTGTAAGAGTCTTTTCTGCCTAAGCATACATGGAATTCTGCCCCAAACCTCTGACTGTGTAAAGCCTTACAAGGTAGAAGTTCCCAGTGTGGGGACTTCTAACTACTAAGAACTTGCAGGCACATAGCTACTGACTTTTTTTAAAAAAATGAAGTTATTTAGTTTAACTTAGTAGTATTTAAAGGAGAAATGGGAAATTTAACTCATACATAATGTTTTAAAAAGACAAGTTATCTATAGAGACTTCTCTGTTTAGCATGAGTTTAAAGGCTTTCAGAATCATGAAACTTTGAACACAAAGGGATCTAGCAGCGAAGTATTAATTAGTGGCTCCTCACCTTGAGGTGTCGGTTCTGCCACTGGCTTCGCCTTCACTTGGATCCCTCAAAACAAAGTTAAGGTCAAGATTTTAATAAATGAAGATTTAAAAAAAGAGTCAAGAAAACCTGTATCTAGAACAAAGTTAAAATTACCGTGGAGCAAATATTCAACATGTAATTGTCATTTAATGAGATTTTAATAATATTTTTCACAGCTGCAGCTTACTATTTCCTACAAAATACCCATTTATTTCTACCCAGCTGGGTAGCTTCAGTTTTCCCAGCCCTTCCCCTTAAGTTATGGCTAACCAAAATAACCATCCTCACAAGTTAGAATTTTTGTTCTGTTCCCCATAAATACATATTAATAGCAAGAGCACAATCCAAATAGAACCAATCTTAACCAGGATTCTTACTTATTATGGCTTTGGTACAACAGTAAGCTGTTAATACCAATTTGACTGTAAAGCCAATTTGGCAATTGTGTGTGTATATATTCAGAACTGTGGAGAGTGCCTGAAAATATGAGATTTCTGCCTCTCACCCTCCCAGCTCCCATCTGAGAACTCCAAGACACCTCTTCTTAGCAGCATTTGCCAAATTCACAGCTCAGAAAAAAGCTGTCTTGGCACTAACTTGGAAGAGGTAAACCTAACAATACCTTATTGAATTTGGTCTGATCAAGAGTATGGCCAAGTAGATGCTGGACATTTTCCAAAAAGGATGTAATATTTGAAGGGGCCTCCTGTATACTGCATAGCACAAGTATATTGGTATGAATAGATGGTATTAAATTTATATCCAATAGTAAGCAACGTTTCACATCAATGTATCTATAAACCAGTTCTGGCAAAGGATGTATCTTACCCTATGCAAGAAATATTTAGACAAGGCTTATTATTGGCCCATTAAGCATTATAAACTAACCATACAAGAATGCAGTTTATACTAAAATGTAATATCTTGTGACCAACCAAGCCAAATGCAGCACATCTGCCAGTTACTTCACAACAAATTAAATGTGAGTTTCCCTTGGCTCGAAGTGGACTGGTTACCGCACCACCCCCCTCAAGCAACAGCCTGGGTTACTTCCGGCCCAACTGATCCCACCCCATCAGCCCCTAAGCCACCCACTCTTTTCAGTCACCAGCCCATGAGAAAACTATTTTCCTCATAGTGTAGCACTGTGCTGGGTGCTAGAGGATCTGAGACATCCCTCCCTTGAGTTTGCTGCTGCTGACAAAGCAGAAACAGACAGGTAAGTGGGATGGTTGGATTATAGTTAAAGCTGAAGGTGTGTGTGTGTGTGAGTGAGATAGGGAGGGAGGGAGGGAGGGAGGGAGGGAGAGAATAAATAAGAGAAGGAAAATTCCAAGTCCCTGAAACCTGTATTTCCAAGTAAGGAAATGCAAGTCATGGCAGCAGCAGTATTGGCAACCCATCTTGTTTTGCACTCCCAGACAGACACTAAAACAGATGTCTAACATGACCAGGTAGGCTGCTGAAGAAGGCTTGTGGACTGCTTTCAGCTTGGTGGATCACAAATTGTGCAGGCCTGATCTACAGAGAAAGTTCTGTAACAACGAGGTTTAAAAAAACAAACAAACAATGCATTAATTTTACTGATATCAAATCACTATGGCAAGTTGCATATAATACACCTTATTATACTATTTAAAAAAGCATTCCATTCCACCCTATATTTGTACAAAATCTACTGCCTAAGAAAAAAGAGACAAAATTAACAGGTACAGCAATCATAACTTGAAAATTTAGATATAGTTACTAAGCGACACAAAAGACATCTTGCTATTCGCCAAGTGCTTGCACACATAGAAGCCTTAGAAAGTGAGTTCTCCATTTACCTAAGCATGGAAAGCATTTCAGAATTGAACAATTCCTTATTAGAAATCTCGTACAAGTGAAGACCCACAGGGAAGTCAGTGATAGAACTCCCAAAAGATTTTAGTGGACCAGACAACTGCCACACAGACTTTTAAAACAAGATCCAGATCTCTTGAGTTAGAACATGCTGTTTCAGAATGACAAATTTACATCATAAAGTTGTTAGTTAGTGATCAGAAAAAGGCATGCTGATGACACAACAGACATTTTGAAAGTTCTATCAGAAGAGGGCTGGTCTTGGATTTTAATTCTACTTCTAGAAAAATGTGGGTCACTGCACAGTGGCTTGAGCCTGAATGAATAACTGCATTTATATACTCTGCACCTTCGAAAATGAAACATGCTTCCATTCCTGGTGCTCTCTACCCCACAAACTGGTGCTCTCTACACATTCTGGACAGAAACCCCCACCATCCCATCCAGCATAGGAATGCTGAGATTTGTAGTCCAGCACATCTGGATGGCACTAGGGTAGGGAATGCTGTTTCAGATGTAGCCTATGTGTGCATCTGTAGGCATCATCTTAAAAGAGACATCCCTCCTATATCAGATAAGGCAGAATGCCTCTTCTACAACAGTGCCTGCTGTCTGTAGTTTTTAGATTTTACTTACAGGAAAAAATCTATTCTTCGAAAAAACAAAAATGTTGTCTAATAGTCAAGAGTATCTTGTTAGTTGAGCAAAATGCTTTACATTTGCTAGTCACTACAGCCAATACACACCCTGTTTAGTAATCAGGTTTTGATTTATAAAAACAAATAGGAAAATATCAATGTAATTTTTATTGTGGAAGCAAAGGTACATGAAGATACTGTCTTTAAATCACCAACTTTCATATGCTAACCTCATTTTTGAGATTTTAAACAAGCATTGCTAACAAAAGCAAATGCTATTTTAAGTAAGTTACAATGGATTGTATCTAGAGTAATATGGAAGAGGTCCACTTCATCAAAGCCACTTGTGAGGCTAGAATGCTCTCTGGAACAGGATGGGACAGGGTACTGGAGTTGCTTGAGAGTGGAGAATTGTCCAAATGTGGGTGAAGCACTTTACCTGAGTAAACTCCTGATACTATCTCTCACAATCATTATTTTTAGAAAAGATGAATGGAAAAATAAGTAAAACCAAATTCTTGGGGCTGCTCTAAAGAAAAAGGAATTCCTTACACCAAAATCACTTTCATGCAGGAAATTGCACCCACCACCCCTGTGCCTACTTTTTTGCACATACACATACCAAGAAGCCCAGACCAGCAACACGTCTCCACAGTATATTCATGCAATCCACAGTCGGGTATATACTCACCACATGACTGTGCACATAGCTTCTTTCACAGCAGTGCAATCCATGTAGGAAACTAGTTGTGTTAGCATCTGCCTGTGCTATTTTAAGTGCTAGCATGCCTATCAGCATTTTCATATACACTAGCCAAAAATCCAGGATTGATCATATCTATCTGATTTTCATACCGAATGGTACAATTCATTCCAAGAAGCTTTTGCTCATGATGGCATCAACACGGAAAACATGCATGCTGTATGTATCTTCACTATACTTTGCTTTACACGGGCTCCCAAGCAGTCACCCAACCAGGCAGTAACTTGGGTGAGACTGGATTCACTTTAATATAATTTAATAGCATACCCATAATAGTTCTGCTTTAAGGGCACTTGGAAATGAAGATGATGCATTGTACTAACCTGCGGACAAATTTGGAAGTTATTTTGCTAATAATGCCAGTTGATGTCCCTCTTCTTGTTTGCGCAAATGTGCTGGTTTCGTGCGATGGTGATGCAGGTGGTCCATTATAAGTGGCATTGCGTCGCTCCCGTAGCTGCTCACCATGGAAAGTGCTTCGGCTAGAACTCCCCCGAGGAAAGCGGGTTCGGTCTGGAGTGGTAGTGCTAATACTGTGAGCAGATGGGGAAGCAGCAGGTGCTCTCTGAGTTGCACTGCTGGCAAGACAGAACAACGTTTGCAAGAGAGACATAGAAACAGCCAAATCATGAGAAGCCATCAGTGTACCAAGGATTATTTTCCAGACTAAATTTGAGGTTTGTGTGGTTCTCGTCACATGTAATGAATGCAGCTGCATCATATGTACTGCAAGATAATATGGATTACTTACTTTAATATTGCCTAAGACTACAGAGAGCACTTGAACCCTGTACATTGAAAACACTTGTAGAAAAAGTGAAACCTTGAGAATAAAAATCTTTTCTTCTCCTACAATACCGATATAAGGTCTTGCCACTATTTCAGAGAATTTGTCTTTCCAACAGAAAGGCCCAAAGTGGGGGCGGGGTGGGTGGAACTAAGTGAGATATTGTACTCCCAAACAGTTATGCTATGCCTAATCAACCCAAAAGAGTTGTAAGAATGAATAACAACGACAGGATAAAATATAAACACACAAATAAGAAAAATGGAAAGGAAGCTCTTTCACCTAGCCTCCTCTTCGGTTCTGGCTCCTCAGTGTATGAACAAGTCTGAACCTTTCCTTCAGCTACCTCACCTCGGGATTCCTGCTTCTTCACCTCTCCTACTTCCCAAGATCTCTTACCAGTCAGAAAGCTAATCCTATTTCTGTGAGCCCTTAATGTCAGACAGACTGCTTCCCTCCTGTCTCAGAAGCTGGATTACAAACCATCTCATAGTTTTGTTCAGATGAGCATTTAGAGTATTTAGTTTTCCAACCTTGTAACACTGGCTCAGGTAACTAATACTATAGGCTTCAACACCAGAAGCATAATAGACTGTCGGAAGTCAGCTTGACTGTACACCGTGCCACTTGAAATCAAATACTTATGTTTAGTTTTATAACGCCTGATCATACAAAGCATCATTCAAATGCTACATAATTAAAAATACCTTGGTCGATAAGCTTCAGTGCCATCTTTGATAGTTGGCAGTGTAACTTTTATCGGGTGACCAGAAGCAGACATGGACTTCTGGTGCCGAGGTCGTGCTGATATCGCAGAAGTGACAGCAGAGCCAGCGGAAGAGGTACTGCTTGCAGACATTTCTGTTAGGCTTTCATCAGAAAGAAATAGGGTACGTACGGAATGACTTAAGAGAAAATGTTCTTGGGATAAAAAAATTGTAGTAAAGCACTTCCATATAGAACATTCCAGCTTATTTTCAATACATTTTTCAAATCAGATTTACAGCCAAGACAGCTTGCACTGAAAAAAACTGCCACGATTCTTTGTATTGACTCTGTTCACAGGTTATAGACATACACTTTTTTGGATGAAAAGTTTTCAGACAATAAAGAAAACACAGGAAAGGAATATTTTCAGTTGTGGTGTCCATTCCACACTTGTTTGGGAGAAAGTACAGATGAAGAAAATAAAAATTAATTTTCAAGAATTTGGAAGGGGCATTCACAAAAAGTCAAAGTGACTCTTTCATGATTTTGAAAATTAATGAAGGGCATTTGGATTTTTGATGAATAATGGGAAAAAAACTTAAGTGATAATCAAAACAGCACAGAGGAAAAAAGGTAACCCAATAAAGGGGAGTCACTTTCCACAAAATCTCATGAATTTGCATAAGTACTTAAGGAAAACAATTGGACCTGATCAACTGCAGCAAATGGCTTGAAACCTTGGCACAGCTAGTCTTATTTATTTATTGCATTTGTATGCCTCCCTATAGTCAAAGGCTCTCTGGGCAGCTCACAATGCAATATAAATATATTTAAAATACAGATAAAAATAAATAACAATAACAGACAAATAATAAAATATAATAAAATTAAAGTACAATAAAATTGCAACCATATAAATAGGAAAAAGGAGGGAAATAAGCACAATATGACTCTCTGAAGAGTCTGGACCATCTTCAAAGGCAGCCCAACACTGAGTGTATTCCAGTAATCCAGGTGAGAGGTTACCAGCATGTGGATAACTGTGGTGAGGCTCCACTCGCCCAAGTAGGAGCGTAGTTGGAAAATCAGCCTAAGCTGATAGAAGGTGTTCTTGACCTTCTCAGGACACCTGAGAGACAAGTGAAAAAGCAGGTTGCTTACCTGTAACTGATGTTCTTCGAGTGGCCATCTGTGCAGTCACATATGGGTACTGTGCCTGCGCAGTGCCTCTGGCCGGAAGATTGATAGCTAACGGGAAGATTGATAGCTTTTGGCAGGAAGCTCCGCTCCCCCTCCCCCTTGTGGCCTATAAAGAGTGCAGCTTCCGCCATTTTGTTCAGTTTTTGCGACCAAACGTACAGTATCTTAATGGATTTTTTTTTTTTGGTCAGTACCGTAAAGGAGATGGTCGGTACCGAAAATGCCCTCTCTCATCGACATTGAGCTGTCGATGCATCCACTCACCGACACCGAGCGGGGCCGGCGGGCGAGTTGTGTGACTGCACAGATGGCCACTCGAAGAACATCAGTTACAGGTAAGCAACCTGCTTTTCTTCGTCGTGGCCTCTGTGCATCACACATATGGGTAGATTAACAAGCTTACCATCAAAGGAGGAGGGAAGGTGTCCTCATCGAAGGACGGAGGAGAGAACAGCTCTACCAAAGGAGCAGTCCCGTCGAGCCCGAACATCGAGACAGTAATGCTTGGCGAAAGTGCAGGGATTCGCCCAAGTAGCGGCTCTGCAGACGTCATCAATCGGAACCCCGGATGCGAATGCAGAAGATATAGCGACAGCTCTAGTAGAATGGCCTCGAGGAACTGAGGGCAATTCGAGCTTAGCTACAGAGATAACAGAAGACAGTAGTGTGAACTATCCATTTAGAAAGCCTTTGTGGAGTGACTGGGTCGCCCTGATCTCTAGCCGAATATTTGATGAACAGTTTATTGGATCGCCGAATAGACTCCGTTCGCGATCGATAAAAGGCTAAACAACGCCGAACATCGAGGGAGTGCAAGGATCTTTCCAAGGGATTCGACGGCGATGGAAAAAAGGCAGGCAGTACAATGTCTTGTCCTGTATGGAAAGGTGTAGAGACTTTGGGCAAGAAAGATGGGTCGAGACGTAAAACGACCTTTTCTCTGTGGAAGTTTAGATAAGGATGGTCGACGCGGAGGGCACAAAGTTCACTGGCCCTCCGGGCTGACGTGACAGCTACAAGGAATGCCGTCTTCCAAGAAACTAATCGGAGATCCACAGTCACCAAAGGTTCAAAGGGGGCCTTCATAAGGGCCTGTAAAACTACAGAAAGGCTCCACGTGGGCATAACCGGTCTAATCGATGGTTTAAAATTATACAGTCCTTTCAAAAATCTCTTGAGGATAGGATGAGAAAATAGGGGTGATCCGTCGACTAAGCCACGGTAGTAGGCTATTGCGGCCATACACACTTTCATAGAAGACGGCTTCAGTCCAGAGTGATGCAACTCCAGAAGGAACTGAAGAATTTGTTCAATTGATGAGACAAGTGGGGAGAACGAATGAGACTCGGCGAAGGTGGAAAAACGTTTCCATTTAGCCGTATATGACTTCCTTGTGGACGGCTTTAGGGCAGAGTCGATAATATGCTGAATCTCAGGGTGCAAGAGCATTGGGTTCGAATTTGACGGGGTCTGTCTCAAACCGGATGGTACAGAGAGACTGTGGCAGTGAGAGGCACCCGCATGGTTGGATTCGAGAATCGGAACCGAAGCGGTCGAAGTAATTGTCGATACCAATGAATTAATAGAAGCTGTCAGATTCGAGGCTCTCGAATCCATCGTCGGCCCCAATGAAAGGTCAATCATCGAATCCGCCACGCTGTCAGGTTCAATGAGAGCAAGTCCGGGTGACGAAGTGTGCCGTCCATTTGCGTTATAACATATGGAAGTGCCGGAAGATGAAGAAACTCCCCGCGGGAGATGTCGAGCAGTTTCGCAAACCACGCTTGACGTGGCCACCAAGGGGCAACTAGTATCCCCGATGCACGGTCGCTCACTATCTTTGCTATGACCCTGATCAGAAGAGGGATCGGAGGGAAAGCATACAAGTTGATGTTGTCCCAAGGGATCACGAATGCGTTCCCTAGGGATGCTTGTCCGATTCCCGCTCTGGAACAGTAAATCTCGCATACCCTGTTCCGTCGAGTAGCGAATAAGTCCACATTGGGGAACCCCCAGTGCCTGAAAAGGTGGTTGCGCGTACGAGGATCCAGTTCCCACTCGTGAGAAGTGAAGATGTGTCTGAGAAGATCCGCGTGCACGTTGTCTGTGCCAGCCAGATGAACGGCCATCAGAGTAATGTGTCTCTGAATGCACCAGTCCCAAATTCTCATAGAAAGCCTGGCTAAGGTCGGTGACTTCGTCCCTCCTTGCTTGTTCAGATAAAAAACGGTCGCTATATTGTCCGAAGTTATGTGAACGATCCGATAATGAAGGAGGTCTTCGAAAGAACGAAGGGCTTTGAAGACTGCCAGCAGCTCTAGGAAGTTGATATGATTCATGGATTCTAGACGAGTCCACGTTCCCTGGGTAGACAGGACAGAGCATATCGCCCCCCATCCTAGGAGAGACGCGTCGGTACTGAGAGTTATCGAAGGAGGTCGCACCCTGAAGGGGACTCCCATCACGAGACTGGTCGGTTTCAGCCACCAGCACAGGGAGTGCAGCACGGAAGACGGGATCCGAATCCGTTTCGACTGTGGGTCTCTTTGTGGATGATACACCTTGTTGAAGAATAGTTGTAGTGGGCGAAGCCGAAGTCTGGCATGTGGAACCATGGCAACTGAGGAGGCCATATACCCCAGGACCCTCTGGATGGATCTCGCCATAACCGTTCCCTCTCGTCGGATTCGATGGATATGGCGAGCGAGAGTCTGCCGTCTGTCCTGAGGGAGGAAGGCTTTCTCCAACGTCGAATCCAAGCGGGCTCCAATGAAGGTGAGCGTCTGTGTCGGAAGAAGAGAAGATTTCTCTGTATTAATACGTAGATCTGTAAATCCAAAATCGGACGTAGACCACCATCCCGCTTGGGGACCGTAAAGTATCTGGAATAGAATCCGTGAAGTCCGTCAGATGGAAATACTTGACGAATCGCTCCTTTAAGGAGAAGTTGATGTATTTCGTCGAGAAGTACCGGCGAACATGAAGTAGACCGGATCGGACTCGATGGAGGAACAATGTCGAATTCTATTCGATAGCCGTGTTGAACAATAGATAATACCCACCGGTCAGATGTGATGGACTCCCAAATGGGGAGTCAGCTTCGGAGCTGATCCCCAGATGAGAGGGGGGTGGGTATTAGAGGAGCATGAGGAGTGGTTCGCCAGTCCCGTCAGCGCTGCCTCCAATCGTCGAAACGACGGCAGCCCTGTTGGAAGTGCTGTTGGGGCTGAGGACGGCGGCGCTGTTGATACTGTTGTTGCTGGCGGTGTTGTGGCAGCTGTCTCTGCTGGTATGACTGCCTGTAGGAAGGCCGACTCCAGAACCACTTACGTCTGTTGTGTGACTGGATCTCCATCCTGCGCACCGTCATTCTTGACTCGTGCAGTTTCTTGAGTTTGTGGTCGGTACGTGAATGGAAGAGCCTGGAACCATCAAAAGGCATCTCTTCTATTCACCGCTTGGTTTCCTCCGGGAAATTACAATTCCGGAGCCATGCGTGTCTCCGGAGGGAAACGGCACCGACCAAGGCTTGGGAGTCAGTGTCCACGTGGTGACGTGCCGTGGACAACTGCTGCACCGTGACCTGCATGGCCTCTTTGATTAGGACCTTCGCAAGGTCACCCTGGTGGTCCGGGAGGGTGGAGGCGACGTTGTGGAGGCGCTGCATAATAAAATATTGATATCGCGCCAACGTCGCCTCGTAGTTGGAAATGCGAAGTCCTAAGCCCAAGGCAGCATAGACTCGCCTGGCCAGGGAATCTATTTTCCGGCCCTCCTTATCCCTTTGCACCGTATGTCCTCTCGCCTCTCTGCCTTGCGAGGATTCGATGACCACCGAGTTTGGTTTCGGGTGCTTTAGCAGGAAGGGGATGTCTTCTTCCCGGACCCTGTACATAGACTCATATCTCCTAGACGTCGGCTGAGGATGTGAAGGTAGGTCCCAGGGCTGCGTCATCGCCTGCCGCAGGGTAGTTATAAGTGGCAGAACGATGGAGGTCGATTGCTCCCCGCGGACGTTGTAAAACTTGTCCATTGACGGTCCCGGGCGCTGGGCAGCGTCGATGTCCAGGGACTGGACAAGCCTCGACATCAGCTCTGCGAAGGAGACGTGTGACTCATCGGGTGACGCAGGATCCTGGGATGTCACCACGACGTCTGGGGAGGTTGAGTCTACTTCAGAGTCATCCGAATCAGCACCATAGTATGGTGGGGTAGAAGATGATGACTCCGCCGGCGAGAAGGAGCGGCTGCTTCCGCTTTGCGGGGATCGAGGTAGCACCCTCCTCGAATCCACAGACCACGGTTGGTCGCGGGGCGGAGGTGAGGATCGCGCCCTGGGAGCAGGGTAGTACCCCACAGAGAGCGGGTCTCCCCAAGGTTGGTAGTAGGGACGACGCCAACTCTCCGGGCGTTGCTTTACCGAGCGGCTCCTCCGATTCCCTGGTGGGGACAGGCCAGCTTCTGTCTCCAATGTCACCGCGGGCATCGGTGTCGGTGACCTCGCCCTAGGAGGGGAGTCCTGGATTTCCCCATCCGAAACAGACCCCCGTAGAGTTGGAAGGGGTGCAGGCGGGAGGTCGACCGCACGTCGGGGAGACCCTTGAGGGGTAACCCGCATGGCCTCCTGAAGGATTGGTTCGGGCGGGGTCGGTATCGTAACCACCACCGGTACCGAGAGTCCTGTCGGCTCTGAGTCCCGATGTCGGGAAAGGTCCGTGGACTTAGCCTTCTTCGGAGGCTTAGAGGCCTTCTCCTTTCTGGCCATCTTATGGCCTGCCGGCTTCTCTTTGGCATGCTTCCACTTCTCATGCCTCTTTTTTGGTGAAGCAGAGGGGGCCACCAGAGCAGACACACCTTCATCCGAAGGGCATGAGGGTGGAGCCACAGAAGCGGAGCCAGGTTTTGGGATAGAGACAAGCGGGTCTGATTGTATCAGAGCCCTATCCCAAAGGAGGCTCCGAAGCTGGTTCTCGCGGTTTTTCCTAGCCTGCTTTGAGAAGGCTAGGCAATGAACGCACTTATCCGTCCTATGCCCCTCTCCAAGGCAGAGGAGGCATAGGTCGTGCGGGTCAGTAGGTGCCATTTTTGACCTGCAGTCCGCACATTTGCAGAAAGCCGCTTGCTGCACCATCGCAGAAGAAAAGAAGAAAAGAAGAGAGATAGTGCAGAGGGTAAGTATATATTTTTTGTTTTTTTGTTTTTTTTGGTATTTTTGATAGATCGAAGAAGAAATAACAAGAGAAAAACTACACAGAAGCGGGAAATGAAGTAAGGGGAAAGTACTATAAGGGCAATATATAAGAGAGAACCAAGAATAGCCAAAGCGAAAGTTGAAAGCGGCATGAGGCACAGTGAACGGCGGTCGCAAAGACTGAACAAAATGGTGGACGCTCCGCTCTTTATAGGCCACAAGGGGGAGAGGGAGCGGAGCTTCCCGCCAAAAACCGTTAGCTATCAATCTTCCAGCCAGAGGCACTGCGCAGGCGCAGTACCCATATGTGTGATGCACAGAGGCCACGACGAAGAAGCTCAGGATTCAGGAACATCCCCAAGCTATGAACCTTATCCTTTGGGGGAGTGCAACCCTGTCCAAGATCAGTTGAAAATTTCCCACTTGGACAAACAAACTGCCAACCAACAGAACCTCTGTCTTATCTGGACTGCGCTTCAGTTACTGACCCTCATCCAGTCTTGCTGAATTAGCTCTACCATGCTATCTACTGGTAGCATTTTAAATGAGTCCTGTAGTAACAGTTAAATACAAATACAAGAATAAGCCAGGACAGGCATTTCAATGTCAATGTATGTGCAACATTCCTGATAAAGGCCCCAGCTGGGGAAGGCTCTCACTGCTCAGGCAGGGCTCCCATTTGCCCCTTAAGTTAAATCTGTCACGCTAAATACTTTTTCAAGCCCTTTGACAATACAGCACAAATTCTTACACTCTGAAGGGATCAGGTTCAGTACCTGTTGTCTTTCCCATTCTGAATAGCAGAATAGCGATCTGTAGAACGTTCACAGACGTAGGTATTTCTTCGTGTCATGCTAGTCCCCGAAAACACATTGTTCTAGAGAAGATGGGAACATGCATTTTACAACTTAAAATATACAGTAGAGTAAGAAGCCTAACTATATCGCACATTAGCATATTCATATGTTCTTTCATATATTTTGACATCACACACTTGCATTTGCTAAATTAAGTTCATTGATAAAAAAAAAAGCAATGCTGTTATGTATTCTCACAAATGTGCTAAAGGTACATCCTTGCGATGTCAAAACGGGTCTTTTGTAGAAACTGATCCTTGGGGGGATAAAGTTAAAAGCAGTGGCTCTTCAGAATAACAGACTGGGGACACAATTTGCGGGAGTAGAACCAGTGCTTACCTGCCACCCCAACCTCCAAGAACCCTGAATTCACTGTATCCTATGAATACAGAAGTAGTTTGGAGAACTGGACAAGCAAGGCGCATCTTGGCTATCCTGATTTTTAATGACTTTTTCTGCCAGATGCTCAACCTTTGCAGTTCAAGAAAGTCTAAAGAACACAGTGGGACTTTCCCCTCAGAAAAACAGAGGTGCATGCACAGCCCACTGAATTCCAGCCTTGGTTCAGAAAGCACTGACCTGGTTTCTTGGCTGACCTATGCAGCTTCTGCAAATACATGGTATAGCAAGCGTGCCGGGTGAATCACTTTAATATAGTGTGTAACTGGGTGACAGGCACAGCCAAGCTGCACAATCCGTTCTCATATGGGTGAGGGGGGGGATGGGCAACATGAAAACTGCAGAACTCCTATGTATACAGGTGCATCACACATTACACTGTAACTGTGGTGAGAGTCTGCAAGCATTCTTGACTTCTCACTTTTACTACAGAGAAGCTGCTTACTTAAGTGTACGAACTTTTAAAAACCCTATTCGCTATATATCTGTACCAGCCAATAGCTTTAAATCTCTAGGAGGGTCACTGAAGTTAAAATAATGAAATAGAGTAATATGATAAGTACATGAAATAAAATGTTTAAGAAGTAAGACCAACTGCAGTCTAATGATCTAAAACTACAATAATTGAATTTTAAAAAACCTGAAGAACTTAAAATTCCCAGAATATAAAAGGCATCTATCACTGAAAGGTCCACAACACAGGTGCCAGGTGAACCTCTCTGGGGAGCCACAATGGAAAGGCCCCACTTCATGTGAAAGAGGGCCTCTGAGGATAATCTTAGGTATATATGGGGGAGATGCTTATTCAGGTGACCAGGACCCAAGCTGTTTAGTACTCTGACAGTAAATACCAGCAGTCTGAATTGGGTACAGAAACAGACTGGAAGCCAGTGCAGATCACAAAAGACGAGTGGAATACATTTATATCAACTATCCTGCTAAAATTTTGCCCGAGGTCAGCTATGGCTTTCTTCTCATCTGTCCTGTATTCCTTACCTTGAAAGTCTCTGTACTACAATGAGATTTTCTACTGATAGTGAGTCAAGTCAATTCAAGCACAGACAAGAAAAAGACAGCTCTTCTATATGCTTATAGAACCAAAGGCTGCAGTATTGTTTGAAAAGAACAAGCTCCCATTATTGGTGACTTCAAATCCAAAGTGGCAGCTACAATGAACACTGTCCTGAAGGGAAATGCAAATTCCTGTAGCCTCTGGCAAACAGCTACTGCAATTATTTCCTAATTGCCTTGGATCATCTTTCCTCAAAGGGGAGAATATTGATTTGAAAAGTCAGCTATTCACATACTAAACTAGCCCCTAAATATAAGCAGCTGCTTAAGTATCTTTGTATTTAGGATAAAGTATAACATCACTATCCTAACGAGAGATGGCATCAAACTCAGAGCACCAAAAGTGGTCCTGCTGCCAGATTTTAGGGCTCCATCTTGTGGCCTCATTTTAGAAACTCTGAAATGGTTTAGCTGGTTTGTCTTACACTATCAAAGGTGTACCATGGCACAGAAATCTCGAAGAACATCAGCCCAAGTATTGGCTGGAAACTTTTGTCCTGCTCAAGGGCAGGCTGATATGCATAGCTCACTGCGGAAAGCAAGGACATGGCCAAGTGTGAGATCTCCAGACCAAACAACACCTCCAACCACGGTGCTGGGCCATGCTAGGACCTCTATGCCCCCACATCAATAAATCCCCACCACCACTCATTAATTTTTTTATAAGCTGCAGATGAATTCTTAATGAATTCATGTTTATTGGATCAAGGATAAAGGACACTGGAGGGGACATATCTCCCATCACTTAACTGCAACAAATTGGCATTGCAGCTGAATCAGACAGACAGTGAATAGATCATAATAAATTTTGAAAGAGACAGAATGGATTGGAAACTCTTCACCCAAGTGCCAGACTAAAGATTTGAATTTGACTTCAGCCATAATAAAGATAGCAAGGCTTACAAAATTATGTAAGTTAACGGAAGTTACAAAATCACACACACATATTAATTTAAAAGATCAAAAGCATAATAGCAATTCTTATTATTCAGCACAGAAACATAGCAGTGGTACAGAATAAAATGGAACATATAAACACAAGGTTAAACTGTTAAAATGCTGGGAAAATAAAAAGGTCTTCACCTGGCACCAAAAAAAAAATACAAAGTAGGCGCCAGGTGGACCTCCCCGAGAAGCTCATTCCAAAACTGGGGTGCCACAACAGAGAAGGCCGTCCTCCTGGTAGCCACCTACTCACTTCCTTTGGAAGAGACTTCTGGAGAAGGAGCTCTGGAGATGACCTCCCTGTTCAGGAAGGTACACATGGGACAAAGTGATCCTTCAGATAACTTGGCCCCAAGCCATTTAGGGCTTTGAATGTTAGTATGAGAAATCTGAATTAGGTCTAGACTTGCCAGTGCAGCTTCCACTGCACTAGCCATTGGAAGCCATTATCCTCCGGAGCGAGACCATTTGAAAAGGTCCCCCACTCTTGCAGAGGGGAATCATGGAATCGTATCATAGAATCACAGAATAGTAAAGTTGGAAGGGACCATGAAGGCCACTGGGTCCAACCTGCTGCTGTTGCAGGACACCAATTTACAGCATCAGAAAGGGAGACGAAAGTCTAAACCTTACTGGGAAGTGATCTGACCATGGCAGGGGGTTTGATGTTAATTCCCCACCACCACCACCATTCCAGATCACCATCTTCCTGCCCAGTCCAGAAAACCAGATCAAGGGTGTGTCCATGAATATGTGTTGGGCCAGTAACATGGTGAGACAGCCCCATGTTTGTCATGGGGGCCATGAAGGCTTGAGCTGCCTCAGATGCAGCAGCCTTGACACAGAAGTTAGGATCCCCCAGAACCATCATCCTATGGGTCCTCAACACCAAGCCTGAGGCCAGTCCAGCAGCTCAGGCAGCGAAACTGATGGGCAGCGGGGTGGGCAGTATACCAGCAGCATCCCTAATCTGTCTCAGGTGCCCAGCACAAGGTGGAAACACTCAAGACCCACATTTGACTGAGCAGGAAGCCTAGAAAGGAAGATCGCATTCCTATAGACCACAGCCACCCCACCTCCCAGCCCTCAAATCAATGCTGGTGCTGTACTGAGTGCCCAGGAGGGCACAGTTGAGGGTAACCCCATCCGGCTCACCCACTCAGGTCTCAGTGATACAAGCCCGATCAGCCTCTCCAGCCAGGGGAAGATGGCCATTCCACAGGGCATGCAGGAAGGGCATTGTTGTTTTAATATTGTTGTTGTTATTTGCCTCACATAATAAGTAATATATAATATGTCTCTCTCTGATATTGTTTGGTTTTAATTGTTTAAAATTTTAAAATATTTTTGATTTTATATGTTATTGTATTTTAATATCTGTTTTTGGACTTCTGTCTGGAAAGCTTCAGGCTGTGGGGAATTGCAGAAGTGAAAATAATAAGAGGAAGAGGAGGAAGAAGAGGAAGAAGCTGCTGCTGCAGCTATAAGAGCACAAGCAGCTCCATGCCCTCCACAGTTTGCTTGTCTGTAGAATCAGGGTGCCTGATTTCCATTCTGCCAGATTACTTCACTAGCACTGTGGTCAAAATGATGCTGTAAAAAGGAAGGCAGTGCCACAGGTATTTGCCTTGACATAAAACAATTAGGCACTTATGTGAAATGTAATAACCAATTTTCAGGATGTAGGAGTCTGCAAGACTTTCTAAAAGCCAAACTGGAGTCCGTCTGCGTGTGTGGGAGTCGCAGGGATCTCAAGCAGAACAATACAAGGAAGAATGATGCTTCTGCTGCCTTCTCATCACCTTTCCTCCCCCTACCACCAAAATTATGCTTCATTTCCAGCAATGTGAAGTTATCTAGAAATCCAACCAGATGCCAGGTGTCACTGCTAGTTTTTTATATGCCAGTCTTTGTGTGTCCTCCCCCCACCATCTTTTAATATTCCACTATTAAACAAATTACATGAGAGTATGTAAGAATATTAATACTTGCTTGTGTTACTGAGACTATCTGACCACACTGGTGAATGAAAAGGGTGCTTACAGTTGGAACGGTAGTTGATTTCTTCCTTTCAGGGCCCACCAGTGGACTTGCTGCCATCTCGCCTTTGGACCCAACTGTAGTGCTGCTCAGCTTACGTGATGCATCTTTGTCCCATTCTTCTTTGTGTTCACCCTCCACACTGTTTGCCTGAGCTCTTTTCGAGTAGGAGACAGCGGGAGGAATTGATGGGCCAACTGTCAAACAGAGGTAACATCAATGAGAGATGCTCTCTGCATCACCTTCAGCCATTCTGACAATTATTTCCATTTGTACTAAAAATAAAAGCCAAGAACAAATAAGACACTGATGCTACCCTATCAGAGAAAGAAGAGACAGAGGGAGAAAGAGAGACAGAGAGAGAGCATGCACAGAAGTTACCTGAAAACAAATGAGTCATCAGAGCCTTGGTTGCATAATCTTATGCAGCATTAACTTAGTATCTACTATGTGCTCCTTATTAATCTGTTAATGTACCATTCAAAGTTAGTGTAATCAAAGGCATACCTCAGGGATACTGGGGTAAAATAAATAAATACTAGACTGGCTTCAATACATAATTCCCCAGTGATTCAGTTGGTTGCCACCCCATTTGTGGATTCACAGTTTAAGCAAGTCTCAATTACGACTAATCATTTTCTGATGAAAATGTCAGAGCAATATAAAATCATTACAAATCAACAGCAGTTCTATGAAATATATTGATCCATTTTTAGAATCAGATCAAACTGTCTTAATTGGTGGTGTGTGCTGGCAGGCATTTCCCTAAAGTACCCCACCTGGGTGCAGCTTGCTGTGTTGTCTGAACTGGAGTAGCATGGCTTTTCTGAGGATGAAACAACTCTCAAATAACCCACGGCTTGCACTTAATTCTGGTGCAATCATTTTAAATATATTAAACAACTTGAATGTGGTTTGTGTCTGTTCTGCATCATTCCCCCACCCCTCACCTCTCCACCGACCCCAGTATGCTCTCATTATAGCATTTCTGACTAAGTCCCTAGCTGCTGGACAGGGAGAAAGCAGGGAACACTTGGACTCAATTCAATTACATCCCCCCTTCTCACCACCACCACCACCACACATATGCTCTGAAAAACCCATCAGGTTTCACTAAGAAGCTCCTTGCTGTCCCGATCATCTATTGAGGGCTTTGGGGAAAGAGAAGGGTTTTCTGTTTTTTTCCTAACCCCTAGGAGGAGTTTCTGGCTTTTGATGTCATTGCATAGGTCTCTAGACTGGGGCATTTATCTCCAATACAAATCTAATCAGGAAACCTTTCCTCCTGTGCTGCTGACTGCAGCAGGAATCCACAGCCTTGCAGATCAGCAGCAAGCAGTCCTCTCCATTACAGAAAGGCCATGTTCCAAATGAGCAGGGCTGCAGAGAGCCACCTAACATGACCTCCAGGCTCTTTGGAGACACTTCCCATAAGCCTCAGGCAGCACTGGCAACAGTCATGGACATGGAACTTGCAATCCAAAACATCAGGAAGGAACTAGGTTTTCTACCCTTGGATCAGATTGAGGAGTTGCTTTCCATAAATATCAGGAAAGCCTCAGTGATACAGAGGGATCCAGTCTACAGCGCTGTGGCCAATGGCTTGCACTGCTGTTTGAGCACACAACTGTTTTCTCTATAGAAACAAATCCAGCCCTATCCTTTACTGGCTTTTCCTTGAAAAATTACTCTTCTGCAGATATGCTAATTCAAATTTGATATTCAAAACAATGACGACAAAAATGAAAGTACAGTTTTCATTATTCAGACAATTAAAATAGCTACAGACACCAGGAGAAATGCAAATGAAAATTGACACATCCGTCAACTAACCTAAACTATATTTACCACAGAAGGCTCACATGATAAAAGCATCACGATGCGATATGAGGCGGCACACAACTAATGCACAGAGTGGTGGCACTGCCAAGCCCAGAAAACATGGCACACAGCTTAAAATTGTATTTTGCTACTTTACTTGGTTGAATGCCATCCCCACCATGTTCACTGAACCGCCGTTGTTTCTGATTGGCCGATATACTCCTCTGGACCTTCAAGTGAGCAGGAGATTGCATAGAACTGTTGTTGAGGTCACTGCTGGGTCGAGATCTTTGACTCAGGTTACTACTGGACAGAGATTCGCTTCCCTCAAACTACAAGAGTAAGTAACAGCTTTTAGAAAGTCAGTTCTTTTCTTGGATTAAAACACTGGCAATCATTCCTTATGTTTAAACAAACCCCTGTTTGGGAAGAATGTTCTTGGGGAGCACTTTTAATGTCACAATGGACTGTATTAAACCTTAAGGTAACTTTTACTGCCTTGCAACTGTACCAGGCTCTGTAGTTACCTTTGGGATGTTTCTCCTTAAAACTCTGAAAAGCAGCCTCAAAGCCTGCCACTGGCAGCAGAAGAGCAATGGGAGGACGAGCTTGCTCTAAGATACAAGAGGCTCCATATTTTTCCCATGTGGGTAGTAGTAGTATGCCTGGCTGTGAAAGGGTTAAGCAGCCTCCAGTCATTGTTCCAACATCCTCAGAGGCTGATATTAAATAAAGAAACAAACCAACCACCCCTCCCATCAAGTGAAAGGATGATGGAACTGTATTTTACCAGACTACATGATAAGTGGACGAAGTATATAAAAGTGTCCATTCTCACTTCTGCTGGGTAACATACAAATATAAACAGTCCCAGAATGAGCTAACAATGGTGAGGCAAAGCTTTGCATCAGTTGCCCCTCCTTGCAGATCTCTGCCAGCTTGTTCCCAGGGACTGACAGCTTGAGAGGGAAAACACACTTCCCTTCTGTTTCTCAGCCCACACAGAGGGAAGAGTTAGAAACAAAAACGTTTCTTGTCCTAAGATGAGCACCTATTTCCACAGGGTCTAAAATGATTCGTATCTCCAATCCTGCAGTTGATACACTTATTTAAGTAGCCTTTCACTGCTGAAGATTTTTTTTTAATAAAGCAGGAGTCTGTTAGTTTGGTATCAATGCCCAGCATTCAAGCAGGATCCGTAGTCTTGTTTTCAAAAGGTTCTTAGAGCACAATCTAAAGCTGTTCAAAATCTACAAAAAGATTCCATTACATTTCAGTTGATGCACTAAGCCAGCCCCGTGCATGCCATGTAAATGTTGACTAGATGGTTTTTAACTTTTTCCTATATACTATGGCTACAAATACTTGATAGCATGACAGTATTTTTCTAGGGCACTGCTAATAGCACATAATCCCTTTAATTTCTTCTGCTTCTTTTGAATACAGCAAACAAATGACCAGATGACCAGCTGCAGAGACAGAAAGATGGTTTCATGTGAACTAATGCTGGAACTACCCACAAAGCAGAAAAAATAAAGTGGGAATGAAATGGTAGAATGGATGGTACCCCTTCAGAGGGGTGTGACAAATATCCTTTGTTAAAATTCTCCAATTTACAGGAACTCCCTAAAAGTTGAGAATCAGCAGCACACAGGAGTAGATAAGAATCTCTCGCCCCCACATTCCAATCTTCTTCTGGCAGGGAGCTTCTCACATGGGATGGATGAAACCCTCCACTGTAGTTCTGTCTGCTCTACTGCCAGTACACATGTTGAGGTGGGGCCATGAATCTGGGCGCATGGCCCAATGCTCTGATCAGTACCACCCCCATTAGTTGCTGCCACTCAGCAAGGAGCCTTGCTGGGCCCAGGCACTTGCCCCAGTATACCTGTTCTGGCATTGGACTGGCATGGCAGAGTTTTAAAAAAGGTCCTTCCTTGGCCTCCCTGCAATTTGAAGTGGTACAGTTCACCAATTTGCCTCTAGACATCACCACCACGTTCTGCTGCATGTGTAAACCAATTCTTATCCACTTATGAATCAATGCAGGCAAAACCATAAATCTTTGCTGATGCATTAAACTCATGCACCTAACATCCAAGAATATATTTGTTCACCAATAAACTCTATACACTATTATGATAGTCTACCACTGCAGATTTGAAGGAAGAAACAACCCTATTGCTAACAGATAAAAATAAACATTGGTAAGTTACCTCAGGTGGTTTTCTGCCTAGAAGCAGGTAAGTAGCCATTACTTCGTCATACTTTTGGTTTACCAGAGAGTCATGAATTTCTTCTCTTGCAAAACCCATAGTGACCATTATATCTATAAAAAATAATGCAACTCAATTATTGACAAGATAAATCTAAAGCATGCCAGCTAATACGGTGTGATTATCCAACACCTTCTATTTCATTGTTTTCATCCACAATAGCACTATTTAGAGGATTCTCTCTGAAGTAATTACGTAACATTTTCTATTCCAGACTTGGTTCCCCAGGTGGCTTTTGCAAAAAAAAAAAAAAAAAAAAAAAAAAAGATCCACAAGTGGGATAAATTGGGATTTAATACACACTTTTATACTTCTTTCCTAAAACAATTCCATCTGATTGCCCAGTCTCATAACATTTTCTATTTTCCTTTCTTGTACTTAGTATTCATTTAATATTTATTCAATAGTAATATTTATGCAGAGTCAACAAGGGCACTATGCAAAATTAAAGATCTATATGAAACAGGAAAGAAGATGGAAGACAAGACTGACAATAGGCTGGGTTGTGTATCATTTCAGTCCTCCAAACAAAGCATGGTCTGGAGAGCAGAGAAAGTACACAGAGTTCATGGGCTGAGTATAAATGGGTTACCAGTTTCTTGCAAAGTATTGCTTCTCATTACATCAAACCCCAGGCATGTTTTATACTTTCCCTTTAAATTTGACTGAAAGCTGTCTTTAAACGGTATTTTTCAATTCTGAGTAGGAGTTAAAATGCAAACCATTATTTCCTAGTATGGGCAAGAGAAGAGAGAAACTGAAGCCATTAAACATTCCTGATCTTGCAAATCATGTTCTGGAAGACTGAAACACTGTGGGTGAACTGGATTATTATGAGTGAAATGGGGAATACAGTCCAGTGGCAGTGGAAGAACTAGTAAAATGGGGCTAAGAGAGTTCAGGAAATGCTATCATGGGAATTTAGCAATAGAAGAAAAATTTGGTACATAGAAACCAAGTCATATAGCAACTCAATAAACTGGTAATATATTGAAATTAAGTATTATGTCATACTATATAATAAGGTATATAACAGATATAGGAAGAAGATCTCTGGAAGACCAGGATAACTATGTAAACTGCCCTACCTATTCTTTTGGTGTCATTAAAATCTGGTTCAGGTTCAGTGTATGGCTTTAATTCTTCCTCTTCGTGACCAACATTCATCCATCGGTCCTTCATTATTTGCTAGATAATATAACAGTATTGAAACAGCCATGACATACAAAATCGTGCAACATGTGCAAAAATTAAAACACAAATAAAAGCTTGTAATAACCACCAAAAAAACTTCCAGATAGGAAATGAAATGTAACATTCTTGTGCTATTTTACATAACAGCTGCCAATGTGACTCAGGAAGGTTAGACAAAACAATCAGTTCAATGCATCAATTTTTCAAATCATTTAGTCCAACAGGACTCTCCACTGCTTAAGTGCCCCCTCCCACTGATTCCATTAGGCAAGCAGGACCAACAACTTCTGAAAGACCCCAAAATGAGTGGAAATACTTGTTTCTGGCTTGGGACAGGTTGGTAGAGCTCTATTATGCAAGCACTGCTGGCTTTTCCCATTCCAAAAACTAGCATTTCCATATATATTCAGCTGCTCCTGAAAATGTGAAATTCTGCAGTGCAAGTGGTGGGACTCAGCTGCGCAACAGAACTGGTGAGGGTGCAGTACCCCAGTGAATACTGACCCAACTATCCAATATATATTACTATTCACCATTATTGAAAACTGAGTTTGCATTGTCCCTCATTCCAATAGACAAGGGCCCAGTATTGCAGAGGAAAACTGGTACAGTCTCTTTTCTATAGCTATGGAGTAGCTCAGGGGTTCTCGCCATGGCACCAGCAGGGCCTTCCAATGCTGCCTGCTGGCACCCACAGAAGTGATTTCTATATGCGTGTGTGTGTGTGTGTGTGTGTGTGTGTGTGTCAATTAATATGTAAGAAACGCCTATATACAAAAACTTACCTTTCACGCACATAAAGCATAACGTTGTTATTTCTTTCCTTTCAATCCCTTTCCTTGCTATTTTGCTCTCTTTCCCATCCTAGTCTTCCTCCTCTCTACTGCTAGCCTCGAGCCTTGTTTTCCCCTCTCATTAATCTCTTTATCATGCTGTTTCTCTGGGCTCCCAGCCTCTAGCCTTGCTGTTCTAGCTCCTCTCTTTCTTATCTCTCTATCCCTTTCCCCTACTTTTCCCACCCCAACCTCTAATCTATTTCCCTTCCCCTCTCCCTTTCTGATTTGCCAGGCCTTCATGGCTGCCATTATGTACATAGCCACATGCTCTATAGGAAACATTTTGCAGGAGGGCCCTTAACAGATTCTCACATTTCCAAATGTGCCCACAGGTCCAAAAGGTTGCGGATACCTCCAACTGGTCTAGTTGTGCCCCAACAAAACTGTACAAAGCTGGATTTTGCAACATTATGCAAATTAAAGAAGATAATTATATAATACGTTCCACCTGGCTGTAGCAGAAGGAAATAAATACTACTCAACAGCCTGGCTGGCAGACCTGAACCACCTCCATTCCAGCAGGTTATTAAAGAACAATTATGCAAGTTTAAGAAATGATGCCTGAATTTGCCTGTTCTCCTCCCCTCCATCCATTTTTCCTTTTGTGTCATGGCTTTTAATCTTTTAATGGTTATAAGCTTTCAAGCAGAGTATGTCTTGCTTTTAATCTGTGAATAGAGCCTACAGACATCTAGGCGCTTCAGGAATGAATGAAAATTAAAAGGTGCACTTTGCATTACACTCTTCATAGAAAGAGGCACGCAGGTTACTGAAACTCTGCTACTTGATTGCTGTTCATTCTCCCTCTCCAGCATCTGAGATCTCACCAAGCATTGCTCACAAAATTCAAGTCCATCTTTACTACCACAAGGGCTACAAGCAAGTCTGACAGTCTCAGCACGCTTCATGATTTTCCCATTACTGATGTCTCTGTTGTGCTATGCAGTTAGAAAATACAGCTGAACAGCAGAGGCCTGCACAAAAGCATTAACTTATTAGGCAGCAGTGTCCTTTAGACTCATGCATCTCAAACTTTATGTGAATATGAACATCCTTAACTCGACCTCTCATGATCTCACTCAATTTTTTAGACAGGACCCTAACAATGACTGCTACACATCACTGAAGCAGAAACTATGCATACCACACAATCTACTGGCAAGCAACCAGACAAGAGAATTATTCAGCCCACATTCACAGCTGATCAGGGAACTATTTCCCAGCTAGTGCTCAAGTTATCTATGTCAGAAAGTGACTAAATGAGATTGATTCGGTGGAACACCATCTCCAGCTGCAAATGCAAACCTATCAAGATAAAAGAAAGGTCACACTGATGACTAATACACGTTGTATTTCTCAAATCATTTTATCACCTGTTGTACTTTATTGGGTATTAACAAGCAGTAAATTGCTCTTAGACACAAAGTCCAGAGACTAAGATGACTAAGTGCTTCACTTTGCTAGAACTGCTACATAAACATTTTAGTGAAAAGAAACTCAAGAGCTACTACGCCAAATAGATTGCATATGAAAATGGCTTACTTAAAAACGCATGTCTTACAAATTAAAGCAACTAAAACACATTAGTTTTTAAGAACCACAGTTCACCTTTCTTAAACCATACACTAAACTAATGCTAAATTTCATTTAAATGGGCAAGTGTTCTAATGCAAAATATTTATAACAAGTGTGATAAGCTCCCACTAAAAATGAGAGAAATGTTCAGAAACTATACAACATGACAGTCAGGTTTACACGACATGGAAAACCAGGATGGATAACTAGCCACAGTGGGTTGTCCTGTCACCCAAACCTAGACCATCCTGTACAGGGTAGTACATTCTGGAGCAGCATATCCCCCTGAAAACCCTTGGCTTTCTCTAGCAGTTGTTTATCTCATGTCTGGTCATCATGCTGTCTAAAGCATTGTGGGTTCCAGTAAGCAGCTAGTGAGCCATTTGATAAGAACAGAAGCTCCCCCTGCCCACTAATCATGCTCTCACCCGTGCTGCCGCTGCTGTCAGTGTCTGCACTGATGCCGAAGTGGCACTTTGCAGAGAAAGACATTGCTTCCCCACTTTCTAAAAAATGCTATTAGCCCCAGAAGTATGTACAAATGCCTTCATAATTTTACTTTATTTTTTCTTTTCTTGGAGGTGTCCCAGTATGCACTTACAGCATCCAACATATGTGGTCTTGCCTGTTCAATGTTCTTGTAAGTTTTGGCTGTCAAAAGAAACTAAAGGAAGTTGGTAAGGTAGATGGAAATTGACAGGGCAAGATTGCATATAAGCTATTTCACTAAGTTGTTGGTCAAACATCACCAATAAGGGGAAAAATGTAAGTGCATCAAAAAGGGGATGGTGACAAAATCTCCCCCCTAGCAAAGTAACCCTCCCCATTTCCAGTGCTGAACTGAGAGTTCTCAGAGCCCTACACCATTTCAACACCTCCTGGACTCTCCTGCTACCCTAGAAAGGGAGGCATCTCCTCTCCAAAGCATGGACTGCTGTGTAGGAATGTGTGTGGAATCCATTTGGAGGGTGGGAATCTGCTGGATTCCCTGGGGTTGGCTACCCAGACTCGGGCCTGCCTTCTTGCAGCTGTGAGTCCAACTTCCTGGCAAGCACCTAAGCAGATGTCTAGCAGGAATCAAGCCTGTACAAACAGTGTGCACGCAGTGTCCCTCTTCTGCACACGTGACTTCCAGTCTTTGTTTGTGCTGCATGTGACATGAAAGAAGGTCACTGGTTGCATAGATGGACTTCTTGGCTCAGCTCTAAAGCAGGGCTGAGCATGAGGGGATGCCTGCGAACAGAAGAGGGACGAATTCTGGGAATCTTCACTGCAGCACTACTGCCATGGTTACTGCTGTTCCCTGACTGTTCTAAAAAACATAGTGAAAAGGTAATTAAATGAGATGGTGCAAATCAGGCTACATGCAGGGGGGAGAGGGTTTTACATTTTATGCTATTCAACATGATCTTTGTTCTTCTTGCTTTGCTCCAAATTTTAAGACTTGTTTAATTGTCTGCGGTTTGTTTCTTCAGATTAGTATCAAGTTACATCATGTAAATCCCATTCTTAAACTCATTTACTGGGGCTGCCACCAGATTGAAGAAACCTTAATTGAGCAATTGTAGGAATTTGTTTAATGAATCAACTCATCAAAATCTGCATAAATAGCATCATATGTAATGGTGCCTACCACTAAGATGGTGCCAGAGACACACAGCTTAAGTTATTGTATTACAATGAACAGCCCTTTAAAAAAAACTTTAAGAAGGTACACTTTTGAATAACACTTCCAAAATTGATATGTTTTAAAACATTAATCTAGCAAGGACCTGAAAACACTGAAACCCTATCATTACCCAGAACGACTCTTGAAATCATTAAGCCTCACTTGAAAAATCTGCTTTCCATGTTACAAAATTCCCATTATCACCATTTCCCGAGATGCATTCACTCAGTTGCAAAATGGCTGGCTTATCATGTAATAATTTTACATGATGGTGTAAACCAATTGGAAATTATTTTTACATTATTGTACAAACTGCTTCCTTAAAGAAAGATATGTCCCACAGGAAAGTTTTGAATTTTGAAAAACAATGATGAACAACGAAACAATACGTGTTTTTATTGTTACACTGATATCCTGTCTTTTTCCCTCTGGCACAGAACCCAAAGTTGCTTGCAGGATCGTCCTAAAACCCTGATCTCCTGAATCTCAAACCATCACTCCACCACACTGGTCTTTTTGAGCAAGAAAAGGGGGAATTAAAGAAAAATAAGTTAGGCAGTTCTTAGTAGCACATTTAAGACTGAGGTTCAGGTTATTCCTTGTGTGTTTTAAATAATTAAATAAAAAATATCAACTTACTTCCAAGCTCCCTCGCTTGATTGGATTCAATACAAGCAGCTTTTTCAGTAGATTTTCACAATCTGTGGACATATAGAATGGTATCCGGTACTTTCCCCGTAATACCCGCTCTCTCAGTTCCTTTAGAAAAGACAAAACAAAAAAAATCTAACATTGAGACACAATAATGGAAGATTAGACTTTGAAGTTTCAAATATCAATGTTACCTTTAAATTTTGCCCATCAAATGGCAAAGATCCACTGACTAGAGTGTAAAGAATAACTCCAAGACTCCATACATCCACTTCTGGGCCATCATATTTCTTTCCTTGAAAAAGTTCAGGGGCAGCATATGGAGGGCTTCCACAAAAAGTGTCCAGTTTGTTGCCAATAGTAAATTCATTGCTAAAACCAAAATCTGCAATTTTAATGTTCATGTCGCCATCAAGAAGAAGGTTTTCTGCCTGAAAGGTGGGGTGGGGAGAAGAATATTGAAGATAAATAGAAACAGTTTACCATAAATTTATTCTGAAACAAACTATTCATTTTAAGGGTGACATACTTTGCTGTGGAATGCAAGAAGCAACACTCAGCACGCCCATGATCCATAGTAAGGTGAGGACTTGAAGATTTCTTTGTAAGATTTGCTTAGATTTGTAGTATTTTCTCTTCCTCTGTCCATGAGAGTACAACCTTATATCCATTAACATCAAATAAGGTTTGTGTAAAATACCAGTCTTAACAGCTTAACAGATATCTCCCTTTTGTTTTTGAAAACTGCTGTCCCTGCAACCTTGAGAAACAGTCGAATGGAACTCTAAATACAAATAAAATTAATGACTTGCTCTGCTTAGGAATTAAAAGAGCACAGACACAAACACACAATTAGGGTGTAATTCTGTGCATGTTTACTCAGAAAAAAGGCCTACAATTTGAATAGCTGGCTGGAGCATACTGGGAGTTGTAGGCCTTTTTTCAGTTTAAACTTGCATAGAATTAGATAATTACTGACTGATTACTGTATGAAAAAGAAAGCTGGGGATTGGGGGGGGGGGATTGATTCTACTATATGTCCCTTCTTCAGTCAACTCCAGAAAAACTAAAACATGAAACTGAATTGGATTTCATGCATCATATTTAACAATTACACCACAAGATAATGTCCATTTCAAAGGTTTGTTTCTTTTAGCTTTAAAAATGTGCACTTCGATGGTCTTTTTGCCTGCCTTTGTACTCTTTCAGTGAATTTCAGAGTTTCTCAATCCTTCTGAGTACTTTGGCACTAGATATTGCATAGTGACTTTTATCTCAAAGGAATCATGTGGATGTGCTCAGAATCAGACATTATGAGTGAGACAGCTAAGAATCTGAAGCAGATGTTGTGCAGGACACAGAAGCTTAAGACTTACTTTGATGGAAGGGCAAATGACTTTTTTAGAATCAACTTAAATGGAGCAAGATAGCAACACAGAGGGCCCAGAAGGCAGGTGTTATATCATATTATTAGGAGAAATAAGAAAGGCCAGAACAGAATGTTTCCTTCAGGTACAGAAAAAGCTGGACACAAGTTGGACAAAAGACATGGCCAACAACAGCATTTTCCTTTCAGAGCTTCAAATCACAATACACAATTATTATTAGGAACAGGTTTGCAAACTGCAGCTTGAGCTAACCATGGTGAGCAACAGATGTAACACTAACAAATAAAAGTGGAGGGAAATCATGTGCATGAGAGAGGAACATGAGGCTGAAGGATTGCTGCAGCTTAGGAAAAGAAGTAACTGAACAATCCCAAAGATTCACACTAAATACTAAAGATGACTTACATGAGGTGTGAAAGGGTTTCACCCATTAATTCTGGAAAAATAATTTCAGATATAGCAGCAAAGAGACCCTGATAGATTTTAATTAATTAATTGCATTTTTATACCAACACACAGTCAAAGCTCTCTGGGCAGTTTACACAGTCCAAAAAGGTATTATGAAAGTAGAATTTAAAATATTATAAAATCAGGAAAAATTAAAATGTTTTAAACAGGTAAAGCAGATGCTAATAAGGAATAACAAGGGGAGAGGGAGGAAAAGTGTGGGGAGAGAAAGAGACACTCTGCAAAATGCCTGGTGACCCTCTCAAGCCTTCGGGTGGCCAAGTAAGAAGTTAAAAGCAGGAATAAAAAAAGGCCATCTTAAGCTGGTGTCAAAAAGATCACAGATTAGTTGCCAGCGGGACCACAGTGGGGAGGTTAGTCCATGGATGGGGGCCTTTTATAAAGTATTAATGGCACAACAGAAGAAAGGGGCATGGAGCTCAAAGTTCGATATGAACAAAAAGGGGACCCCCACTGAGTGCTTATGTAACCATGATACAATCAACAAGGAAGATCATCTAAGAATCAGAGAAAACCCTACAAACATTTATAACCCCCTGTCCTGTTCAGAAGCATGTGCTGCACATCATTATCTCCAGCAGGTGTGAAAGAACAGATAGGAAAATGTAAAATGTAGCAGTAAGAGGTTTTTGAAACGATTAATAAATTGTTCTTTTCCATCACAGTTCCAATTTTTAAAAGAAAGGAAATTAACCTACCTTGAGATCACGATGGACAATGTATTTCTGATGACAGTATTGCACAGCAGACACAATCTGAAATAAAACCGTCATTATCAATAAAGAAACACAAAAAATTACCCTGACAATACATTAGCGTGTTTATCCTTCCATATAGCACTCATATTTGCATATATTACCTTGTAGTAACCATTACAACAATTCATTTCCTTATAGCAGAAGAGGAGAGAAATAATGACTTATCTATGACCACCTAATGGTCATTTTCAAATGCCACATTTGAAACTCTATTTTTTGGTTGGGTAAATTCCAGTAAATCCTAGTTAACATTAATGATATCTTGTTGGTTTGAACACCACAAGAAGCTGTAGCAAAACTAAACTGCATGCTAAATCAGACCAAAGGTCTATCTAGTACTGCACTCTGTTCATAGAGATGCCAACCAGCTGCCAGTGGGAAATCCAACTATTGGACATGAGTGCAACAGTATCCTACCTCATGTTCTCTAGCAGTTGCAATAGAAGAATACTGCTTCCAATACTGGGAGTAATATATAGCTATCAAAACTATCCTTCATTTTATTTTGGTTTTAGTACAACTCATCCTTTTTACACAAATCCAACTTTTTCCAAAACATTCACAAGTGCCTAACAAATCCAAACTGATGCCTCTGTACATCACTGTTATCATCCATGCATTGAGACATCTCAACTTTTTGTGTCAAGTTTGTTCTGCACATAGAGGAGGTAAGCATTTCAGAGAAATTACCTTGAAAGTTCAGACTTTCAGACCTAAGCTCAGACCTAAACAACCTAAATTAGGCTTCTAAAACCTCAGAGCTATGTTTACCCAAGTCACTGGTACCTTGAATTCCACCCAAGTTCTTTCTACCAAACTATTTAGACCAAACCCTAGACATTTTGGACTTCTACCAAAAGCATTCATGACCACTGGTCATGCTAGTAGGAGCTTCTGGGAGTTGAAGTCCAAAAGAGGGATCTTTCTTCTGTCCACCTCTGATCTCAATGATGCATGGTACCTGCAACCTTAGCAGCAGGCAAGCAATTTACCATGTGGTTGTAAAATTTTCTTTCTTATGCCATCTGATACCAGAGTCTCTGGATGGCTTACAAAAAAACCCAAAAAACAACATACCAACGAATAACACATGGCATCTGACCATTAATGATAAAATCAAAGATAAAATGAATTAAATATTAAAATGTTGGGAAAATAAAAAGGTTTTCACCTGCCAAAAAGAATAAAGTGACAGTGCCAGGTGAACCTCTCTGGGGAGCATGTTCCAAAGTCTGGGTGCCACTGCAGAAAAGGACCTTCTCCAGGTAGCTACCCTCCTAACTGCCTTCAAAGAGGGATTCCGGAGAAGGACCTCTACGCTAGATCTCAAGGGTGGGCAGGCACATAGGGAAGAAGGTGCTCTTTCCGGTATCCAGGAACCAAGCTGATTTGGGCTTTATAGGTCATTACCAGCACCTTAAATCGGGCCCGGACTTCAATTGACAACCAGGTATAGGACCAGCGTGATATGGGAGTATCTGCCAGTCCCTGTTAATAACCTGGCAGCTCTATTCTGGACCAACTGAAGTATCCAGATCAATGGAAAGGGCAGCCCCATGTAGAGCATATTGCAATAGTCCAAATGGGAAGTTACCAGAGCGTGGGTCACCACTGTCAGGCACTGCACATCCACGTAAGGGCACAGCTAAGTATCAGCTGAAGCTGAAGAAAAGCACTTCTCACCACTGCCAACACATGGTACTCCAGGGACAGGTCAGGGTCGAGAAGCACTCCCAGGCTGCATACCCTGTCATTTAGGGGAATTGCAACCCTGTCCAGAACAGGGCAAAAATCACTCACCTGGAAGGCCAAACCAACTACCAACAGGACCTCCATCTTGTCTGGATTAAGCCTCAATTTATTGACCCTCATCCAACCCATTACCCTGGCCAGACACCGATTAAGACCAACGCTGCCTCACCTGGACTAGATGTAAAAGAGAGGCAGTGCTGGGTGTCATCCGCTTACTGCAGACTCCACAGCCCAAAACCTTGGAGGACCTCTCCCAGCAGTTTCATGTCGAAAGACCATGGGGGATAAAATGGAACCCTGAGGAACTCCATGGCAAAGCTGCCACGACACAGAGACATAATCTCCCAGCACCACCTTCTGGAATCAGCCAGTCAGATAGGATTGGAACCACCACAGAACACTGCCTCCAACTCACAACCCAGCCAGCCTATCCAGAAGGCTGTTCCATACCCAGGCCTGAAACCAGATTGAAATGGGTCAGTTTCCTCCAAGAGCACTTGGACATGTCCGGCCACCACTTGCTTGAGCACCTTGCCCAAGAATGGAATATTAGCCACTGACGTATAATTGGCGGCTATTTCTGGGTCCACGATGCCCTCTTTCCACCTGCTCAATTAACTGGAAAATACCCCAGATCCCTCAGGAAACCATCACAATCCATAAGACTCCAGGGGCGGACCATCTTAATAGGGTCCGCACCCTTCAGATCACAAGGAAGTGATCTGACCATGACAAAGGGGTTAAAGTCAAACCCCTCACTTCCAGATCACCGTCCTCCTGCCCTGTCAAGAAAACCAGGTCCAGAGTGCACCTTTTACATGCATTGGGCCAGTGTCATGTTGAGACAGCCCCATGGCTGTCATGGCCCCCATGGCTGTTATAACACTTGTTTTATACCTGTCTAAATTTTGCACGTGCTTCTTTCTCTTTCATTCTTCCATGGGCAACCAAGTAGTCAAACACTTCCCCTGAAGCAAAATAGAATATGATATTGTACAGAATTAACTAGCAATGACTGGTATTAATTTAATGCTATTAACACGTACACTTATTTAACAAAGAAACTACATTTAAAATATATTGGATTCTTTGTATTTAGTATTTTTCCTTTTTATATCAACTCATTCTATCACCAAAATCCACCAGTGAATTCTCAGGTGTCTCACTATCTCAAGGATTTGTGCCTAATGGCTCTACTTGTCCTACTTTATTGGAGCAAATAGTTGGATTACACATTTGTTGGAAAGTAAGGTAAGTCATGCAGGGTTGTTGTTGTTTTTAAATCAAGAAGCAGGAGAAGAAGGCTGCAATCTTATGCACACTTAGCAAGCAGTAGGTTTCATTCAACTCAATAGTACCAACTTTTGTGTAGACCAGTGTAGGATTACACTGTAAATCAGTTTGCAACTTTGAGTGACCTGATTATTGAGTAAAGTGGTCCTTAATCTTATTATGCTGCTCTTCCCTAACAGACAATACATGAATTTCTATAGGACTATCTGTCCTAGTTTTGCAAAATAATCCAAAAGTGAGCAGTTTACAAAATACGTTAGCTAGTTTGCCCACCCACAAAGACGTGTGTCAGTCTGAACGAAAGAAAAAAGAACATTCTTTTTTCCTGCCTGGTATCCTAACTGTTATTCACGACATGTGACCAGGCAAGTGGTTATTTATAAGTGTGACCTGTTCCATTCACAGTTTGGGAGGACCCTCTTCCTTATGGAATCAGCATCATTTCCTCCAACTCCTGATCAATTGAGAAATTCAGTCATCTATGTGCAGGTCACTTCCTCATTCAATGTATTAGAAAAACCTTCTTCTCTCAGCACCAACATTTGCATAACTGCTACCACAGTAGGAGTTTACCCATGTTTAAGTTTTTCTTTTTAACATGGGCTCCCTATATCAGAGTTTCTTTTCTATTAGCAACCTTTACATCAAACCAATGAAACTTAATAATGTGAGTGGAAATACCACTGAACTGAGTTACCAAGTGAATGTATGCTACTACACAAACAGAAGTAGTAGTAGTAAATTTGTGTTTAGACTGTACTTGTTTCAGACTGTGGACAGGAGCTCACAAAGTGAAATATGACCGAGAGAAGACTATGGTAGAACACAGTAGCTTTCCTTTTGTAGGGTTGCCTTTTGTGGGGAGCATTAAACCGTGAGTTCCCAGTTGCAGCATGAAAGGGTACAGTCCAGACAGAAGAATATAGAAAGCTATGTTGTAAGCCGCCCCGAGGCTTCGGCGAATGGGGCGGCATAAAAATGTTTTAATAAATAATAAATAAAAATAAATACTTTATACTGAGTCATACCCTTGGTCCATTTAGCCTAGTACTGTTGACACTAACTGGCAGCAGCTTTCCAGACTTTCAGGCAGGAGTCTTTTCAAGCCCTATCTTGAGATGTCAGACAGAGGATTGAACCTGGGGACTTCTGCATGCAAACAAGTGCTCTACCAACTCATCTGTAGGTGAAAACTGGGTTGCAGACTTATTATCCAGCTTTTAAAAGACACAGCCATAAAGTGAGCCCGAGAGAACAATGTCCCCCAGTCTGGATTCCACGGAGCAGTGTATCATGTCGTAAATAGCCAAGGACATAACACAATTTTCAGGGCCGATGCCAGCTGCACCCCTACCTTCAAACTCTTACATTTCAAACTAATCTTTAGAAGCATAACTGAACAGTTACTTACCCCCACTGGCATATTCCATTACTAAATATAATGTTTTTTCTGTTTCAATAACTTCAAATAACTTAACTGCAAGATAAAAGAATGACAATAAAATACATTCACTTAAGCAGTAAAGAAAATTTGAAAACAGAGCTAAATGTATTTAAGTTAACACATCTTAACCATGATACAAAGAAAAAAGAAATCCATGCTGAAGTCACGATTTTGCTCTATGGATTAAATTCTTAAAAGTAAAACCACCCACTGCTCTGCTTCAACTAGACCAAATTAAAATGGTACATATTTTGATTCCACTGAAGACAAAGTTTGAATGTCAAGGGAGACAGCAGAACTATTAAGAACCAGAAGGACATTGCTCATCAAATATGTTAACAAAATGATTATCATCATTGCAAAGTTTAAAAATAAGCCTACAAGTGCTAAGTATGTTGAAAAAGCAGCATGCTCAGCTAGGAGGAGTAGTCAAAAGGGCATACCCTATAGCAACAATGTGTGTACCTTGTATGCAACAAGCCCTCTGGCCGATTCAGGAACAATAACTGTCTCTGGAACAAAATTGTTCTGCCTTCCTCAGCCAGAAGAATTGTCATCACAAAGTAGGATTCTAAAGGTAGGGGAAACTAAAGCAGAAAGGGAAAGTTACACACTTTGTAATCCTGTTCTCATTCATAGGTCTCAATTTTCCCACAACTGAGTGGTATTGATTTAATTAAAATCCACCTTAAAAGCCATTTTGATACATCAGTATCACATTTTACTGGAGTAATAATAATAGTGTCTGCATAGCACTTTCAAGGGTTCAAAGTGCTTCACATGCATAATCTTCTTGTAAAATTTGCAGAAATCAAATGATTTAAGTTCATAGTAATGTTACCCATTTTGCAGAGTGGGGCAGGGGGTTGGACTGGGGGCTAAGGCTAAAACAGAGTGATTTGCCTAAAGCTACATAGTTCATAGCAGAGGTGACATTCGAACCAAGCACTTCCGGATGCATTGCTCATTCTTAGCCACTATGCTATACCACCTCACAATTATAAGCTTGATTATGGAAGTTTGCATTATGAGAACCTTTGTGAATGCAGGGACTGGTCTTGATGATCAGCACAAAGAACTGGTCACAAAGTCAACAGGGAGTGTAAACACAGATTATAAACCAGTTTTGGACATGGCAGATGAGACTAGCCAGGTGCCAAGAGTTTGTCAACTGCAGAGTCATGGGAATTGATGGGCTTGATTATCCTCAGAGTTGGAATCTAAGCATGTCTTGCAAATTTGTGCCTACCAGGCACTGATTGGGATTTATGAGTGATGTTTTCTTTGGGGGAAAACAGCACTTTCCTGCTTTCAAGATAATAATGGCTAGAACACTGCATTACTGAGTAAGATGAAATATTTTTTTTAAAGGGCATTCCTAAACAGGTTTGTTGGGCCATAATTAAGGTCTACTAAATCGGGTCTTTGTGAAATGCTGGAAAACCAACCCAAAGATTCACTAGCCTTACAGAAAGCAATAAAAGAACCATGCAAGCCACAGGTCTCCAAAATGAGAATTTACATTTTCCTCTAACTAGTAGTTTTCTAGAAGAAGCATCTATGGCTCACTCATTTACTTATTTACCTATAATGTTCGTATACTGCATCACCTGCTAAAAAGCCTGTGAGGCAGGGTTTGTTTGTTTTTTTTTTTTTTTAAAGAAATGAGTGTTCTTCAGAAATCAAAAGGACAACTTAGTAAAACTTGCAAAGTTTTTATGCACTCTAATCCAAAAATTGACTTTTTCAGTAAGTTGAAAAACATACAAGCACAGGAAAAGGGTTAAATACAATACATCAAAAACTGCCAGATTCCTACCAATATTAGGATGGTTCAATATCTTCATTATTCGTACTTCCCGGAACAGCTGTTAAAAAAAAGCTAAGCTACTTAGTGATTTTTATACAGATAGCCTAGCAGATGTAAAGGTAACAGTAAAATATGTAAGATACAATTTAAAATTCACATAATTATTATTAAATATTATACTGGATGCCAAACACATTCGACAGTAGCAATATACCCTTGCGGGGATAATGGGTTGAATCTAAACCAAGCTGCACAAAGTTCTCACTGAAATTAATAGAACTTTCCCTAAGCCATGACTAACTTTTCATAATGATTTTAAAGGAGTCTGATTTACTTAGTCTGGATCTAACCCATTATCAGTAATTTTTAGATTCCAAGGCTGTATTGTATTGATTTGTGTTCACTACAATCAATTCAAATGTATCTCTTTCATCTGAACTAGTCCCACAGCCACCTGAGGTTCAGTGGGAAGTTGATATTACCAATTTTTCAGACTGGTGAGCAAGCACACATATTAAGAAAACAGTAGCAGGCAGCCCTAAACAATGCCTCATTTCTCAAGGATGGCAAAATGATTATTTCTTACAAAAGCCTTTAAACACATGAAGCACACACTTCAATTCAATGTGTGTCACTCCAAATCTGCACAGAATGACTACTAATATTTTGTAGGAAAAGATGCACAGGTGCATGTTCTCATTTTCAACATATAGCACTGACAAAATCTATTAGGTGAATCTTGCTGGATAAACAAGTAAAAAAAATAGGTTACTAACCTATACTATATTGGCAGTGAATGTTGAACTATGTAAGTTGAAAGTTTATTTCATTTATAGAAGGTAATTACCCACCTGTATCATCCCAAGAAGGTCTAGCAGTTGCAGTAGGTAAAGAAGGTAAAACATGGGAATGGATTAACTAAAGATGAATTTGGACAAGACTAACAGGACCACTTTGGAGTTCGTTTAAAACGGTATGTGTGATGGCTGTTCTCTGCTGAAAGCTGGCTGGATCTACCTGCTGAACATACGGACCACTCTTTGCTGCTTGGCACACCTCCAAAAAAGGGCTGACAAACTCATGCTAATAAGCCACACAATCAACCAGTACACCTGAACAGCCCTCAACAAATTTCACCCAGGACAAGGGAACTAATGCAAATCATATTATGAGAAATGCCTCTTTTAGTTAAGCCTGAATTAAGCTGCTCACTTCCCTGCTCTTCAGCAATGGCTACAACTAAAGAAAACAAAACAAATAGAGCCTTCTCATGACAATCCAATATAATAAAACATCTATTATTACAGATCCATGTTCTGAGATGGACATTGTTTAGTCTTTCAGTTAAATGCCTTCTTCAAAGTATGTTATAAATAGTACTATAAATTAAAGGCAATTGATGATGGACATCAAAACTAAATGTCACTGAAGGCTCCTGGAAAGACACCTTGTAATACATTTATATAAGCACCCAGTCATTCTTCCATGTCTGCCAATGCCACTGTAATTTTACTGGCAGTATCCCTGTCCAAGAGCAGAGATCATTGTCCAAAACACTCCTACTGCAGAATATACATACCTTTTGTAGGCTGGTGGGATTTAGTTGGGTTTTGTCTATTATTTTCACAGCAACCTAAGAATGGAAATGGCAGAAATTACTCTATTAAAAGCTTGCCTTTTAAAAAAGGTAAAAGTAATATGTGTTTTAGAATGTCAGTGATCCCATTCAGTTGCAAAGCCCAAGTATGCTTTAGCATCAAGACAAATTCACTTTGGGCTGAAGCCTTCTAACAGTTTTGGTGAAGCCACAAGATTGCAGTTTTTGCTTTCTTTTGTAACTGCAATTTATTGATACTCTGTCTGCAAACTGTCATTAGGCTTAACTATGATTGATGGAAATAAGACCACTCATACCATGGTTTATGAAGCTGGCTTCTTTAAATAAACTCAGAATAAGGAATATATAAGCAAAGGTACAACTGATTTTTCTATAGTCCCAAAGTCCAGGGGATATTTTAGAACATGTGGACTGAGCAAGCTGTCAACCAGACAATTTGTACCTTCAAAGCTCTCTCCTGGGCTTCTGTCCCATCTCTTTCTCTCCACCACATGATCCTTTATGTACCTCTTCCTGCCAGCCCATCCCTGCTATTTATCTGAGAGCAGTGTTGGGCACCACTACTAGATGGTGCTCCAAGGTTCTTCTAGCAGCAATGACTGAAGAAGACAACTGGCAGGAAGAGAGAGGGTCTCTGCTCCATCATTCATTAGCTCACTGTCTCTCGTCACATCTTTCCTCTCCAGGGAGCAGCTGCCTAACAAACTGTCTATTAGTTTTGACCAACAAATTTTCTAACAAATATACAGCTGGTTTCTGCTTGCGTACTGAAATGAGCACACTGGATTCTAACAGGTGAGTTTTGAAGGTGTGGATCAAGCCTGCTGAGAGTTAGGTGATAAATGCTTTCAAAGGCTTCCCTCATCTCTTGGGGGAAGTACAGGCAAGGAAGGGAGTGTGCACTGTTGGGCTGCACTGCTTTAACTAAAGGCAGATCCAGCATCTTTAAGTAGTGGTGACTATACTCTCTTGAGGAAAAAGGTGGAGTGGGAGGGTGTATATTCCCAAATTCAGTGGGATGTTGTCTACCAGAGGAAAATGGGCAGTGGGCCATATCTGGCTGTGAAATACAGGTTCCTCACCCATGCAATAGTAACGATCAACAATAACATAGGCATTTGGACACAATGTAAAACCATAGTTAGCTCAAACAGAAATGAAACTTTCAAATTACTGATTCTGTGAGTATTTGATGTCTCTGTGAGTATGAGACACATCTCTTTAAATAGGTTCCATTGGGCCAAGTGGGTTGAGTGAACAGCTGATAGATTTGTATATAGAGATATGCACATGACACAAAAATCCACGGTCATGATGTCTCAAGATACAAAAACCCATGGTGAGTTAATTCACTCACAAGGAGCTAATGTGTGTGCTAGCCACCAGCTGACATAGTTATTTGAGAGTTAAGCAACTGTGGGTTATGAAAGGGCTGTTTAATCCTCAAATAACCTCTACCAGTGAGGTTTACATGGAACAACAATCCTTGATTGTTTGAGCAATTCGCTCTATTCACACAAGTCAATAAAGCCTATTTAAAGGTGTCTCTCATGTCGGTAGAGTCAGTAATCTGCAGTCAGATTTTTACTCCAGCAACAGCAATGAAAAAATCTAGAATAAGAGCAATGAGGTGTTTCCGAGTATATTTACTTTCACTTGTACAAATATATTTCACCTTTCGATAAGACTGTAATTATACAAGTAATTAACAGCACCTGAGTCCTTCTAATTTCCTATACTGTAGTGGGGTAAAAGCTATTTAAAACGAAGTATGAATGGGTAGGGAAAGAGAACTGAACTCTTCTCTTGTCCATTCTTTCCTCTTGAAACCTCTTTGTATTTTTCCCCTCCTGGCAGGGATTGCTTCTAAGTTCTACCAAATAAGACAGCTGTTTTGCAGAAAAAATCCTCCCTCATTCTCTTCCTGCCCATGTCTGCTGGGAATGAGAATGATAGCTGCTTTGGGTACACATTCTCAAAGGCTGCTGGCTGGTCTCCAGAAGAAGAATCATTAGTAGAAAAGACCCAGGAGGGGGCCATGGAATGTGGGCCACCCCCAGACATCGAGATGAGAGATGCTTATTTCAAGGCTAGATCCCCCAGGTGGGCAGTTCGTGGAAGGAGCCGTGGAGCAGGGGTGTTTCTCAGGCTCAGACAATTTGGGCATGGCTCTTGACTCCATGATGCATTGTCAGTAGAGGAAGGGAGCCCAATCAGAGGATCAGCGGACAGAGAGGCAGCATGTCCACAGAGGCTTCGGTGAATGGGGCGGCATAGAATTTTTTAAATAAATAAATAATAAATAAATAAATGCTCATTTTCAGAAGACCCCTGCTGAAGGGATGGGGCCCAGGCATGTTCATAAAGAGCATTCTGCCTATGGGCTGGCCATCTTCATGTCTCATTTGGCTTAAGGACAAGCCTGTTATGTATTCAATCACATAGCTGAATGATGATAGCGTTTATTGCACATAGCTAAGCAAGAAGGCAACATATGATACGGTTACAGTGAAAAAGAGAGAAAAGCATACCTCTCTACCAGTAAGAACATGTCTAGCCAGCTTCACTTTGGCAAAATTTCCTTTTCCTATCGTCTTTAGTAAACGGTAATTTCCAATGTGAGGATGGTCTTCATTAGTAGATGTGATTGAATTTCTGCAGCGGGGTATATTCTGTCTGCTACTTGATTTTGTGGGCTGGACATGGGGCTCAGAATATCCATCAACGGAAGTGTGCTGTAAGATCAAAAACAAAAAACTAAATTGCAATGCTAATTTGCATGGGATCTATGAATTGTAAAACACTCAAAATGGGACTACATCCCCCACTCTGCAAGATGCTTGTTAAAATTAATCCAAGTTATAAAGCTCTTTATATATTTTTTTCAAAACAACACTACACATAATGGTATTCAATATTTTAGTTTGAAGCCTATCAGCTTCATGCTTAATTAAAAAAGTGGTTAACCAGGCCACCAATATAATTAGAAAGGCCAAACGAGCTATGAATGGGCACATCATATTAATAAAGGAGCAATGAGAAGACTTTGGTTCTAGTCCCCACTCTGCCATGAAGCTCACTGTCAGTCACTGAGTGACTTAACCTAGTGATACTAGTAGCCCAGGGTTCTTGTGAGAATAAAATGGAGAGAAGAAAAATCATGGCAAACACTGTGGAGAAAAGGCAGGGTATAAATGAAACAAGAATACTACACATTAGACAGGAAAAGTACACGAAAAAACAACTATGAGAGAAAGAACACTGGGCATGTTGGGCTACGGAAGACCATCAAATGGCTTCCTTACCTGTGGAGAGTAAGGGTGCACAGGTACACATGCACTCGCACAAACATTTGCTACAAAAATGACTTGCAGGAGATTTGAAAAGGATTTTCCCTGTTAACTCAGAAAAGGTGATTTAGAAATAGTAATAAAGGGACTGTTGTATATTTTATGAATAAAAGGTAAGTAACAGAACACAGAAAAGTGTCATGTACTGATCAAAAAGGGCATGATGCTCAATGTTTAACAGCAACAGGAAAGGGACCCCACTACAAATTAAAAGACAATGTAGTGGGCTCACAGGAAGCAGCCCACTCCCTCCTACTCACACAAAACCACCAGCTGTCTAAGCCATGGGCCACCACATGCCAACCAGGTCAGTATCTTCATCTCATTGGAATACTCCTTGAACCTCCTCCATCCATCCCAACAAGTCCTCTCTCTCTCAAACAAGCGTATGGGCATATTCTAATAACCCTTGAAAGTTGTAAGCAACTTGATAAGTGATGGTTCTATGATTCCTGAGAGTTAAGAGCTGCCATGTTGAGAGTTTTAGTTACCAGATTCTCTCTCTCTCTCTCTTTCTCTCTCTGGAATTATTGTTTTAAACAGTTTCATTATTAATCAATTGTCTTTATTGTTATTTAAAAGTTATTTTAACTGTTAATTTATTATTATTGTATTTATAGATTTTAATATATAGCCGAGATACCAGTTTTTAAATTATTGATTGTATTTTTAAGGATGTTGTGAGCCGCCCCGAGGCTTTGTTGCAATGGGGGCAGCACAGAAATGTTTTAAATAAATAAATAAATAAATAAATTGTTTATTATCTGTTGACTGTTTTATTATCTTATTGTTCAAATGAATTATTTTAATTTGGTGTTTTATTGTTGCAATATGAAAGATGCCCAGAAAGCCTTTTAGCTAAGGGGTGTGGCATATATGCAATAAATATATGTATATATATAATAAAATCTGTCTTATTTCTTACTAGATTTTTTTCAGGTAAATATGCACAGAAACTGCAGGTGGCAATCAAACATTTTAGTGAAGATATCAGTGTGGGCTAATAATTGAAAAGTACATATACAAGACACTTCAACATTTAATTTATGTAAGCTGTCCTGAGGCTTTTGCAATAGGATGGCATATAAATATCCTAAATAAATAAATAAAATCGAAGTATTTTCCGACTCTATGTAATCAAATTTAGATAGAAAATTATATAGAATTTGTGTTGAATCTACTAAGACAGGCCTCAAGCTTAGAGAATGGCAACATACTCATATTCTCACGGGCTGTATCTCAGACACTAGAAAGATAGAAGCATAGAACATAGAAACATAGAAACAGAGTGAGTCAGGAGCCTCCCGGGCCATCTAGTCTGACCCCTTGCTCCACTCATGACATGCCTACCACGTACTAATTTCATATGCCAATACACCAGCAATACATGTTAGCTTCCTACCACATATTCCTCACCCTGTCACACAACCAGTGTACACACCCTTAATATACTGTCACAGTCCAGTTTGCGTTTCCCTTTTTAGCAATAAAGTATTTTTTATACTTTGTTGTTGATATTGTTTTGAATCTCCCAATGTAGTTTGATGGCCCAGTTCCTACCATAAATAACCATTACACACAGGATCTTCAGCACTGTATAGGCAAGCATCCCCATAGAAGTGGAAACACTGATGTTTTTAGAGAAATGGTAATTCTCACACTGTGGTAAAAATGGTTTTTAATAGCACACTTTATGCATGGTCTCTCTTGGAATGGTAGCTTTAGCTGAAGCAATACAACAAAGGAAATCGGATGTATTTTTGATTGTAACTAATAGCGGTACATATTTGGATGTTCTTCATGCAATTAGGCATTTGAAAATGCTATTCAAGAAAAATAGAGCTATGCAATGTGTTTGCTGTAGCCCCTCTTTCATAATTGATGAACCTTGACTCAGTTACCAAGAATTTTTGGAAGTTTCTCGAAAGACATCACAAGTATGTGGTTACTGAGATTTTGTTTGGCTTATGAAGAAACTCTCTGCTTCAGACAGTTAAAAGGTCACCTTCAAATAATGCAAAATATCTTTCCAGTCTCCCATGAACATGACAGTATTGATTATCCACCATATATATTCTTGGATACAGAGAAAATGGAGCAACTTAAAACTGATTATCTAAATGTTTATAAACAGTTCCAAGAACATTGTTATGTTATCAAATGGAATTGAGAATGTTTTAGTGCAGTTGCTCCTGACATGTAGTTGGAGCAACAATACAGAGATCTCAGAAAAGATCTGAATGCAATACAGCCATTCCTATCCAGGTTCAGGGATTTTGGAGAAAGATGTTGCCTTCAACAGAAGAATCTCAGTTCTGGCAAAGTTAAAATGTTCAGTGCTCTATGCAGTTGAGGAAGCTTGAATTTGACTGAAACCCAGTATCTTTAATGAACTCCTTAAACATTTGTTTATAAAAACATCTTAGGACTTTAGCACTACTTTTTTCAGAGTTGTTGTTTTTGGTGCTGCCATTTTTTCCTTGCAAAAAAACCTAGGCAAAAAATAGATATAAATGTAGTATTGTTCAGAAAATGGCAATACTTCAGATAAGTAAAAGACTTTTGATGAACTTGGATTGTTTTGGTATAGAAGCAGAGGGATATCTCACAGTGAAGTACCATCACAATCACTAAATTACTTGCAGCATCGCTTTTTTGTTATGATAGTGTCCACCTGTTGGATGAAATATTTCAGGTACCTGATCCATGCATTTCTCGATGGAATTCTGCAATTCTGTGCCCACCTTCTTGAGCCACTATTTTTTGCAACTGACTCTACTTGGTGGACCTTAAGCTTCTATTGTAAAAGCTGACTCTATAAACCTTGAAAGCTGCTCCCCTGGCATTGCATTCTCCATAGATGGATTATTCAGTACAACAGAATGTTTCCTTGCTTAAATCTGAGGAGTGGGGGAGGGCACAATTTTTTTTGGCCCAAGGGCCACACTGAAATTTGGGAACCATCTCTCGAGCTGTATTCCAGGAATGGCAGAGCCAAAAGCGGATTTAATTCTTACCAGTTTGGACATTTTCCTATCAAGCAGTGTAATTTTAATTATACATTGTAATTTTAAGCAAGTCTGCTCAGGAGTAAGCTCCAGTGCAACAGATCTTAGGCCTCCACTAAAGTTTTAGCATGATGTTTAAAAATTAAACACCTTTAAAGAGCCTTCTATTTCTAATAAATGAACAGAGCTAAAAGCTGAAGAACATGATACAGAATTTGTGTTGAATCTACTGAAGAAGCCTGTGGTCCAGGGACGGGATCACATCTAGCCCACTAGGTGGATGTTTCCCATTCCTGATTTAAAGCAAAGACCACATTGCACAGAAGGCCCTTGTAAGCCTGGATGAAGAAGGGCATGGGCGCAAGAAATGTGGCTGCAGGCCACATACAGCTTGCAAAGCCATTGCTGGTGGCGCACTAGACCCCCTGCTACCATGGAGACAGCAATTCCTCTCTCCTGCTTATCTCCAACCTGTCAGGAGTCAGGGAGAAGCAAGGGATTCCTCAAAGGGGCCAGCACAAGAATCTCTCTTCTCACCTTCAAAGTCTGATAAATCTGGGTTCCCAGCTGAACTGACAGGTCTACTTATGTCCCAGTAAATGCAAACAGAATTCTGTTTTAGACCCTGCTGATTCTACACGGCAAGGTCTGAACTGCTTGGAGAGGGGCCAGCCTGCTCCAAGTACATGGCCCCATCTCAGTGCACATTTTAAGTTGTCATACTTTCAGGCAAATTCTCAATCAGGTCTATAGTTTACAGCCTTTCTAAACTGGTTGCAGTCTATCAGTATCCAGTGTGGTTACAGCACTGGTCTGCACCATCACACTGATACAATTTCAGAAATCAGAGATGAAGTGCTCAAAGTATCCATTGTAGGCAATGCAGTAATGAACCCCTTGAGCTATGCTACTCACACAATGAAACCAAATAGAAAGGAATTGCTCAACTATCTGAATCCTTTTCTAAATCATACAAGAATGCTACAGCAACTCCTTCCCATTAGTAGAACAAAGCAGCTGCTCAAAGGGGGGAAAGGGTTATTTGCTTCAAGCAATGAAATGCACATCATTTTACATATATGGCTTATTTATAGCAATACCCATTGCATAAACCATTTGGATTGAGGAAATACGTAGTAGCTTAGCTTTTAGAGCTTTGAATTTAAAGTGCAATGCACATTGCCCATCTGGAAGGAAGGAATCACTTAATACTTTATTCCTTCAGAAGTTCTGTACATTTAGTGGAGTAGAGGATATTCATATTACCTATCATAGCTGCTCTTCATATGGACTCAAAATATCTTTCTAAATTTTTATAATCTTTTGCCAACTAATCTATTTTAGAACAAATGTGTGTTCTTTCAGGCAATGTTGAGTAAAATGAGTTTGTATTACTAGTTAGGCACAACTGTAGCATATAAAAGACTGGGGTGGGTAGTTTTGATCATCTTATTTCATACTATTTTAGAACCATTTGAACATTCTGCACTCATTTTTGTATGTTTTTATTTGACAGCACTTGTAAGTACTGGAGAAAGTTGTCGCTGTTTATTTAACTGCGGGGAGCAGTTATAGAGGCAGTTTTACTACATCTTTGCATATTTTGAATGCTTTGTTTATATTTGAACTGTGTTAGTCTTCAGGTATAAATGGCAAAATTTGAAATTATGAATCCTGTCCTGACATGTGCAAGATTAAGAGCTCAGAGTAGATTTTATGATATAAAAAAGGTGCACACATATGATTGAAGATGAGAAGAACTGATCTGGCAGCAAGAAAGTTTAAAGTTAATTATGATGAGATTATACCCTCCATCCACAGCGCTGAACTTACAGAATTTGAGCTTGACTGTCATGGATGGGACACTTTTCAAGGCTTTCATTCACAGGGTCACCATACGCTGGAGAGGGCATGATCACACATAACCAAAACAAACACCCTCCATATTTTCCCTATATAGAATTTTTTTTAAAAAGAATGTTATTGCTACAACTCAGTGTATGTGCACACATATATAGAAATTAGACCAAAATTTGTTTTAATAAGAAGTATCTGTTAACTACATGAATTCTAACCTTTGCAAGCATGCCTATCGCTTGGCAAAACTGACTGGTATATGTACATGCTGGCAACAGATTAAAATACATAAGGGAGCACATTTGTTTTGTACCAGTAACCAATAGGTTCTCCTCTTCCCTCATTGTAGGACCACTGTTGTTGCTGGACAAAAGGTGGTAGCACCTACATTTTTCCACAGTACATAAAAAGTGATTACCGTGTTTTTCCGTCTATAAGACGTCCCCATGTATAGGACACCCCCACACGTTTCCTACCCATTTCCAGCAAACAAGCTGCTGCTGTGCACACGCACCGCCTTGCTGCCCCCCTGCCCCGCACGCTCACCGCCCTCCCCATTGTTCTTTTGAGAATGGTAAAGCACTTCTGCTGGCACAAGAGAATCCATCCAGTTGTTCTGGCCTACAGCTCCCATCAGCTCCATCCAGCAAGGGGATCAGGGAAAAATGGACCCATTTGTGAAAGGCTATAGTTACAGAATTAACAGAATTAGGATACAATCCCTGCATGGTTAGATGGGGGAAAAGGCCTACAATTTCCAGCATTCCCCAGACAGCATGTAAGGAGTTATACAACTTCTTTTTGTTTAAATATGCATAGGATATTACCCTTAGCCATTAAACCATTTTGGGCAAGATTAGTAAATGGCGATAGTGATGTTTGCAAATGTGGAATATTTTCTGAAATGTACAAGCACAGCATTATTTTCCCTATTTCCAATTCAGTGTTTCCAAATGGAACACAATGAGGACATGTATATTTTATGACTCTTTGTATTACTTCTTTAAAAGCATGCTTCTCCTGCAGACCATGCTAGGTGATCTGTTGGAAACCCTTTGGCTTTCAATCTCACATCTTTTCTGTGTGGCCATTTAAAAAGAGGAGTTGTCATTACCTGAATCATTTAAGAATATAAAAAATCTATTACAGGTGCTTTGAACCAACTCCTTCACATTTTCAGCCTATTGCGGCGACTGTTAGTGGTCTCTTCATGCTACTGCAATACTACAATACATTTCTAATGCGTGTTTAATATTCCGCATCAGCAATGAAAAAGATACGTGCTTTGGAATTTCACACTTAAGTTCTCATGCAAAACCACATATTTCTAGGCATTGTAAGAAAAACCAAACAAAAATAGAAACATGAAATGCATTTAGAGGTACATATTTGAGAAACCTATTTTAGTCACTCCTTTGCCTTATGAATGAACTTTGGTTAGGGTTGAAGAAGGCTTCAGGCACATGAAGTAAATGACTATCCTTGAGTTCTATGTGGCACCTGGTGACCAGGTACAATGCTTCGTCTAATTGGCAGAACCAGACAGCTGCAGCAGTTAGTGCAGGACTAGGGCCGCAGCTCTCTGAACCTAACCCACACCAGCTGGGAGCCCTGGGGAAAGAGCTACAGAATAGCAGTAAAGGAGTTATCTGGCCCACTGGCATAATCTAAGGCAGGGGTTCTCAAACTGTGATCCACAGAACCCTGGGGTTCCACAAATGCCCTGTAGAAGCTGCATGAAAACTCAAAAATCAAATTTAAAACAGATTTTAAAATGAAACCACACCAGGTCAACTATTCGATTGTCAGTTGGCATCCAAGCAGCAAATAAGGAAACACATCGCGTCATTTGTTTCTTAGGACTCTATTGCGTAGTGTTGGGAATACTCGAAAGGATTCATTTAGGATGTCACTGACCTTGAGCCAGACATCCTGGAATGTGAAGTCAAATGGGCCTTAGGAAGTTTGAACAACAACAAAGCTAGTGGAGGTAACAGTATTCCAGCTGAGCTATTCAAAATCTTAAAAGACGATGCAGTAAAAGTGCTAAATATACCAGCAAATTTGGAAACTCAACAGTGGCCACAGGATTGGAAAAGGTCAGTTTACATTCCCATCTCAAAGAAGGGCAATGCCAATGAATGTTCAAACTACCACACCATTGCACTCATTTCACATGCTAGCAAAGTTACGCTCAAAATCCTACAAGCTATGCTCCAGCTGGATGTGGATCGAGAACTACCAGAAGTACAGGCAGGATTTCGAAGAGGGAGAGGAACTAGAGATCAAATTGCTGGATCATGGAGAAAGCTAGGGAGTTCCAGAAAAACATCTACTTCTGCTTCATTGACTCTGCTAAAGCCTTTGATCGTGTGGATTACAACAAACTGTGACAAGTTCTTAAAGAGATGGGAGTACCAGACCATGTTATTTGTCTCTTGAAAAATCGGTATGTGGGTCAAAAAGCAACAGTGAGAACTGGACATGAAACCACTGATTGGTTCAAAATTGAGAAAAGAGTTCAGCAAGGCTGTATACTGTCGCCCTGCCTATTTAACTTACATGCAGAGCACATCATGAGAAAGGCGGGCTAGATGAATCACCAGTTGGTATTAAGAATGCCAGGAGAAATAACAACAACCTCAGATATGCAGATGATACCACTCTCATGGCAGAAGGTGAAGAGGAAATAAAGAGCCTCTTGATGCGGGTGAAGGAGGAGAGCGCAAAAGTTGCCTTGAAACTCAACATTAAGAAAACTAAGATCATGGCATCCGGTCCTCTCACTTCCTGGCAAATAGATGGGGAAGAAATGGAGGTAGTGACAGATTTTATTTTCCTGGACTCCAAGATCACCGCAGACAGTGACCACAGCCAAGAATTAAAGACGCTTGATCCTGGGGAGGAAAGCTATGGGAAATCTAGACAGCATACTAAAAAGCAGAGACATCACTCTGCCAACAAAAGTGCATATACTCAAAGCTATGGTTTTCCCAGTTGCAATGTATGGCTGTGAAAGTTGGACCATAAGGAAGGCTGAGCACCGAAGAAATGAGGCCGTTGAATTGTGGTGCTGGAGGAGACTCCTGCGAGTCCCTTGGACTGCAAGGCAATCAAACCGGTCAGTCCTAGAGGAGATCAACCCTAACTGCTCTTTAGAAGACCAGGTACTGAAGATGGAACTCAAATACTTTGGCCACCTAATGAGAAGGAAGGACTCCCTGGAGAAGAGCCTAATGCTGGGAACAAGAGATGGCAAAAGAAGGGGATGGTAGAGAATGAGGTGACTAGATGGAGGCACTGAAGCTTGAGCTTAAGTGGCCTCCAGGGATGGTGGAGGACAGAAAGGCCTGGAGGAATGTTGTCCATGGGGTTGCAATGGGTTAGACACGACTTCACGACTAACAACAACAACAAAAATATAATTGCTTTATTCATTTGTTATATTTAAAACATTTTCTCTTTAGAAGAACATTGTGGGTTCACAACGCTTAGTAAAAACTAAGGATAAAGTCAGGGTTCCATGGGAAAAAAACACGGCTTCAGAAAGATTCCATAGCCAAAAGAGTTTGGGAACCACCGTTCCAGGGCAAATGAAATGCAGGCTGCCACATAATTTCTACATGCAATGCAGGATGCTCATTCTGTCACCGAAAGCCCTAAATGATGTCGAATCAGCATACCTTAGGAAACTCCTTCTCCCACTGCTTTTGAGAGTTTTCACATCCAACATAAAGCCCATTATTCCACACAGCTGTTTGTTTCTCACCAAAACTATGGACTAGATTATCCAAACAACTGACTTGGCAATTTCGTTTTAGACTTGTTGATACCAAGTCAAACCTTTTTAAAAAGCTTGAATTTTCGTTTTTAGCTTTTAGTCTCTTTTCTCTCTCTTTTGCCTCCTGCTTCAATGCAAAGAATAACTGTATGGGCTCTTAACTGTACCTCCGTCTCTGGATATAATTTCTCCTCTTTGATTATAACTTGCTGCACTCTGCATTTTGTTTTGCTAGATGCTTTATTGTTTTAATTAGTTTCTGAATTGCCTAGAGAAAGTTGTTCTGGAAAAGAAGTACAGAAGTTTTAATAAATAAATATACCCAGTAACTCATCACCTGAGGAATTTTTGAGTCAACATGCAAAAGCAAAACTTGCCAGACTTAGTATGTCAGTCTTCTCTGAGGACACCCTCATATATATATCAAAGCCTCTATGTAGAAACTGCTCACAGATGGTTCCCATGGCAATATTCCATGTGGTGGGTCAAGGTAAGTGGACTGTTCATCATGCAACACATTTGCATGGAGTTTCTTCACTTTTGGTACAGGCTGATGCAAACCATTTCCAGACAATTGGGCTTAACATATTAGCTGGTCCAGACAGAAATGTTACAGCCCACCACCTACAGTGACACTACATGGTTTAATCTGTTTCTATGTGGAAATGGTAACCTGTAAAACTCAGCTAAAAATTGTCCCATGTTAAAAACAAACCCCAGGTAATACAGTAAAGAGTTCATGTTTATTGATCATTTATGTCAATCATTTAGAAAGCAGTTCTCATACTATATTTTTACTTATCTGCCACACTAGGAAATGGAATAAAAGATGTGAGTTGACCTATACACTTCTCTCCTCACAATTTCCTGGTTTTCGTCCATGTATGTTTCCAGATACTTATAACCTCTCATAACTGATCAAGGCATTCAGTTCTACTATTCTTATTTTCATTCTGCCATTTATACTGTGTCTAGGGACATTTATTTTGTTTACACATCCACACTAAAGGATTTGTTGAGGTGTTAGCAATCTATATCCTGGTATCCAAAGTTTTCACAGCAGTAAGAAAAAACCCATTTACATTACTATGATGTAATGTGGATTATTACTGATCTAACTTCAGTGACCATCATCCCTTTCCACTTTCTCAAGTAATTGGTTAATCATTAAAGCCATTGTTTAAATGAGATGTTCTAGTGTTCCACATCACAAACCAAACAAAAAATACTTCCTTGTAACTAATATCAATAGTAACTAATATTTATACTGACTTATTGTTTTGCACATCATGATTAGCCACTGTAAGCTAATTGCCTGTAGGGTTCTGAAATACACACCATCCATTTTGAATATTTAAGCCACGTCGGGGTGCGGGGGGGGGGGCAACCTGATACATCATGCAAACCCAAGCATCATAGGTTATCTGAGAGTAAAGAAATCCTTGAATGACCCTAGTTCACCACCATGGCCAGCAGGCATCTCAGAGCTCCACAGACGAATTCACACATGGTAGCTTGTCATTATTATGAACCAGGCCATTGGTAGTCAAGATTTCAAAAATTCCAGTGTTTTCATTCTGTTGCCAGATTGCTCCTTATGAATCGTTCATCCTCACATGCAAAATATTTGAGATTAGACTTGTTTTGGAGAGTACATATGCAAAATCAGTCATGCAGAATCTCTCACTTTTAGCATGCTGTCTACAAATAGAGAGATTATTCAAGAAACAGTTTCTTGGAAGAATATAAATAAAACCAGTCAAACTACAAGGATTCTGTTTTATATAATACATTTTTTAACAAAAAATCATGCTATACTGTTTTTGAATACTCAGAGAAACAGAGCAATACTAGCCAAAGACACATTCTGCTTCAGTTAGTAATTGCAAAACTTCATTGTTAAAATTGCAAATGCAAGTTTATGATCCTATTGAAGAAATGGTATGTGGAATAGGCAATCTTTCTTCTATCAATAGCCACATTCCCTTGAGGGTAATCAGTCAGGGGCCACATGTTAACTCTGGCTGGGGCCAAAGCCAAAAGTGTGTGGGTCATCCCATTTTTCTGTCACCCATTCAATCCACAAAGCAAGCTTCCAAGGAAGTGACATATGGTTCATGCCAGGAGTCTGAATTGATTGCTTGTATAGCACATGTAACAGTTGGTTGAGGACCACATGAAATAAGGTCAGGGGCTACAGGACACCCATCCCTGTACCACAGAATAAAACAAAACAAGAAACTAGATGAGCAAAATGAAGCTCTGCCCAGCAGGCCTCAAAAAACCAAAGACTGAATCATCAAGAATAGTGCAGAATGCTGCTATTGCTAATGTAGACAAAAAAAGAAACTGAACAGCAAAACTCTTAGGAGCCAAGCATAGGAGCATATAGAGGTAATGGCTGAGCTCCCACCACAAAACTCTGTTCATCTTTCCCACATTCCAAACGTTGCTCTGAGTAGGCAGAGACAACTCGTGTAAATCACAGAAACCAGGATGAAGAAACAAATTCTGATGACTGATTCAACAGCCATGCAATGCAAAAAGAGTACTGTAAGGAGCGGTTGGTAAGGAGCACAGTAACACAACCTGCTCCCAAATGTGTAACTTTAACGGGGTGCATTATGATAGCACTTCCACAGTAAGCCTAATTTCATTTCTCATTTTCTAATAAGTGATCAAGTTGAGCAAGTCCATTCTACAGTTGTTAAGTTACTTAAGCAACACATACTATTCAAAGCAACTTATGCACTACATCTTCTTTGAACCCCCACTTCTTACCAGTTTAAATTCTGGTTAAAGGTTATGAAAGCACTCTCTGGATAGTAGCACTTGTCCAACTGGTATTTCAGTCTTGTGTTATGAGAGATGTTTTTCTGAAATTTAATTATCCCTCCTCAGTATAGTCTGTTTTTTAAAAAGGCCACAGAAGGAAAAGAAGACCACAGTCTCAGTGTCATAACTTTTTGAGTATTTACTGATGAAATACAGGGAAAGAGTAGATAGGAGAGATAAGTACATTAGGAGTATTCTAATAATTCACATTCTGATTAAAATGCCTAACTAGAAAACAGAGTACAATTAGTTAAGAACACACAGTACGTTTACTTACTTACTGGAATGATCCCTCCATTGTGGTGTAGGATTCAGGAGTTCTTGAGTTTATTTATTAAATTTGTATGCTGCTCTCTAATCCATAAGGATTCTCTAGGCACCCATTCAGCCATGAAGCTAACTGAGTGACTGTGAGCCAAAGGCTCTTAGTCCAGCCTACCTCACAGGGCTGTTGTTGTGGGAATGAGAAGGAGGGGAATAATGTAAGCCACATTGAAAAGGTGGGATATTAATGTAATAAATACATACACAAAGAAGCTGGGGGCGGGAATCTCCAGGACTCTCTGGGCTCTGCTACCCAGACTCCAGTCTGCTTTGCAGTGGCCCTGAGTGCAAGTTCCTGCTGAGCACTCCCAGCATTCAAGGGGCCCTTGCCAGGAATTGAGCTGGATATGCTGCATAAGCAGTGCCCCTCTCATGCACCTGGTGCTGTAACCACCAGCTGCAGCGGGCAGGGTAGAAGGCTGCTTTCCAGGAATGGTGCTTGGTATGACCTCCCACAGCACCGCTCTTCTGTGTCCTCTTCTGATGGAGAGGGTTGCTTGGCTGCACAACCAGGGATGGCACAAGTTTTCAGACTTCCTCCTGGCTAAGCTCACTTTGCAGGACTGGGCTGAACATTAAAGAAAGTCCCACAGATGCGAGAAGGATGGAGTCCAATAGGGTTACTCTACTCTAAAGTATTAAAAAGTACTAAAAGACTTATTTTCAACACAGAAATCAGTTCACAAACTGCCCCATACATTTGCTTACACAACCATTAGAGTTAGCCTCACTGGACAATGGATAAGAGAGCTACAGGCCTTACAGATTTCAATTCCTTCTATCCAGTGGTGTTCATTTCCAAACAAGATCTTTTTCGATAGGTTACACAAGGTATAAGGTCCTTCGCCCTCTCTGAAGAATCAGGAAGTGTGAATATACGTGCTTTACATTCCCTGCCTCATTATCTAAATTACAAAAGGAAGACTCTTAAACTGCAGTTGTCATTTTCTATGTAAAAAGTAGCCTTGTGTTTTAAGGATGTCCAGGACTGCCTTAGTACAGAGAATTAAGTCATACACACAAGCAGGACAAAAGCACATCTTCACTCCAGCAAAAGATCTCAAGAAGGTGTGGGGCTGAATCCTGCATTATACACAAGTTCCAACTGAGACACAACTGTAACACTGGTGCAATGCTTTCTTTAACAAGCACATTTTATTTTCCAACATGTACATTGTAATCTGCAGCACAAATCAATTTTACTACTTAAGGGTTCAATGGCAAAACTGAGTTTTACTTTCCACATATGTTGTTCGAAATGCACAGGCAGTAAGACAGCTTACAGGCATAAGGCAGTAAGACAACTTTACAGACAGCTTATTTCATATTCAGCAGAAGTCATTAAAAAGCTGAGGGTGCAATTACTAAACATAAAGGGCCTAATAAAGTGATGCTGTTGTAGTTATTTTACCCAAGCAAGAAGGAAAATTCAGGAAATTCATTAGATGAAAGACAAAATGTATACTCATATGATGTAATGGGAACAGCTTGAACTTTTATTAATGACTACCTAGACAATTCTTGCTAAATTAAAAAAAAAATTAGAATACAATTTTCTTGTGGATGTGACTTCAAGAAAAATAAAGTTTCTCTAAAAGAAATTAAGAAAAGCCAAGAAGCACGCTTACTGTTTGTCTAAACCCGCTCCACTCTATCTTGCTAATTACATGCTCTTTTTCATTTATTACTGGCAGTGGTCTAGGTAAATATACAAAGATATCTATGGAGATAAATGGTAATCTACATATCCTTTTACAGGTAGCATTAGGACTAGTCATACTAGTTGCTCTTCTCTAAATAAAGGAATTTCAGAAACTATTTTGTTGCATGTTAGTCTGCAATAAGGTGGACACTGCCAATAGTGATCACTGCTCATACGGTGAGAATGTACAATTGATGAAGTTTCGAAATTTGGAAAAGCTTCAGCTTCTTTAGAAGAATAAAGTAAAGAATAAAGTGAGAATCCCTTTGGCAAGTTGCTTAGCACAGAAGTATTTGAAATCTTTATTCAGCCACTTAAATCTAATTTTATTTCACAGGTTATTGCAACTCAGCCTTTCAAATCTCAAAGAAGTATACCAATACATAATTGTAGTTTAGATTTAAGGACAGTCTTTAAGCAGCTAGGGGTAAAACACACAAAAATATTCTGATATTGTGGTGATATTATATAACACATGGTCCTGCCCCAAGGAGAAAAGACTACGCTCTTTCTGAACACCTCATGAGTTGCTCTGACTGCATTAATAGAAAACCCACTAAATATCTGCAAGATGCAAAGAAGACAAGTTGAAATTGAGACTTTTAATGGAATATGGTATCCATTTATTGAATTTGCTAATTCTGAGAAGAACACATGAGAACATAGAACTCTATGGATTGATGTATTTATTTTTATTTATTTATTCATTTAAAACTTTTATATGCCATCACCACATGCCTTGGCATCTCGAGACAGCTCACAAAATATACAATTTAAAACAATAAAATAATCTTTATAAATAACAAATTCAATAAAAGATTATATAAAAACCAAAAACAAAAAGAGCGACTGTTAATGATAAAATATTAGTTTTTAAAATAACAATTAAATAAAAAGGTTTTAACCTGGCATCAAAAAGAATATAAGCTCAGCACCAGGCGCACCTCTCCAGGGAGCACATTCCATAATCTGGGCGCCACCACAGAGAAGCCCCTGCTCCGGGTAGATGTTCTTTTTATCTCCTTTAAAGAGGGCTCCTGGAGCAGAGCCTCTCCCGCAGATATTAAGGGGCGTGAAGGCATGTAAGGGGAGAGGCCCTCCTTCAGGTATCCTGGTCCCAAGCCGTTCAGGGCTTTATAGGTTAAAACCAGCACCTTGAATTGGGCCCAGACTTCAGGAAGCCAGTGTAGCTGGTAGAGGACAGGCGTTATATGAGAATAAAGACCAGTCCCTGGCAGCAGCCTGGCAGCTCTCTTCTGTACCAGCTGAAGTATCCAGACTGTTTTCAAGGGCCACCCCACATGCAGCGCCTTACAGTAATCCAACCAGGAGGTTACCAGAGCATGAATCACCGTTGCTAGGCAGTGCTTGTCCAGGTAAGGGTGCAGCTGGTGGATCAGCCGAAGCTGTAGGAAAGCACTCCTTGCCACCGCTGCCACCTGGGATTCCAGTGACATCTCTGGGTCAAGGAGCACTCCCAAGCTGTGGACCCTGTCCTTTAGAGGAAGTGCTACCCCGTCCAGGACAAGGTCAAAGTCACTTACCTGAAACCGCGATCCGTTCATCAACAGGACTTCCGTCTTATCTGGATCGAGGCTCAGTTTACTGGCCCTCATCCAGCCCATTACCTCGGTCAGGCACTGGCTCAGCACAGCCACCACCTCACCTGGAGTAGATGTAAACGAGAGGTAGAGCTGGGTGTCATCAGCATACTGGTGACACCACAACTCAAACCTCCTAATGACCTCTCCCAGCGGTTTCATGTCAATGTTGAAAAGCAAGGGTGACAAAACAGAGCCCTGCGGAACCCCATGGCACAACTGCCATGGCGCAGAACTACAGTCCCCCAGCACTACCTTCTGGAGTCGGCCAGTCAGGTAGGAGTAGAACCACTGCCAAGCAGAGCCTCCTACTCCTAACCCGGCCAGCCTCTCCAGAAGGATACGATGGTTGATAGTATCAAAAGCCGCTGAGAGGTCCAGGAGAAGCAACAGGGATGCACTCCCCTTGTCCCTCTCCCTGCACAGGTCATCATACAGGGCAACCAAGGCAAATTCAGTGCCATAACCAGGTCTGAAACTGGACTGAAATGGGTCCAGATAATCCATTTCATCCAAGAAATGGAGTTGTCCCGCCACCAACCGCTCTAACACCTTGCCCAGAAATGGGGTGTTGGCCACCAGTCTAAAACTGGCGGCCAACTCTGGGTCCAGGGATGCCTTCTTCAGGATAGGCTGGATCACTGCCTCCTTCAAGGGGAAAGGGACCCGGCCCTCCCTCAGTGAGGTGTTGACAACCTCCCGGACCCAGGGACCAATCCCATAACTGGCTTCTTTAAGTAGCCAAGATTGGCAAGGGTCCAGGAGACAGGTGGTAGGACGTACCATTCCAAGCACCTTGTCCACATCATCGGGCCGCAATAACTGAAACTCATCCAATAATGATGGACCAGACGGCGCTCTGGACACCTCCCATACTGGATTCAACTGTGGAGTTCAGATCGTGGCAAATCTGAGCAATTTTTTCCCTATAGCACGATGACAAGGGATAACTTTAACAGATAAGCTTGTTTGTACCAAAAAGAGATCCTGTGTGATGAAAAAGCCAGAAAAAAAATTGACTCGCATGTAATACTCTAATATTTGTTACTGTTCACTGCTACTTCAAAAAATTTAATAAAATATATTTTAAAATCTTGCACTGCTGCCTCTCTTTAATTATTTTTATACTGTACTTTTAAACATCAATATAGTATTTTGTTTCATTTTATGATTTTAATTGTGCTGAACAGCTCAGCTGTCTTTTTAAAAATTGTAGTTATGCCTCTAGGATTATCTCAGCAAAATACTTTACCTATGCCTTTTTTATGAAGAGTCTCTTAAAGAAAAAGCTTTGGTTTAGTTTATGCAATCAGTTTTTAGACCTTATAGTATTTATTTAATATAAAGGACCTCATGTCCTTTATATTAAATATCAATCTTTTTAAACATTTTAACAATTACAATTTTTCATCAGGGACCTGTTTTTAGATTTTCTTTTCAAACCCCTTTATTTTTCCCCTCCCAAGCACAGTTTTGTTCAATACTGCAGTGCCTTTTGGAATTTTTGTTGTTGCTGACATGGTACTGACAACCCAAAATATGACATAAGTACAAGACCATGGGAAGAGTCACTTCACCGTGTTGCACTGCTGTATTTCATCCATCATATAGGAGCTCATACAGTCATGATTAAAAGTGTCCTATTTAAACAAGCACATTGGTGCATAGTCTTTTGCCCAAAAAGCATAGGTGCCTGCAGTATCTTATTAGATATAACTCAGCATAAAATCCTAAACATGTTTAGAGAAAAAAAAAGACCTACAATTCCCAGTATGCTAGTTAAAGAATGTAGGGACTTGTAGGAACTTTTCCCTGTCTCACCATGGATTTTGCAAGCTCAAAAACACTCAGTAAGCCCCAGTTAGATAAAAATGTTGGGGAAACTGTTCTGAACACACAAACTCAACAGAAACTGAATTTTTAACTGTAAGGTGTTTCTATAACAGCATTGTCAATTATGGCTATTTGTCCATTGAGCTGTTAAAGAGTTATATCAGCCTAGTAAATGAAACTATTTGCTCATTCACTGTCAAATGAAGGGCACACTCATTCGCATTAACTCCTCTATTTCTTAAGCATGGAACAAGCGAAAATGTATCCCACTGACAACTCTCCATATTACGTGGCATTTATTATAAGGCTCTCTCCCATACTTCATATTCTGCCAGTAATATCCAAGAGTCTGAAATGAAAACTCATTAGTCTATTCATCTGTAGTGACAGATACGATACATTCATAAAAGATGTAATATATCTCACAGAACTGACATGGCACAGACATCCTGAAAATTATTAATCATTTGGTGCATGTCATTCTCAAAATAAGAATGATCCCAACATTTATAATAAAAGCATTACCCCATGTGCTACTGAACAGTGGGCTTCAACAGGTATCTACAAATAACCGAAGATATAATTTTAGTAACTAGAAGACACACAGAAATGCGCATGAAGATACACACACGAAACCAAGAAAATAGGTATTAGCAAATGTTGTAACTGACAAATGTTATAAATAAAGTAGTTAATACAGATGAACCTGAAAGTTTCCATCAAAGGGAATGAAGTCCCACCAAGGTCTTTATCCACTCCAATGAAGCCAGCAAGCCATGAAGCAGAACAAGAATGTAGTTTTACAGGATATTGCCATGAAGGTCAAACTGAGATTGTAAAATACAGCCTTGAAATTGCAGATTCTCTATGACTAAATCCACACTGAGGTTTATGATGTTCCTAAAGTCTGAATCACCTGAGCTTTACCACAAAAACATAATGGAGTGCTGTTAGTCCAGTATTAAAGTGCACAGGCGTGAGGCTGATGTGTACATACGTGTGAATCTTCCACAACAATCCTAGCTACAAATGCATCTGGCAGTTCCCCTTAGTGCAGTATCAGGCTGTATGGGCTGACTATGAAACATACTTGCAGGGCAACAGCAGATGTTACAACCTTTAAGTAGAGAAGAGACTTAAACGGGATTCTCCTTTCTTTCTGCTGATCATCTCTTGAATCATTGGGGAACTACTACTGAATTACAACATCAGCTATGTATCATTAACTTTCTTCTTAAATTGTCTTTGTTATGCTAGTTAACCATCTGACTAAGAGCCAAACTACACTTGATGTGGGAGATTTGTAAATTGCATCTCTTACTTCTATAAACACAATAATAGCAGCCACAGGGGAGAGGATTCGTTTGGACTAGAAGCCCAGAGCTGGAAAAGAGGGAAGCAGGGATTTAACCTTCCCCCCATGCTGTTTAACAAACCTCCCACCACAAACCCCATAGTGCAAAGGTAACAACTTTGGGATGTGTGAACTTGATTTTATTGAAACAAACAACATGTGGGGAAGGGACTAAACACATTCTCTCAGTGCCACAGTCAGGATTCAAGAACTGACCCACCCCAAACATACACACGCACATATAGCTGCTATTAAAAATCTTAGAACACTGCGAAGAAGCTATTCATAAATCTCTAACATCTCGTTTTTCCTGCTGAAGCTATCACTCAAGCTCTTTTCACCACAGCAAAGCTTCCAAATCTAAAAGCAAACTCCTGGCAAGCTATCAGAAGCCCTAGCAAAACCATCCTGTATAAGCACATAAACGTCTAGCTTACGTTTGTGCCTGAACTATCCTTATTTTGGAAAGAAGGACCTGTCTCCTTCAGTTTCTCTCTGTTTTGTATTTTAAGTTCAGTCCTCAACTTTGAGAATTTGTTATTTTCAAATCCTTTGTTATTTTCGCCACTATATGCACTTTGTTTGTGCTTCTCCTAATATTCACATTTTGTACACAAATATTCATTGCAAAATTTGGAAAAGCACAAATGTTGACACATAGTTGAGGTCAAAGGGTGCAAAATCTGGTAAGTTCTCATTAAATGCAAATCAAACATAGCTCTCCCTATTTGTAGCCCTCACTCTCTAATGCTGGCCAATAATTTTCCCCATCCTCAGTCACTGTTCCATATAGCAGCAGAGAATATCAGTGTACAACATAGGTCACCACAGCTTGCAATACTAAATCTTATAATAAGGCAAGGACATCAATCCATTCATACCATACAAATAAATTCTTATTTCTTTTAACAATTGCTTCTGCTTCTACAGAAAAGCTCTTTGCTACATTTGGAGCTCCTTTGATATAAGACAGTACAACAGTGGCCATTACAAAAGTATTCAGGTTGGTTCTACAAACTTGGCATAATAAAAGTCTTGGGTATGGGAAACCAAAATGAAGTTCACTGTGGAGCCCTAGCAAGACCCACTCTGGGCTTAACCCAGCCTTCCACCTTCCAGACATGTTTGGACTACAACACCCAGAATTCCCAGTCAATGGCCCTGCTGAGGGAATTCTGGGAGTTGCAGTCCAAATGCCTCTGAATGCCACCACGTTGGGGAAGGCTGGTTTAATCTACCTAGGTAAATTATGGTGCTGAGACCTTGGAAAAAAGGACAATATAGATATTAAATAATTTAAAAACATTAATCTACTAATACAGAGAACTGGCTGGATATTTAAGTTGGTTTGCTTTTGCTGGGATCTCATTTCGTTAATTTTGTTCTCCTACAATTCATTAGGTATTACAGAACAAGTGCTGACAAAGTCTGTTCTTAAGATTAATCAAACAATTTTCCAATTAAAGTACCATTGGAAAACAGCTTATACAATCAAACTTACACAAATACTTTGGCATACACAACCCTGATCTCTTCTCCTGTTTTTTCAGTATAAATGCGGTTGATTTTCAAGATGAGCCTGTACCACCGGATCAGGGAGAAACAGCAGGCACTCATGCTGTTGTCAAGCCTGCACTGTGATCTCATCAGGTGCCCAGGACTCTGCTGAGCAACTAATGATCAAAGAGCAGCTCTATTCGTTCCGTGTTCCTTGCAGGCCCTGCAGCTTGTCCCACAGCCGCACAGCTTCAAGAGCATCTACTCACAGCCTGGTGGTTATAAGAGCTCCCACAGGACCACAGAAACAGTCAACGTGAAGCACTGCTATTTTCAGCTCTTTCCTCTCCTGTTACCCTGACAAGTCAGAGAAGGGGGGGGACCATGTCCCAGCCAGACTAGTATGGTCAACTGGGAACATTTTCTGGCCCAAGGATTCCAGTTATGTTTCACTGTAAAAGAGCAAAGTCTAAGAGTCTGTAATCTAAGAGACTTTTGTTTAACAGGAACTGTTAAACTTAAGAAGGAAAAATAAAGTAATGCAACAGAACAATATTTTATAGAACATGCACAACAATTAACATTATTGAAGAAAAAATATTTGCTTCGTTAGCAATATGAACTTGTTTTACAGTTACCTTCTGTTTCTCTGCAGGTTATTTCAAAGGAAAGAGGAATATATTCATACATTTGGAAATCCTTTTAAAATAAACTATATTCAGTTAACAGAACTTATGTTTTAATTTGGTTATTTTCAGTAAATGTAAGTTTAAATTTTATATGAATTAATACATTTCAAAGTTAACTGTCGATTGATTCACATACCCATTACTTTTAATCTAAGGATCGTTACTCAAATATTATCAATTTTATTAGCTACTCTCTCTCCAAGGCTGCTTAAATTGGTAATGTAACAATCCTATGGTTCCTGGGAGCTACACGGTTTTTGGAGCTCTCCTTTCCAAGGACATAGGGAGAGGTCTGTCCTCAGAAGAGGAAATTCAGCTTAAGATGCCCCTGCATTCATAACCCAATGGTAGTAGATGCAAAAAAATTGCACATGTGGATGTGTTCCATAGGCACACTGGGAGAAAATGATCCATAGTCCTTCCCTGCCCAAACATGCTCCTCGAATGATAGTGGGGAAAACTAAACCAGCATTGGAAATGCCAAAGGTCATTTTTCCAAGAGACAGCAGTGAGAAAACAGTTTAATAAAGAAAACACACACATGAAAAAGGACAGGATAAAAAACAAAACGCTGGAGTGTCCTTCATTGAATGCTGCTCCAACAAGCCTGGCAATGCTTTGGATTCCTTGGAGGTTGTTATGTTGGAACAATCCACCTCAACCAGCTGCAATGCTCTGTGTGTATTCACTTTGGAAATGCACTTGAGCAAGTGTGAACCTTTACGCTGACATCAAAGAAATGATGCCGTTATTTGTTTCTGGTCTGCAAAGAATAAGGCCTCCACAAAAAACAGGATCAGATGCAAGTCTTACCTTCTTGGTTTGGGATGGGGCAATAGTATGTGCATATACCTGGCCTGGGGGAGAAGCAAGGAGGCTGGGAGATTATAAAAGAGATGATAAAATCATATCATGACTGGGAAACGCAGAAAGAACCAGAACTGGCAATCTGGTCAGCTGACTGGCCAGAGCATGCCCATTATTCTACCAGGGTCAATTATTGTTAACAAAAATCCACAAAGAATGTCACTGTGCAGGTTGAAGCCTAACTTTTATGTTTCATTGTAGTGCTATATATGGGGTTGGGAAGGGTGGAAATTAGGGACACTTGTCCCAAGCCCTGCAGCAGCCAGGAGAATCACAGGCAAACCTAAATGCATAGAAAACATCCTCCTCCTGGCCTGTTACCACTTCACCATATCCAAAAAGAGAGTTACTCTCTGCCCTTCTTGCTGCAGAAACAAAGCAAGCACCTGTTTTATAACTATAGACAGACCTTGAAGTTTCAGAATAAATCAAAGAGAAGTTCAAAGAAATCCACATGTATAGAAAACTTACCTAATGTTGTGTAACATTATAATTAGTTTCAAATGTTTTAAAAGTAATCTTAGGGTGTGGTATTATTATGTATATTAACATAGAAAAAAACTCTAATGCTGGGAGTTGTAAGACATTTTTCTATCTAAACTTGCATAGGTTTGCAGTCTTAATTATCTGACATTTATTTTACTATTATTAAAATAAACATATTTTATTTCAATAGAATTAATTGTATTGTCCTAAATGGTCAGGCATATTTGGCCAGTTAACTGGTGAATTTTTTTTATCAGTCAAACAGTGAGCTCCATTAGAAATAGTGGTTCATATTCCAGAACCCTGGTCATGCATTCTTCATTTTAAGCTTCCCACAAATCAAAATGCCTGTGTAAAGACTTACACAAGAATCTGTGATATATATCCTTTGCCAGCCACTCATAAATCATAGAGTTGGAAGGGTTCATTCAGGCCATCAAGTCCAACCTCTACTCAGTGTAGGGATCCAGTTTAAAGCATGCCTGACAGATGGCTGTCCAGTCTTTCCTTGAATACTTCTGGCAATGGAGAACCCAGCACCCCTCTAATGTCTTTGTTTGACTGCTTTGACCATTAGGAACATTTTCCTGATGTTCAACTGAAATCTGTCCTTTGGTAATCTATGCTCACTATTGCTTGGCATGATAGAGAACAGGTTGCAGGCCTTCTGTGTAACAACTCATTTCAACTGTGTGAAATGTGCTATTATATTCCCCACTCAGTCTCCTTTTCTCAGTGTTAAACATACTCAGTTCTTTCACTCCTTCCTCATAGGACTTAGTTGCTGGACTCCTGGTGAACCGAGCTGCCCTTCTATGAACTTGTTCCACTTTATCTAAGCCTCTCTCAACTGTGGCCTCCTGGGTACAGTACCAGCATTGACTCAGGGGGTGAGAAATGGGGGTGTGGCAGCCATGATCTACAGGATCAGTGTGTGTGTGTGTGTGTGTGTGTGTTTAAAAAAAAATTGTATGCTGCCCAATTGTTCCACAGCACCTCTGGGTGGCTCACAACATGAGATAAAAACACAATAAAACATAATAAAAACAATAACATATTACAATTTAAAAAACAACAAAATACAGTAAAATGCATCAGCTGATAAATGATGCTTCATGCCACCAAGTCTAGTTGTACCTCAACTGACAACTCAGGGTCCATGAACACTCTTAAATTACAATCCTTTAGAAGGAGTGCAACCCCATCCATAACAGGCCGAATACTGCCCAACTGGACAGATGAAACACGTACTATCAGCAACTCTGTTTTGTTTGCATTGAGTCTATTTACTGGAAACTGATTCAGAGTTCTGTATAATATTCTGTTGTAGCCTCCCTTTTGCAAATGATAGTGTTAGAGCCTGCCTCATACAGAATAACAGCAATTAGTCAAATTTACCCTAATGCAAAACTAATTTGCTTCATCTTCACTCTTTCAATAATCATTTGTTCATAAACCATGTAAAAAACTAACTTTATAATATGACTTCTTCATTTGCCAGCCCTTTAAGAAGTAACTTGTAATTACTGTGGTTAGAAAGACTGACATTTTCTAAATTTTGGCCACCATTATGTATCCAATTCTCTTAGGTTTAAGAATAAAAACATGGTGGAGGACAACAATACGGAAGGAGGCCATCTTATCCCCAGTGCACATGAGAAATGTTACTCTACCATAACAGAAATGTTATTCATACCACAGCGGCCTACACATTGCCACAATAAAACATATATGCATTACAGAAGGTTGTCTGTCTGTTGTTAAAGAATAATTTAAATAGTGATATTGCCAAAGCACAACATGCATTTGTTTCAGCTATTTACATCCAGCCTCTCAGGATAGAAATCCTTCCAAGGTGTCTTATATGTAACATCAATTTTTTTTTTAAATAAACATATAAAAATAATTGGGATCCTTCCCACAGGATAATTGATGGCAGAGGGCCCTGTGGCATGGGGATTTCAGCTGGAAAAAGTACAAGCATCTGGTGTTATCCTTGTCTTTCTTCTGAAATCCTTCAGTTGATGGTAGATGGACTTCTGGGGTGGTAGAACATAAAATCCAGCTGGAACAAGCCCCAGTGTCTTTCTTGTTTGCCTTTCTCTCTCGGAATTAGGCAGTGTGCAATTAAAACCTAGCAGGTTCAAAATCTTTAACTGCAAAACTGGCACCAAGCTTATGCCAATGAATTTTAATGTTTTCACAATTCAAACATGTATTTGTACAATCATGTACTGCACAACTAAGTATGCTCTGCATGTTTAAGCATCTGTACATGTTCAGATGTACAACAACACCTATTACACACATCCCATTCCAGAGATGCACACACAAAGAGAAACAGAAGCAAATTTAAAAACTTGTAATAACAGAATTTTCATCTGAATTCATAATATCAGATTCGTAACTCCACATGCAAATTATGAATCATGAAGGGTCACTAATTTTAAGGAGGAAGGGGTACCTCAAAACCTTGTCAGAACTTGCTGAAATACAGATATTTAATCCACCCACACAATTCAGTAACTAAAGTTAAAATATGCACTTAGTAAAATGCAGCAGATAGCAAATAGATTTTAAAAAAGCTGAAAACTGCATAAATTCTGAACAGACTTTCTGATCTGAAAAAGTGGGAAGGTCTCACTCCTCTAAATGCTGACAAGTTTCTACTAAACAGGAAGCCAGAACTAAACAACAGAATTATACAGCACACTTCAAACAGTTCAATATGCTACCTCATGCCCAAGCTAAATGTTCTGGGGAAGAACATGGATGCTGCCAATCTATGCCTCCCACATAATGTGAAGTTCAAAAAAAAAGGGATACAGTGCCTTGAAGAAGTACACCTTATAGCCTAGAAGTGAATGCTTTTAATTGGCATTACAGTGGTTATGTAATGTACACAAGATACTCAATGCAAAAATTTATTACTGTGGCACAAAAGCTATGTAAATACGAGAAATTGGCACTTGTTGGTTGCCTCAGTATTCAACCCTCCCACTGAGTCAATACTTCATAGAAGCACCTTTGGCAAAAATTACATCTATGAGTCTTCTCGGGTAAGTCTCTATCAAGTTTGTACTTCTGGGTTTTACGTTTGCTCAGTCTTCCTAGCAAAACTGCTTCTGCTCTGTCAGATTGGTTGGGGAGTATTGGGAAACAGCAAATTCCAAGACTTGCCATGGATTCTCTGTCAGATTAAAGTCTGGGCTTTCTCCAAGAAATTCAGATTCTTGTTGTAAACCACTCCAGCATTACTTTAGCTGTGAACTTCTGTTTCAGTCTCAGGTCCCCTGCAGAGTGAAGCACAGTTTCTTCTTTATTTGTATATAGCTCTATCCAACTTGCCGTCAATCCTGACCAGTTTCCCAGTTCCTGCCAATATCATATTGCCACCACTATACTTCACTATGAGGATGGTGTTCTTTGGACAATGGGCAGTGTGAGCTTTATGTTAACATAGTGCTTTGCAACAATGACAAAATGTACATTTTGGTCTCACCTGTCCACAGAACCCTCTTCCACATGTTGGGTTGTCCCTTGCGCCTTTTTGCAAATTCCCTAGGAGCTTTGAGTTTTTTTCAGCAATAGCTTTCGTCTTACCACTGTTCCATAAAGCCCAGTTTTACAGAACATCTAAGTGATAGCTGTTCCATAAACAGTTTCTCCCATTTCGGCTGTGGATATCACCAGCTCCTTCAGAGTAATGCGGATATTAAAATGGCAGCTATCTGTATATTTTGTTAATTGGATCAAGACTGAGTTTGATTTTGTACCACAGAAATCCAAATCTGATGAAAAAATATAAGTTCTACACTCAAAATTATGCATATTTGCTTAGCTATTGTGAAATGCTTCATTTGAATGACACTACATATGACTGTGGCAAATAAAAAGTAGGTAAAATTATTCTAAACTCTTATTTAGAATTTTGAAGCACTTGGATATTATTAGTAAATAATTTTATAAAAGCAGTAGGAGCAGTATTAATAGCTTAAAAAGTAGCTAACATAAGCCCACAGGGGAGGCAAGCAGGGAAGCAGCATCCATGCAGGGCATAGAAAAATTTAATATGGGAAGACAAGCTGGACTGCTAACACATCACTCCAAATGAGATATCAGTGCAATGGAGGAGCAAGAAGCTGAAGCTGGATAAGAATCAGGAGAAGAGGGGCAGCAATCTCAGGCTCTTGTTGGACTCTGAAATGAGTTAGAGAAAACCTGTACAAGGCCACACTCTAGAAGCTGCTGAGGGTCATCATCAAAGAAGCAAAAAAATTGATAGACTGATTGCTTGATTGAATTTGTATGCTGCCCCATAGCCTGGAGGCTCTCTGGGCAGCTCACTAGTTCTCCTGAACCCATTTCCCTGGACCAGTGAAAAAGCCAGTCTTCTACATGTATGACTGCGAGAAGGAAGCTTCATTCCTTTGTTCTCTTCCAACCTAAGTACATGAGTCCATTTCCACCACAACCTATAAATTCCCACATGCTATGTCTGCCAGTTCGAAAAATGTAACATTTCCCATAATTTGACATTATTGGGAGAGGGAATTCTCCAGGGAGAGTGAAGTTTTGGTGAAAAACTGGAATATATGCAGATAGTTCCTGGGTTATGGTTGAGTTCTGTTCCTAAGAACGTCCTTAAGTCAAACGTGTATGAGTTCACATGAGCAAGCCAAATGTGTGTCTCAGTATATGTATTTATTTTACCTTTCTATGCATATAAAATGCTTAAGAAACACTTCCATGTTCACAAAAAGATCTTAAACACAATACAGCATTGTAGTAGTAGTAATAATAATAATAATAATACAGTAACAATAAAGTAACTACAGGTGTTGAAGAGAGAGAAAATCTGTATGTATTGTGTATGCATACAGTATTGTAAAAAACAAAATAGTTCCTAAAACAGTTTACAACATTCTCGAGGTAACAGTAAGCCTAACGTTAACTGATGATGATGGAGATGCACCTTGCGCTGGAGAGTCAGGGCTTGGTTGTGTTTCTGGGGAGGAGATTACCACTGCAGTCGCTTTCTTGAAGTAGGCCTCAAGGGTTGTTGGTACAGCCATTTTCTTTTTCTCATCATAAATGGCCTTGTAGCAACTGAGGGTCTTGGTAACTGCACGGTAAACCTTTGTGAACTTCTCCATGTAATAATCTTGCTCCTCAAACTTTGTTATCCCTACTTCAACAAGACAAAAAGCCCAGAATACTGGATCTCCAGGGAACTATACGGCCATGAAGAGTGTTGTCGCCAAACCCATTTCATGGTTCCCTAAGATAGCCATGACTATTTCTAAAAAAGATGTGAATATCTCTAGGGAACTATGTGCCCACTGATGATGCATCACCAAATGTGTCACATAGTTCCTTTAAGGTATCAATGGCTTTTCCCTAGAGACACTCATATAGCAGTCTCTATAGTTATAAGTACGGGTTGTTTGAAACTTTACTACTTTAACATAAAATGCATTGTTTAGAGATCAGCATGTAAAACTACTCTATTTTGCAAAAACATGCCATTTGCAAAGCAATTCTATGCATGTTTTCTTAGAAGAAAAATAGTTTAATGGCACTTCATCTCAGGTAAGCTGCCACTGAGAAACATAGAAACTGAGCGAGTCCAAAGGTGCCTCCTCCTGGGCCATCTAGTCTGATCCCCAGAGCCGGCTCCGCTCATGGGAAGGAAGTGGTGCAACTCCATAACTATATACTTAGAAACAGGTCCCACTGTGTTCAGTGGGAGTTTCTTCCAGGTAAGCATGCACAACATTGCAACCTTAGTTTTGTATGAGCAGGCAAAGAATATTTGCTTCGAATATCAACAAGCTGGATCAAAGGTTACCAGAAGGTAGCAAACAACAGTTAAGAAAAAAACTTAGACCAATATGGTCTTCTCATGAAATACATAAATACATACTACAGTGTCACACATAGTTCTACATTCACTAATATTTTACATAAAATATGCACAGTACAAATTCTGAGTGATCAACATCTTATCTTAAAAAGCATTGCATTGATTCCAAGAGAGAAAATACATTATGCAGTTTTTCAGAGGACCCTATCCAACTGAGCCACTGCACTCCTACCAATTACATTCTGCAAGTGGGGTCCACTGCTTGTGCAACCAGGATTTAATGCAACATAAAAAAAGCCTCAAATGGATTTTTTAAAAACCACTTGTTCCCCAACTGGGACAGAATAACAGAGCTCCACTATGCAAGCTCTGCTATTCTGTCCCATTCCAGAAACTGCTATTTGTGCAGATTCCCAGTTCCTATTCTAAGCAGTAAACCTCATTGCACAAGTGGTGCTTCCCAAAAGCACTCAAACTACTTTGGATACTACTCAGCATTCAACTGAGTATTTGAACCCAGCATTTTTCAAGCAAGGTCCTCTGAAAACAAAACAAGACACCCAAATGTTCATAATTTTTTCTAAGTTTTTGCTGGGCTTCTCTCCCTAGGCTTCCAATACATCCCTGGTATTGGATGTGCACTAAGGTCAACTACCAATGTTCTTCTTTTCATGCCCTGCCATCTAAGGTGAGGCAGATGGTGACAACAAAGAGGGCATTTTAGCTATCTTTGGGACTTTTTTCCCAGCAATGTGGGGTGGAGAATGCCCCAAAATCGAAAATTTTCCATGGAAAAATTTCCACAACATAGATGTCTGCATCTGTCCATAATTATCTGGGCTGCTGCACTGCAGTCAAGCTTGTTAGAAGGACCAAACAATGTGAACTTCTATAAGTTATTCTTCTAAGGCAAATGCTGACAAACCCAAGTACTTAGTAGCCCATGGAGGACCTAACTAAGATTTCACAAGCCTTCCTGGACCTTATCTTTGGTGTGCCTTCTGCTGCTAACATGCTTCAAATCAATGAAGGAAAACTGCAACTAAGACTACAGGTTCCATCCCACTACAGCATTTTGCACACAGGCATATCCCACACAGGAAGAACCTGAGTACTACAACACCCTCAAGCCAAGTTCCCCAGTTTGTACCTACAGACATAAAGCCATGATTTACTGGAATACATTGTTCAACTAGTTGTTCTGCATAAGATTTTTCTCAACACTATTAAGATGTGCAAACAGCGAATGCATCTGGAGGTGTTACAGCTAACTCAGTTATAAATATATAAATAAATAAATGAACCAACAAACAAAAACTGCTGATATACAGGCTCTCTTTGGCTATATAAACGAAAACACGCCATGTTCTTTCAGGTATAATTGTTTTTTGTTAAATAGAGAAAGCATCCTAAGGAAGTCTATCATTTTTACATTTTTATAAATATTCTGGTAAACTAAGTTCTATAGAAAGTTTGAATATGACATTTAAACTGTATTTCTCCTTAAGCTTATATTTCAGTTCAAATATTCTGTAGTTATTGAGAAAACTTTCAGTATACAGGCAGCCCCCAGGTTATGAACGAGTTCCATTCCTGAGAAAACAGAAATGTGTTTGTATGCAAGTTGAATCAAATATAGTCAGCCCTCCACATTCAAGGGAGTTGGGATGCAGGACCCCCTCAGAAGTGAAAACCCGCAAACATTTCTAAGTTCCCACCACCCACCCAAACTCACGAATTGAGAAAATGCCAGAGTGACGTCCCTCTCAGGATGGGCAAGGCAAGAAGGCATGCTTTGGAAGCCTCCCTCACTCCCCTTTTGCGTCTTCTCTCTCTCTCATTGGTGATGACGATTTTTCACAGTAATTTAAAAAAATTAATAGGCTTTATGGATTTTTTTCATAAGTACAGTTTGTTCATAACTCAAACGTTTGTAACTTGGGGACTGCCTGTATTTATACCGCACAACACAGACATGGAATATATTTTAAATTCTGTTTACTAAATATGAGATATTTGGTATTTTACTGAGGAAGAATGTGTGTTGGGGAGTAAAAATGAGTCAGCCATGCTAAATTAACTAACATTATTTAGAGTATTGGAAAATTTTCCAGCTCTATATTATTTCCAGAAAACTGACATCACTGCTTTCTCCTCAGAGAAGCTTGTCTGGCACCCACACTATTATCTTTTCAGCATTAGGCACAGACCTTTTTTTAAATCATCCTAGCCTTTTGGCTAATTTACGTTGGTTTCATTCTTGTTTTCTGATCGTGCTTCTTTTTAATCATTGTGTTTCACTAATTTTTGCAATTCTGT